>NC_080032.1:44030022-44332522 GCF_030020395.1 Manis pentadactyla | reverse complement strand
CTGTACAGAAGCTTTTCAGCTTGATATAGTCCCACTTGTTCATTTTTGCTTTTGTTTCCCTTGCCCAGGGGGATATGTTCATGAGGTAGTTGCTCATGTTTATGTCCAAGAGATTTGTGCCTATGTTTTTTTCTAAGAGTTTTATGGTTTCGTGACTTACTTTCAGGTCTTTGATCCATTTCGAATTTACTTTTGTATATGGGGTTAGACAATGATCCAGTTTCATTCTCTAACATGTAGCTGTCCGGTTTTTCCAACACCAGTTGTTGAAGAGGTTGTCATTTCCCCATTGTATATCCATGGCTCCTTTATTGTATATCAATTGACCATATATGTTTGGGTTAATATCTGGACTCTCTATTCTCTTCCACTGGTCTGTGGGTCTGTTCTTGTGCCATTACCAAATTGTCTTGATTACTGTGGCTTTGTAGTAGAGCTTGAAGTTGGGAAGCGAAATCCCCCCCACTTTATTCTTCCTTCTCAGGATTGCTTTGGCTATTCGGGGTCTTTTGTGGTTCCATATGAATTTTTGAACTATTTGTTCCAGTTTGTTGAAGAATGCTTTTGGTATTTTGATAAGGATTGCATTGAATCTGTAGATTGCTTTAGGCAGGATGGCCATTTTGACAATATTAATTCTTCCTAGCCAAGAGCATGGGAAGAGTTTCCATTTGTTAGTGTCCTCTTCAATTTCTCTTAAGATCATCTTGTAGTTTTCAGGGTATAGGTCTTTCACTTCCTTGGTTAGGTTTATTCCTAGGTATTGTATTCTTTTTGATGCAACTGTGAATGTAGTTGTTTTCCTGATTTCTCTTTCTGCTAGTTCATCGTTAGTGTGTAGGAAATCTGATAACACAGATTTCTGTGTATTAATTTTGTATCCTACAACTTTGCTGATTTCTGATATTAGTTCTAGCAGTTTTGGAGTAGAGTCTTTAGGGTTTTTTTATGTACAATATCATGTCATCTGCAAATAGTAACAGTGTGACTTCTTCTTTACCAATCTGGATGCCTTGTGTTTCTTTATTTTGTCTGATTGCCATGGCTAGGACCTCCAGTACTATGTTGAATAAGAGTGGGGAGAGTGGGCATGCTTATCTTGTTCCTGATCTTAGGTGAAAAGCTTTCAGCTTCTTGCTGTTAAGTATGATGTTGGCTGTGGGTTTTTCATATATGGCCTTTATTATGTTGATGTACTTGCCCTCTTTGCCCATTTTGTTGAGAGTTTTTATCATGAATGGATGTTGAATTTTGTCGAATGCTTTTTTAGCATCTATGGAGATGATCATGTGGTTTTTGTCCTCCTTCTTGTTTATGTGGTGGATGATGTTGATGGATTTTTGAATGTTGTACCATCCTTTTATCCCTGGGATGAATCCCACTTGATCATGTGTATGATCATGTTGATGTATTTTTTATTCAGTTTGCTAATGTTTTGTTGAGTATTTTTGCATTTTGATCTGTAATTGTCTTTTTTTGTGGGTCTTTGCCGGGTTTTGGTATTAGAGTGATGCTGGCTTCATAGAATGAGTTTGAAAGTATTCCCTCTTCTTCTATTTTTTGGAAAACTTTAAGGAGAATGGGTATTATGTCTTCTCTAAATGTATGATAAAATTCAGCAGTGAATCCATCTGAACCATGAGTTTTGTTCTTGGATAGTTTTTTGATTACTGATTCAATTTTGTTGCTGGTAATTGGTCTGTTTAGATGTTCTGTTTCTTCTAGGTTTTCCAGCTTGTTAGCATATAGATCTTCATTGTATTCTCTTAATAATTCTTTATATTTCTGTGGGGTCTGTCATGATTTTTCCTTTCTCATTTCTGATTCTGTTTATGTGTGTAGATTCTCTTTTTCTCTTAATAAGTCTGGCTAGGGGCTTATCTATTTTATTTTCTCAAAGAGCCAGCTCTGGGTTTCATTGATTTTTTTCTATTGTTTTATTCTTCTCAATTTTATTTATTTCTTCTCTGATCTTTACTATGTCCCTCCTTCTGCTGACTTTGGGCTTCATTTGTTCTTCTTTTTCCAGTTTCAATAATTGTGACTTTAGACACTTTTATTTGGAATTCTTCCTTCTTTGAATAGGCCTGGATTGCTATATACTTTGCTGTTAGAACTGCCTTCTCTGTGTCCACAGAAGTTGGGGCTTTGTGCTGTTGTTGTCATTTGTCTCCTTATATTGCTTGATCTCTGTTTTTTTTTTTTTTTTTTTTTTTTTTTTTTTTTTTTTTTTTTTTTTTTTAATAATTATTTTTTATTGAAGGGTAGTTGACATACAGTATTACATTACATGAGTTTCAAGTGTACAACACAGTGGTAGAACATTTATATACATAATTCTAGGTTCCAGCTATCACCCTACCAAGCTGTTACAATATCTTGACTATATTCCTTATGCTATACATTACATCCCGGTTACTAATTTATTTTACCATTGGAAGTCTGTCCCTTTTTTTTTTTTTTTTTTTTTTTTTTTTTTGTGAGGGCATCTCTCATATTTATTGATCAAATGGTTGTTAACGACAATAAAATTCTGTATAGGGGAGTCAATGCTCAATGCACAATCATTATTCCACCCCAAGCCTAATTTTTGTCAGTCTCCAATCTTCTGAGGCATAACAAACAAGTTTTTACATGGAGAACAAATTCTTACATAATGAATAAGTTACATAGTGAACAGTACAAGGGCAGTCATCACAGAAACTTTCGGTTTTGCTCATGCATTATGAACTATAAACAGTCAGTTCAAATATGAATATTCATTTGGTTTTTATACTTCATTTATATGTGGATACCACATTTCTCTCTTTATTATTATGATTTTTAATAAAATGCTGAAGTGGTAGGTAGATACAAGATAAAGGTAGAAAACATAGTTTAGTGTTGTAAGAGAGCACATGTAGATGATCAGGTGTGTGCCTGTAGACTATGTGTTAATCCAAGCTAGACCAGAGCAATAAAACATCCACGTATGCAGAAGATTTCTCTCAGAACGGGGGGGTGAGGTTCTAAGCCTCACCTCTGTTGACCCCCAATTTCTCACCTGATGGCCCCCCTGCGACTGTGCCTGTCTTAGGTTGTTCCTCCCTTGAGGAATCTTACCCGTCTCTGGCTAACCAGTCATCTTCCGGGGCCATACAGGGAAATGTGAAGTTGGTAAGTGAGAGAGAAGCCTTATTGTTTGAAAAAGTTAGCTTTTTACTTCTTTGCATATTTATGCCCTGTGGCTTCTATGCCCAGCATTTGTCTTGAGGTATCTTTACCACTTGGAAGAATTATGATACTCGGTAAATTTGATATGAGGCACGAATTCTATTTAAGGGTTGTAATTAGGAAGGAAGAAGAAAACCTATAGAAGTAGCAGGTGGAAGAAAACATGGGAAGATTGATTATTTCTTTGATATATCTTCTTGTAGAGTAACTTCAGCATGTATAGGTTTTAAGCTACTACTTAAATTGCACACACACATTAACATAATAGGAGTATAGTTACATAACCAAAGCATATCTGTAATTACTAGCCATCTGCAGTGAAACCAAGAAAACCAGTTAGGCACCTTAGGCATTTGTGAAAACTTATCTATGATATGGTGGATATTGTCCAAATGAACTTGAACAGTCTGAGAGAAATCAGACAAATTAAAACAACCCATTCCTGGGGACTGTTCACATGCCATATGTTCTTTTAACAATAAATAGTTTGTAGTTGTAAGACTTTGGAGCGCTACAATTTGCACTTCTCCAAATTCTTGGTTGAGTTCCAACAGTATAGATCCAGTCCAATTTTGTTGTTTTACTGTATGCACAGGCCAGCTTAGATATCTCCTTCCTCATTCCCATGGCAAGTCCAGGAACTGGTGGGATGAGTGCATCTACAGCTGTAGCAGTGCGTGGATCTTTGTTGGGGTTTTTTGATGATCATCTTCTGGCATGAGTCTTCCAGAGAGTGCAGATGTTGGAAGTTCTTTTTCATATCGTATCTTAGTTCATTTTCGGGGTAGCCCAATTAGGCTTTGATCCTCTGTATAAACACAAACAGACCCTTTGCCTACACTTTTATATGCCCTTTATACCCTTGTGTAGAACTCGTTGGAGGTTACCACACAGGAACTGCCCTTTTTTTTTTTTTTTTTTTTTTTTTGCTATCACTAATCTACACTTACATGACGAATATTATGTTTACTAGGCTCTCCCCTGTACCAGGTGTCCCCTATAAACCCCTTTACAGTCACTGTCCATCAGCATAGCAAAATGTTGTAGAATCACTACTTGCCTTCTCTGTGTTGTACAGCCCTCCCTTTTCTCCTACCCCCCCATGCATGTTAATCTTAATACCCCCCTACTTCTCCCCCCCTTATCCCTCCCTACCCACCCATCCTCCCCAGTCCCTTTCCCTTTGGTACCTGTTAGTCCATTCTTGAGTTCTGTGATTCTGCTGCTGTTTTGTTCCTTCAGTTTTTCCTTTGTTCTTATATTCCACAGATAAGTGAAATCATTTGGTATTTCTCTTTCTCCGCTTGGCTTGTTTCACTGAGCATAATACCCTCCAGCTCCATCCATGTTGCTGCAAATGATTGGATTTGCCCTTTTCTTATAGCTGAGTAGTATTCCATTGTGTATATGTACCACATCTTCTTTATCCATTCATCTATTGATGGACATTTAGGTTGCTTCCAATTCTTGGCTATTGTAAATAGTGCTGCAATAAACATAGGGGTGCATCTGTCTTTCTCAAACTTGATTGCTGCATTCTTAGGGTAAATTCCTAGGAGTGCAATTCCTGGGTCAAATGGTAAGTCTGTTTTGAGCATTTTGATGTACCTCCATACTGCTTTCCACAATGGTTGAACTAACTTACATTCCCACCAGCAGTGTAGGAGGGTTCCCCTTTCTCCACAGCCTCGCCAACATTTGTTGTTGTTTGTCTTTTGGATGGCAGCCATCCTTACTGGTGTGAGGTGATACCTCATTGTAGTTTTAATTTGCATTTCTCTGATAATTAGCGATGTGGAGCATCTTTTCATGTGTCTGTTGGCCATCTGTATTTCTTTTTTGGAGAACTGTCTGTTCAGTTCCTCTGCCCATTTTTTAATTGGGTTATTTGTTTTTTGTTTGTTGAGGCGTGAGAGCTCCTTATATATTCTGGACGTCAAGCCTTTATCGGATGTGTCATTTTCAAATATATTCTCCCATACTGTAGGGATCCTTCTTGTTCTATTGATGGTGTCTTTTGCTGTACAGAAGCTTTTCAGCTTAATATAGTCCCACTTACTCATTTTTGCTGTTGTTTTCCTTGCCCGGGGAGATATGTTCAAGAAGAGGTCACTCATGTTTATGTCTAAGAGGTTTTCGCCTATGTTTTCTTCCAAGAGTTTAATGGTTTCATGGCTTACATTCAGGTCTTTGATCCATTTTGAGTTTACTTTTGTATATGGGGTTAGACAATGGTCCAGTTTCATTCTCCTACATGTAGCTGTCCAGTTTTGCCAGCACCACCTGTTGAAGAGACTGTCATTTCGCCATTGTATGTCCATGGCTCCTTTATCAAATATTAATTGACCATATATGTCTGGGTTAATGTCTGGATTCTCTAGTCTGTTCCATTGGTCTGTGGCTCTGCTCTTGTGCCAGTACCAAATTGTCTTGATTACTATGGCTTTATAGTAGAGCTTGAAGTTGGGGAGTGAGATCCCCCCTACTTTATTCTTCTTTCTCAGGATTGCTTTGGCTATTCGGGGTCTTTGGTGTTTCCATATGAATTTTTGAATTATTTGTTCCAGTTCATTGAAGAATGTTGCTGGTAGTTTCATAGGGATTGCATCAAATCTGTATATTGCTTTGGGCAGGATGGCCATTTTGACGATATTAATTCTTCCTAGCCACGAGCATGGGATGAGTTTCCATCTGTTAGTGTCCCCTTTAATTTCTCTTAAGAGTGACTTGTAGTTTTCAGAGTATAAGTCTTTCACTTCTTTGGTTAGGTTTATTCCTAGGTATTTTATTTTTTTTGATGCAATTGTGAATGGAGTTGTTTTCCTGATTTCTCTTTCTGTTGGTTCATTGTTAGTATATAGGAAAGCCACAGATTTCTGTGTGTTGATTTTGTATCCTGCAACTTTGCTGTATTCCGATATCAGTTCTAGTAGTTTTGGGGTGGAGTCTTTAGGGTTTTTTATGTACAGTATCATGTCATCTGCAAATAGTGACAGTTTAACTTCTTCTTTACCAATCTGGATTCCTTGTATTTCTTTATTTTGTCTGATTGCCGTGGCTAGGACCTCCAGTACTATGTTAAATAACAGTGGAGAGAGTGGGCATCCCTGTCTAGTTCCCGATCTCAGAGGAAATGCTTTCAGCTTCTCGCTGTTCAATATAATGTTGGCTATGGGTTTATCATAGATGGCCTTTATTATGTTGAGGTACTTGCCCTCTATTCCCATTTTGCTGAGAGTTTTTAACATGAATGGATGTTGAACTTTGTCAAATGCTTTTTCTGCATCTATGGAGATGATCATGTGGTTTTTGTCTTTCTTTTTGTTGATGTGGTGGATGATGTTGATGGACTTTCGAATGTTGTACCATCCTTGCATCCCTGGAATGAATCCCACTTGGTCATGGTGTATGATCCTTTTGATGTATTTTTGAATTCGGTTTGCTAATATTTTGTTGAGTATTTTTGCATCTACGTTCATCAGGGATATTGGTCTGTAGTTTTCTTTTTTGGTGGGGTCTTTGCCTGGTTTGGGTATTAGGGTTATGTTAGCTTCATAGAATGAGTTAGGGAGTATCCCCTCCTCCTCTATTTTTTGGAAAACTTTAAGGAGAATGGGTATTATGTCTTCCCTGTATGTCTGATAAAATTCCGAGGTAAATCCATCTGGCCCGGGGGTTTTGTTCTTTGGTAGTTTTTTGATTACCTCTTCAATTTCGTTGCTGGTAATTGGTCTGTTTAGATTTTCTGTTTCTTCCTGGGTCAATCTTGGAAGGTTATATTTTTCTAGGAAGTTGTCCATTTCTCCTAGGTTTCCCAGCTTGTTAGCATATAGGTTTTCATAGTATTCTCCAATAATTCTTTGCATTTCCGTGGGGTCCGTCGTGATTTTTCCTTTCTCGTTTCTGATACTGTTGATTTGTGTTGATTCTCTTTTCTTCTTAATAAGTCTGGCTAGAGGCTTATCTATTTTGTTTATTTTCTCGAAGAACCAGCTCTTGGTTTCATTGATTTTTGCTATTGTTTTATTCTTCTCAATTTTATTTATTTCTTCTCTGATCTTTATTATGTCCCTCCTTCTGCTGACCTTAGGCCTCATCTGTTCTTCTTTTTCCAATTTCGATAATTGTGACATTAGACCATTAATTTGGGATTGCTCTTCCTTTTTTAAATATGCTTGGATTGCTATATACTTTCCTCTTAAGACTGCTTTTGCTGTGTCCCACAGAAGTTGGGGCTTAGTGTTGTTGTTGTCATTTGTTTCCATATATTGCTGGATCTCCATTTTGATTTGGTCATTGATCCATTGATTATTTAGGAGCGTGTTGTTAAGCCTCCATGTGTTTGTGAGCCTCTTTGCTTTCTTTGTACAGTTTATTTCTAGTTTTATGCCTTTGTGGTCTGAAAAGTTGGTTGGTAGGATTTCAATCTTTTGGAATTTTCTGAGGCTCTTTTTGTGGCCTAGTATGTGGTCTATTCTGGAGAATGTTCCATGTGCACTTGAGAAGAATGTATAACCCGCTGCTTTTGGATGTAGAGTTCTATAGATGTCTATTAGGTCCATCTGCTCTACTGTGTTGTTCAATGCTTCCGTGTCCTTACTTATTTTCTGCCCAGTGGATCTATCCTTTGGGGTGAGTGGTGTGTTGAAGTCTCCTAGAATGAATGCATTGCAGTCTATATCCCCCTTTAGTTCTGTTAGTATTTGTTTCACATATGCTGGTCCTCCTGTGTTGGGTGCATATATATTTAGAATGGTTATATCCTCTTGTTTGACTGAGCCCTTTATCATTATGTAGTGTCCTTCTTTATCTCTTGTTACTTTCTTTGTTTTGAAGTCTATTTTGTCTGATATTAGTACTGCAACCCCTGCTTTCTTCTCACTGTTGTTTGCTTGAAATATGTTTTTCCATCCCTTGACTTTTAGTCTGTACCTGTCTTTGGGTTTGAGGTGAGTTTCTTGTAAGCAGCATATAGATGGGTCTTGCTTTTTTATCCATTCTGTTACTCTGTGTCTTTTGATTGGTGCATTCAACCCATTAACATTTAGGGTGACTATTGAAAGATATGTACTTATTGCCATTGCAGACTTTAAATTCGTGGTTACCAAAGGTTCAAGGTTAGCCTCTTTAGTATCTTACTGCCTAACTTAGCTCGCTTATTGAGCTGTTATATACACTGTCTGGCGATTCTTTTCTTCTCTCCCTTCTTGTTCCTCCTCCTCGATTCTTCATATGTTGGGTGTTTTGTGCTGTGCTCTTTCTAGGAGTGCTCCCATCTAGAGCAGTCCCTGTAAGATGTTCTGTAGAGGTGGTTTGTGGAAAGCAAATTCCCTCAGCTTTTGTTTGTCTGGGAATTGTTTAATCCCACCGTCATATTTGAATGATAGTCGTGCTGGATACAGTATCCTTGGTTCAAGGCCCTTGTGTTTCATTGTATTAAATATATCATGCCATTCTCTTCTGGCCTGTAGGGTTTCTGTTGAGAAATCTGACGTGAGCCTGATGGGTTTCCCTTTATAGGTGACCTTTTTCTCTCTAGCTGCCTTTAACACTCTGTCCTTGTCCTTGATCTTTGCCATTTTAATTATTATGTGTCTTGGTGTTGCCCTTCTTGGATCCTTTCTGTTGGGGGTTCTGTGTATTTCCGTGGTCTGTTTGATTACTTCCTCCCCCAGTGTGGGGAAGTTTTCAGCAATTATTTCTTCTAAGATACTTTCCATCTCTTTGCCTCTCTCTTCTTCTTCTGGGACCCCTATAATACGGATATTGCTCCTTTTAGATTGGTCACACAGTTCTCTTAATATTGTTTCATTCCTGGAGATCCTTTTGTCTCTCTCTATGTCAGCTTCTATGCGTTCCTGTTCTCTGATTTCAATTCCATCAATGGCCTCTTGCATTCTATCCATTCTGCTTATAAACCCTTCCAGAGTTTGTTTCATTTCTGCGATCTCCTTTCTGGCATCTGTGATCTCTTTCCGGACTTCATCCCATTTTTCTTGCGTATTTCTCTGCATCTCTGTCAGCATGTTTATGATTCTTATTTTGAATTCTTTGTCAGGAAGACTGGTTAGGTCTGTCTCCTTCTCTGGTGTTGTCTCTGTGATCTTTGTCTGCCTGTAGCTTTGCCTTTTCATGGTGATAGGAATAGTCTGCAGAACTGGGACGAGTGACGGCTGGAAGGACTTCCTTTCTTGTTGGTTTGTGGCCCTCCTCTCCTGGAGAACAGCGACCTCTAGTGGCTTGTGCTGGGCAGCTGCGCGCAGACAGGGTTTCTGCTTCCTGCCCGGCTGCTATGGAGTTAATCTCCGCTGTTGCTGTGGGCGTGGCCTGGCTCGGGCCGCTACTCCAAGATGGTGGAGTCGCGTTGGAGCAGGAGCTGCTGGGAGGCTATTTATCTCCGTAAGGGGCCTCCCTGCTCCCTGCAGCCCAGGGGTTAGGGTGCCCAGAGATCCCGGATTCCCTACCTCTGGATTAAGTGACCCGCCCTGCCCCTTTAAGACTTCCAAAAAGCACCCGCCAAAACAAAACAACGACCACAAAAAAAAACAAGAAAAAAAAATTTTTTTAATTAAAAAAAAAAAATTTTTTTAATTAAAAAAAAAAGGTGGTCGTTCGTTTTTCTTTATTCTCCGGTGCCAGCCTCAGGCCTCTGCTCACCGGTCTTTCTGCCCTGTTTCCCTAATATTGGGGTCCCTGTCCCTTTAAGACTTCCAAAAAGCGCTAGCCAAAACAAAGCAGCAAAAAAGCAAAAAAAAAAAATGGTCGCGCGCTTTTCTTATGTCCTCTGTCGCCCAGCCTCCAGTGCCTGCTCACTGTTCTTGCTGCCCTGTTTTCCCAGAATCGAGGGCCCTGCACTCTGGCCCGGATGGCTGGGGCTGGGTGCTCGGCAGCCCTGGGCTCCGTCTCCCTCCCGCTCTGCCTGCTCTTCTCCCGCCGGGAGCTGGGGGGAGGGGCGCTCGGCTCCCGCGGGGCCGGGGCTTGTATCTTACCCCCTTCGCGAGGCGCTGGGTTCTCTCAGGTGTGGATGTGGTCTGGATATTGTCCTGTGTCCTCTGGTCTTTATTCTAGGAAGGGTTGTCTTTGTTATATTTTCATAGATATATGTTGTTTTGGGAGGAGATTTCCGCTGCTCTACTCACGCTGCCATCTTCCGACCCCTCCCTCCCTTGATCTCTGTTTTAATTTGGTCATTGATCCACTGATTATTTAGGAGCATATTTTTAAGCTTCCATGTGTTTGTGTGCCTTTTTTTTTTCTTTGTACAATTTTTTTCTAGTTTTATACCTTTGTGATCTGACAAGTTGATTGGTACAATTTCAATCTTTTTGAGTTTACTGAGGCTCTTTTTGTGACCTAGTATGTGGTCTATTCTGGAAAATGTTCCATGTGCACTTGAGAAGAATGTGTATCCTGTTGCTTTGGATGTAGAGTTCTATAGATGTCTATTAGGTCCATCTGTTCTAGTGTGTTGTTCAGTGCCTCTGTGTCCTTACTTATTTTCTGACTGGTGGATCTGTCCTTTGTAGTGAGTGGTGTTTTGAAGTTTCCTAAAATGAATGCATTGCATTCTATTTGCTCCTTTAATTCTGTTAGTATTTGTTTCACATATGTCAGTGCTCCTGTGTTGGGTGGATAGACATTTTTAATGGTTATATCCTCTTGTTGGACTGAGCCCTTTATCATTATGTAATGTCCTTCTTTATCTCTTGTTACTTTCTTTGTTTTGAAGTCTATTTTGTCTGATACAAGTACTGCAACACCTGTTTTTTTTCTCCCTATTGTTTGCATGAATTATCTTTTTCCATCCCTTCACTTTTAGTCTGCGTATGTCTTTGGGTTTGAGGTGAGTCTCTTGTAAGCAGCATATAGATGGGTCTTGCTTTTTTATCCAATCTATTACTCTGTGTCTTTTGATTGGTACATTGAGTCCATTTACAATTAGGGTGATTGTCGATAGTATGTACTTATTGCGATTGCAGGCTTTGGATTCGTTGTTACCAAAGGTTCATGGGTAGCTCCTTTACTATCTAACTGTCTAGCTTAACTCTCTTATTAAGCTATTATAAACACAGTCTGATGATTCTTTATTTCTTTCCCTTCTTATTCTTCCTCCTCCATTCTTTATATCTTAGGTGTTTTATTCTGTACTCTTGTGTTTCTTTTGACTGCTTTTGTGGATAGTTGATTTTATTTTTTGCCTTTAGTTAGTATTTGGTTGGTCTGCTTTCTTTGCTGTGTTTTTATTTTCTCTGATGACATCTATTTAGCCTTAGGAGTGCTTCCATCTAGAGCAGTCCCTTTAAAATATCCTGTAGCGGTGGGTTGTGGGAGGCAAATTCCCTCAACTTTTGTTTGTCTGGAAATTGTTTAATCCCTCCTTCAAATTTAAATGATAATCATGCTGGATACAGTATTCTTGCTTCAGGCCCTTCTCTTTCATTGCATTAAATATATCATACCATTCTCTTCTGGCTGGAAGGTTTCTCTTGAGAAGTCTGATGATAGCCTGATGGGTTTTCCTTTGTAAGTGATCTTTTTTCTTTCTCTCGCTGCCTCTAATACTCTGTCCTTTTCCTTGATCTTTGCCATTTTAATTATTATATGTCTTGGTGTTGTCCTCCTTGGGTCCCTTGTGTTGGGAGATCTGTGGGCTTCCATGGTCTGAGAGACTGTTCCCTTCCTCAGCTTGGGGAACTTTTTAGCAATAATGTCTTCAGAGACACTTTCTTTCCCTTTTTCTCTCTTTTCTTCTTCTGGTACCCCTATATGTGAATATTGTTCTGTTTGGATTGGTCACAGTTCTCTTAATATTCTTTCATTTCTAGAGATCCTTTTATTTCTCTCTGCCTCAGCTTCTTTGTATTCTTGTTCTCTGATTTCTTTTCCATTAACAGTCTCTTGCACCTCGTCCAGTCTGCGCTTAAGACCTTCTATCGATTGTTTCATTTCTGTTATCTTCCTCCGGACTTCATCCCTTAGCTCTTGCATATTTCTCTGCAGGTCCATCAGCATGGTTATGACTTTTATTTTGAATTCTTTTTCAGGAAGATTGCTCATATCTATATCACCAGCCCTTTCTCTGGGGTTGTCTGAGTGATTTTTTGACTGGACCAGATTCTTCTGCTTTTCATGGCATTAGAAGTGGCCACAGGCAGGTGGCATGTGTGTCAGCTGGGAGAACAAAGTCCCTTCTTGTTTGCTGGCTGCTGTGCCCTTCTCCACTGCCTGTGTCGGTTACCCGCACACCAGGACCAGTCTCTGGGTTAATCCCCTGAGCTGCCATGGGCGGGGCAGCCCTTGGGATAGCCTAGTGCACTTCAGGGTGTGGCAGATGCGTCGGGTTTTTCTCCTGCAAGAATGATGTCCCTTTGTGCCTTCCCGACCTTGCTCAGGCTTCCTCTGTCTGTGCTGGGCAGCTATGCACCAGCGGCAGCCTCTGGGTCTGTCCCGGTTAGCTGCACACTGGGAGAAGATTCTGTGTGGTTGCTTTGGGCGGAGCTGTTTTCCAGCTGCTCTGCAGCTGTGGCGGGTCAGCCGATTTGCTTGCAGTGCCGGCCAGGGGAATGAATGGCAGGCTGCTTATCACCATGGGGGTCTTTGCAGCTGCGTTAGCCCCCAGGGAATTAGGACACCTGAAGTTCCTCAAGATTCCCAGCATGCTGGGCTGAGTTTGTGGGAAGATCTTGTCCAGCTGTTAAGCCCTTGTCCCTTTAAGACTTTTAAAAAGCACCCACTTTTCTTTTGTCCCAGGGGAGTCAGCTGTGGGGACCTGCCCGCATTCTCCATCTCGAATTTTACTTTCCCGTTTCTCTAATATCCAGTACACCATGCAGTGTGTGTCTGTGCTCCTGGTGTAGATTACTAGGGCTGGTCATTTAGCAGTCCTGTACTTCCACTCCCTCCCCACTCTGATTCTTTTCCTTCCGCCAGTGAGCTGGGGTGGGGGGAGTGCTCAGGTCCCGCCAGGTCACGGCTTTGTATCTTACCCTTTTTGTGAGATGTTGAGTTCTTCCAGATGTAGATGTAGCCTGGCTGTTGCACTGTATCTTCTGGTCTCTGTTTTAGGAATAGTTGTATTTGTTGTATTTTCAAAAATATATATGGTTTTGGGAGGAGATTCCGCTACCCTACTCACGCCGCCATCTTGAGCCCCTTCCATCTTTGCTTTTAAATTTGAATGTTTTACCATGTACATCTGATGTTACTGTTGGTGTAATTGGGTTTAAATCTGTCTTACTATTTGTTTTCTGTTTATATCATCTGTTCTTTATTATGTTTCCTTTTTCTGTGGCTTGCTTTTGGGTTGAGTTGTTTTTAATCACATGCTATATGCTGTTGTTGGACTACTATCTAGCTGTAACTTTGTTTTGATTTTTGTGATTGCTTTAGCTCACCAAGTAAGTACATCTTTAACATGCCACAGTCTACCTTCAAGTGATACTATGCCCCTTATACTAGAGGATCGTTCTGCAGTTCTTCCTCCCAGCCAGTGTGCTCTTGTCATAAATCTTACCTCTACATAAATCCCACAATACTATGTTACTGTTTTTGCCTTAAACAGATCTTTCAAAGAGATTTAAAAATAAAAAGTTTATATTTTCCACAAGTTTATTACCATTTCTGGTGTTCTTTATCCCTTTCTGTAGTTCCAGATATACACCTATCATCATTTGCTTCCACTTGAGAGACTGCCTCTGACATTTTTAAATTCTCATCTGCTGGTGGTGGGTTCTTTGCATGTGTGTCTGGGAAAATCTTTATTTTGCCTTTGTTTTTGAAACATTGTTGCCGAGTATAGACTTGTATGTAGGGTGAGTCTTTCTTTCAGTACGAAGGGAAGTTAATCAACTGTCTTCTGGCTTGCATTGTTTCCAGTGAGAAGTCCGCTGTCGTCTTTATCTTTGGTCTTGATAATGTCTATTTTCCCATTGGCTGCTTATAAGATTTAGTCTGTCACTGGTTTTACATAGTTTGATTATGGTCTGCCTTGGTGTAGTTTTCTTATTTTTCTTGTGCTTGGAAATTGTTGAACTTTTGGATCTATGAGTTTATAGTTTTTGTCAGATTTGGAAAACTTTTTGGCCATTAATTTCTTAAAATGGTTTTTCTGTCCCTTCCCCCTTTGTTTATTAAGCTGTTTGAAGTTGTTCCACAGTTCACTAAATGCTCTGTTCATTTTTTTGTCTGTTTCATTTTGAATAACTTCTATTGCTGGTTTTTCAAGTTTACTCTTCTTTTTTTTTTTGCAATGTCTAACATGTATTAATCCCACCCAGTGTGTTTTTCACCTCAGATCTTGTATTTTTCATATACAAAAGTTTGCTTTGGGCCTGTTTTATAATTTCTGTGATTTCACCTAACACATTCAGGCATTTGTCATTTTGAGCTTATAGAATAATTGTAACAGTTTACTGTCTTTGTCCATTAATTTTATTATCTATGTCATTTCTGGATCTGTATCTATTGATCTTTTTTTTCAGATTTTCAAACTCCTTTCCATATCTGGGAATTTTTTATCGAGTACCAGACATTGCAAATTTTACTTTTCTGGGTGCTATATATTTTTGTACTATTAAATATATTCTCAATATTTGCAGTTAAGCAACTTGAAAATTCTCAAAACTTTTGAGACCTGCCTTTAAGCTTTGTTAAGAGTGAGCAGAACAGCTATCAAGGCTAACTTTTCCGTTCTGCTGAAGCAGTACCATTCTGAGTATTTTACCCAGTGCCCTGGGAATTAAGATATTCTTCTTCCCTAACTAGCGGGAACACAGACTATTTTTAGCCTTGAGAGAGCCCTGGAGACTGTTCCCTCTGCCCCTTGTAGGAGTTCTTCCCTGGGCATTGAGTAGTGGTGTGTCCTCTCATGCCCGTGCCGATTCAGACTCATCCAGATACTTGCGGGGGACCTGCTCCTGGTCTCTGGAGTCTCCTGCTGTGTAGCTTTCTCCCCTCCAGGACTTGTGAGCTCTGGCCACATGGGTTCTTCTTTCCTGCACTATAGGGGTAACTGTAGGTCTCCCTGTGTATGTTTCTTTTCTTTCTCTGTCAGGACTCCTTTCCCTGAGCTGCCTGATGTCCAATGTCTAAGAACTATTGTTTCATGTATTTTATTATTTTATTAGTTGTATAAGATGGTAGGGTAGCTTTGTTCCCTCTTACTTCATCTTGGCCAGAAGTTGAAGTGACTTAAAAGGCCCCTGACATATTTTTGTAAATAAAAATTAGTCCTTATAGAACTGTATTTCTATGTTATTCTAGCTTTTATACATTTATACTGATAATTACTTTTAGAAATGTGGGTGAACTGTTTGAACAATACAGAGAGTTACTGATTCTTGCCGTAATGAGCAAGTGGAAATTAAGCTCATTTTAAATGGCTTGTGTTTCAAATTTTATGTACTATGAAGTAAGAGACTTATTTAAAATTCATCTTGACATTTGGAGACTAGTACTGTTTCTGACCATGTCAACTGCACTTTAATATTAGAATTTTTAATATAAAGTAAGAGATTTTATCTAAAATTCATCTTGACATTTGGAGACTAGTACTGTTTCTGGCCATATCAGATGCACTTTGAAATTAAAAGTTTTAATTGTTTTAGACTTTTTTTGGTTAACCTCTCTGCTTTTGGGATTATATGTGCTTTCAGAACATAACTAATTCTCATATGATTGCAAGTCATACCACATCAGAAGAATGTGTTGATTAGATGATTATAGTGGGTTTAAATGGCCACATTGTTACAGAATACATTTCTGTTTTTCATAAACATCTGTTGGATTTGCAGATGAAATATTTTGAGGCTAATAGGGGAAAATGTGTCATATCTTCATCTCTCACACTTTTTCATTTTTAAAAATCACTTTTTCTAAACCAGTGCCATTCAGTCCTGGGATATGGGAGCCACATTTGTAGTCACCATTAACCAGAAAAACCACATGACTGCTATCTTTGAACACATATGTACACTACTATTCTGACACAAATTTGAAATCCTACGGTTGGTGAGTGAAAGAGCCACATGCAGTTGAGAGTCCCAGTTTCATATCATTGTCCTAGATCTTTCTGTTTTGTGGAAGTGTGTTTGGGTTGTAGTGGTTTGGAACTCTGGTAAGAGATGGGTGAAGGAGTGCTGTGTGGGTGGGGAGGGGGTAACTGTTGTTGGAGTGCAAAAAAAATTTTTAAGACTTTAGTCACATGACTTTGTAGTTTGATTATTCTTGTGATGGTTACATTGGATCAGAAAATTAATTCACCACAAAACATTCACTGAAGTAGTT
The DNA here is from genome assembly GCF_030020395.1 of Manis pentadactyla. Lineage (NCBI taxonomy): Eukaryota > Metazoa > Chordata > Mammalia > Pholidota > Manidae > Manis > Manis pentadactyla. Next base: position 44,316,025 of record NC_080032.1, on the reverse strand, counting down.
CAAAGTGAATGTTGTATAACTTTTTTTGTTTGACTGTAGTGGATGGTAAATCTCAGATTTAATAGGCCTTACATTAGGATCAAGTTAAGAAGGTAGTTTAACTGTTTCACAGCCTATGAAGTTTTTGGGTTTTGAAGTTTTTTTGGTTTGGGGTGTTTTTTAGAATAAACCTCTTGATTTTGGTATCTTCCATCTGGTTTAAATGTTACTAAACTCTCAACTGAAGTGAGATAGTGAGGCAAAAGATGTTTTAGGCCTCCTCATGTTATATATACCAAATTCAGAGCTTGAGGAAATAAATCAGTCTCTCTTATATACACTTCTGTATCAATCTATCAACAGTTTTTGTGACATGAAATCTTATTACCATAAGTTAACAAGTATATTTTTAGACTTAAAAAGTTTTGATTCTCAAAATCATATAAAAGATTTTATACTTTTTGAGGGAATGAAGATTCTTTATTGTGGAGCACTAAATGGAATAGACATTTAGAACTCAGTTGGACTCTTCTGGAATGGATGTTCCAAAGCTTGATTTTTTCTTAGTTTGTATCTAACTGACCCTTGGGGAGAGCAATGGCTTATTTTATTAAATAAGGCGCTCTGTAGTGGTATAGTTAGGGTATTACTACCATAAAGTGTACCATGTACTACTATAATATGGTACATACCTTATCTCTATAAAAATATGTATATATATAAATACAAATATGCTATCATGTACTAAGAAACATTATTATAAGTAGTATATAACACGATATAAAGCTGTTTTTCTGGCAAGAGCATAGTTTGCAAACAGCTTCCTTCAGATTTCTAAGATTAAAACTGACTTTCTTTGGGAAGCCTTCTATCACCTCAGACTAGGTTTTGTTGGGAGTGAAGAGGGGTTCAGAGGAGAGGCTGCTCAGATACCGTAATACCTCGACTTAGCCTGTGTGGTTAATGAAGTTAATGCTAGTTGTTAACCACAGGATATGCATATAACATATTATCTAGCACATAATAGATGTTAAATATTTATTGATTGACATTCTGAACTGTGCACAGAACTTGGCTTTTACTAAACACAAGTCCGGGCTACTGAATTGTATGACTGTGGAGCACCATTCACATAATGATACTCTAGATTTTCTGTTCTGTGTTTGCTTATAGAAATTTGTCTTAAATCTTTGGTTCCTGCTGTTATTAGAGTAGAATATAATGGTATTTAAACAGAAAATTATGTATTTAGTTTTTACTATAAATACTCAACATTCAGTAAATGACAGCTATGATAATTTACTCCATCCCTTCTCCACTCTTCAACTCCCACATTCATTTCCCCCCTCTGCTTCCTATTGGTGTAATTGGTTTTAAACCAGCACCTTTCCACTTTCCCCAAAGCATCCGTATCATTAGTGCATCTCCACACCACGGTCATCTTTAACCAATGTGTGCCCACTTAGAACAATGGACTATACCACAGACTTTCAAATCTGTCTCCAGTTGCCCTTGACTGCCCCTTGGAGTCAGTGTTCTCAACCAAACACTGAAACTTCAAAACAAAACATGTTTAAATCCTAATTCTTCTTTCACCCTAATGCTTTTCTTTTATTACTTTATCTCTTTAATGGTATCATTTTTTATTTTTGCCCAAGATACAAAATTGCCATCTTTTATCCTGCATTCATGTTGTTTCAATTCAAATGTTGGCTTGATATTTCTTTCACCATTTACAATTTTTTATGCTTAGGGCTCCTTTAATAAAGGTCTGTTACATGTAAAACTGGAGTATGTAAGAATAATCAGTTGTGTGTGTGTGTGTGTGTGTGTGTGTGTGTGTGTGTGTTGGGGGTGGGTGTGTTCTCTCAAGTGCAGGCTATTGCAGCTAGTATGGTGTTTGTTAGCTGTCTCTCTGGGGCTTAGTATAAACCAGGTTCCTTTTTCTCTTTCCTGCTTGCTTGTTATTTTATTCCATTTTATCCTCCTGTTCCACTCCTATTAACTGTGAAAACATCCCTTCTTAATGTGTGTGATATATTATTAGTATGTGTTCTGTTCTAACTTACATAGATGATGTAATCTCCTTTTGTTTCCTGCTTTTTTACTAAGCACAGTATTTTAAGCTCTCTTCCTGTTGCTATGCAAAGGTCTGATTCATTGCTTTGAACTGCTATGTAGTATTCCATGGGGTATATTCATTCTGTCTGCAGAAGCCCAGGTTGCTTCCAGCTCCATCACCACTGGCAGAGCAGTAGGGAATATTCTAGTATGTGTCCTTTTATAGACCCATAAGAATTTGGCCAAATTGCAAGGGATCATACGGTTTGCTTAAATTTAATTTGATTTGAATTGTGGCAGATAGCCCTCCAGAATGGCTGTGCCATCTCCATACCCACCAGTAGCAGGGAATGAGTTCTTATATCCATCCCTCTATCATGTTGGAATGGTCTTATTTTCTAATTTTTGCTAGTCTGTGGGTGTAAGTGGTATCTTGATCTTTCGTGGATTATACCACTTGTTATCCTCTTGTCATATACTTGTTAGATTTTTGTGTATCCTATTCTGCATACTGCTTAATCCTGTAATTTACCCACTTTTCTACTGAAGCTTTATTTGGATACATTACATATTAAACCTTTGCTCTAGATTTTGCAAATATCTTCTCCCTCTCTGAACATTGTTAACCTTAAAAAGATGTTAATTCTCCCTATTATAAATTCAACTAAATCTCAGTCTAAATTCCAGCTGGGTTTTTTCTTTTTTTGAGGCAACTCTATAAACTTACTCCAAACTTATATAGTGAGAATGCTTTCACAAACAGATAAATCAGTTGTAGAAAAAGAGTGTTCGGGGCTGGGTTGTTGCTCTGGCAGATATGAAGACATGTCCCAATACTGTACTATTTTTATTGCCCTGGCCTTGTGCTAAGATAAACAGACCTATGAAGTAGATTTAGAGTGCTCAGAGATAGACATGTATATATAGGATTAAAATATTTTTAAAAATTTTATAACTGGAAGTTTTTACTTCTTAATCCACTTCACCCAGCTCCTCATCCACCTCCCCTCTGGCAACCACCAGTTCTCTGTTTAGGAGTCTATTTCTGGGTTGTTTGTTTATTTGTTCTTTAGCTTTGTTTTTAGATTCCACATATAAGTGAAATCATATGGCAGTTGTCTTTCTCTGTGTGACGTATTTCATTTAGCCTAATACCTTTTAGGTCCTTCCATGTTACTGTAAATGGCAAGGTTTCATTCCATTTTGTGTGTACTCCATTGTGTGTACATCTCACATCTTTATCCATTCACGTTTTGGTGGGTACTTAGGTTGTTGCCATATCTTGGCTCTTGTAAATAATGCTGCAGAGAACAGGTGCCTACATTTTTTTGAACTAGTGATTTTGTTTTATTTAGGTGAATACCCAGAAGTGGACTTAATTGGGTCATACGGTATTTCTATTTTTAATTTTTTGAGAAATCTCCATACTGTTTTCCATAGTGTCTGCACCAGTTTACTACCTACCAACAGTACAGAAGGATTCCCTTTTGTCTTTATCCTCACCAATACTTGTTATTTCTTGTCTTTTTGATACTAGCCATTATTACTGGTGTGAGGTGATAATTATGGTTTTGATATGCATTTTACTGATGATTAGTAATGTGGAGCATCTTTTCATATATCTGTTGGCCATCTCTATGTCTTCTTTGGAAAGCTGTCTATTCAGGTCCTCTGCCCGTTTTTTAATCAGATTGTGTGTGTGTGTGTGTGGTGTGTGTGTTGAGTTTTATGAGTTTTTACATATTTTGGATATCAATCCTTTACTGGGTATATCACTTGCAAATATCTTCTCCCATTCAGTAGGTTGCCTTTTTGTTTTATTGATAGTTTTCTTCGTTGATCAGAAGCACTTCAGTTTGATATAATCCCACTTGTTCGTTGCTTTTATTTTCCCTTCCTAGGGAGATGTATCCAGAAAAAAATTGCTAAGGCTGATGTCCCAGAGTTTACTGCCCATGTTTTCTTTTAGGAGTTTTGTGGTTTCAGGTCTTATATTTAGGTCTTTAATCTGATATCAGTTTATGTTTGTGTATGGTGTAAGAAAGTGGTCCAGTTTCATTCTTCTGCTTATAGCTGTCTATTTTTCCCAGCATCATTTATTGAAGAGACTGTCTTTTCCCCATTGTATATTCTTGCCTCCTTTGTGATAGATTAATTGGCCATATAAGCTTGGGTTTATTTCTGGGTGCTCTCTTCTGTTCCATTGATATATGTGTCTATTTTTGTGCCAGTTGTTTGATTACTGTAGCTTAGTAGTATAGTTTGAAATCAGGGAGCATTATACCTCCAACATCGTTCTTCCTTTTCAAAATTGTTTTGGCTATTTTGTGGTTCCATACACATTTTAGAAATATTTGATTTAGTTCTGTAAAAAGTGCTGTTGATATTTTGATAGGGATTGGATTGAATCTGTAGACTGCATTGGGCAATATGGCTGTTTTAACAATATTATTCCTATCCATGAGCACAGTATGTCTTTCCATTTGTTTGTGTTGTCTTCAGTTTCCTTCATTAATGTTTTATAGTTTTCAGAGTACAGATCTCTTACCTCTTTGGTTGAATTTATTCCTAGTGTTTTATTCTTTTAGGTGCGATTGTAAATGGGATTGTTTTCCTAGTTTCTCTTTCTGCTAGTTCATGTTTAGTATGTAGAAACACTGTAGATTTCTGTATATTGATTTTTATCCTGCTACTTTACTGAACTCATTTACTCTAATAATTTTTTGATGGAGTCTTTAGGGCTTTATATGGGATCATGTCATCTGCAAATAGTGATGGTTATACTTCTTCCTTACCAATTTGGATGCCTTTTATTCCTTTTTCTTGTCTCATTGCTGTTGCTAGCAGTTCCAGTACTATTGAATAAGAGTGGTGAGAGTGGGCATCTTTGTTTTGTTCCTGATCTTAGAGGAAAAACTTTCGGCTTTTCACCATTGCGTATAATGTTAGCTGTGGATTTGTCACATTATGGCCTTTATTGTGTCAAGGAGTGTTCCCTCTATACCCAACTTGTTGAGAGTTTTTATGAATGGATGTTGAATTTTGTCAAATGCTTTTTCAGCATCTATTGAGATGATTATATGGTCTTTATCCTTCCTTTTGTTAATGTGATATAGCATGTTGATTGGTGGAGATTAAGCCTTCCTGGTATCCTTGCAATAAACTCAGTCTGGAAAATTAGCCTCTTAATATATTTTTGAATTCAGTTTGCTAATACTTTGCTCAGGATTTTTGCATCTGTGGTCCTCAGGGATATTGGTCTATACTTTACTTTTTTTATAGATCTTTGTCTGATTTTGATATCAGAGTAATGCTGGCCTCATAAAATGAGTTGAGAAGCATTCCTTCCTCTTCTGTTTTTTGAAACAGTTTAAGAAATATAGGTAGTAGTTCTTTAAATGTTTAGTAGAATCCATCTGTATCTGGTCCTGGACTTCTGTTTATTGGGAGTCTTTTGTTTGTTTGTTTGTTTTTATTGATTCAACTTCGTTACTTGTTATTGGTCTGTTCAGATTTTCTATTTCTTCCTGATTAAGTCTTGGAAGATTATATTTCTATATAACCATTTTTTCTAGGTTTTCTAATTTGTTGACATACAATTTTTCATAGTAATTTCTTATAATCCTTCGTAATGTCTTCAGTATTGGTTGTAACTTCTCTTTGACTTCTGATTTTATTTGAGTCCTTTTTTGATGAGTCTGGCTGAAGGTTTGTTAATTTTGTTTATCTTTTCAAAGAACCAGCTCTTAGTTTCATTGATATTTTCTTTGTTTTCTTGGTCTTATATTATTTATTTCTGCTCTGATCTTTATTTTGTCCCTTCTCCTAACTCTGGGCTTTGTTCTTTTTCCAGTTCTTTTCATTGTAAGGTTGGATGTTTATTTGAGATTTTTCTTGTTTCTTGAGGTAGGCCTGTAATGCTATAAACTTTCCTCTTAGAACTACTTTTGCTGCATTCCACAGATTTTGAACCATGTTGTTTTTTGTTTGTCTCTGTGTAGTTTTTTTAATTTCATTGACTCATTGATTGTTCAGTGGCATGTTATTTAGCCTATACACGTTTGTGTTTTTCTAGTTTTTATGATTGCTTCTAGTTTCATATATATAGAATTTTAACATAGTACATTGACACCAGATAAACAGTGGGAGAAATGATGGATTGTTTAATAGATAGCATAGGGAAAACTAACATACCATGTGGAGGCAAATAAAATTGTATTCCTACCTAATACCATGCCTGAAGAAAGACTAAAGGCCTGCATGTGAAAGTTAGAAAATGTGACCAGTAAGCTGGGAAAGAAGTTTTAAGCATTTCTTCAAACAGAAATCTTAAGGATTTAGAAATTAATTTATCACATGAAATTAAAATGTTCTTCTTAATGGATTTCTCCTTTTCACTTTTTACCTCAGGATCTAAATTTCTGGCAGTGTGCATTACATGTATTTTAGGGGAGGGGAGGCTGAGTTGGCTCTGCCTGTAAGTACTATATTGATAGAAGGAAAGAAACCTCTGCTAGGTCATTATAGTCTAACAGAACATTTTTTTTTATTGCTTTTTAAACATATTTAAGAATGGGTAATGGAAAGGGAAACTGGAGTGTTTGAGCTACATTTACTATGTCCTGAAGTATATCATTCAATGTGGAATTGTTGGGGGTGAGAAATAGAAACAGCTCTCTTTGCTATCTAAACTAATGATAGCAGGGTGTCTAGGTATGTTTTATATTTTTAAGTTGATTTATCAGGTTGAGTAAATAAGTCTTCCTTGAGATATTCTGAGGAGAGGGACCATGTGTTCTGTGTGAGGTCAAAATGTTTATCATATTGTTACATACTTCTTGTAACTTCTAAATAGGGGTTTACTTTAGAGAGTTGTCATAATTTCTTCTTTAGGTTGGTGGATTGGGCTTTCCAACTGATGTTAGAAGAGAAATAAACTTCTTTTTCTCTTTGGTTCCTCAGTAGAGTGCTTATATAGTTAACTCTTAGTAATTCTGCCTGGGTAGCAGGCATAAACCAGGACTATCCTGAGTAAACCAAGATGTGTAGTGTACATACAAATACTATTAAAGTAAAGGCTGGGTCAGTCTCTCTTCCTGGATGAAAAGACAGCATCCTTCAGTGGTTCTGTGACATCTCCCTTTGCTGACAGGTAGTGACTGCACTGGGGAGGGGGAGGGTTTGATGATGTGGGTAACTGTTGAGCCACTGTGTTATATACTTGAAACCAATGTAAGATTGTATGTATTATCAGTGATACTTCAGTAAAAAAAAAAAGGCATCCTTTAATGCCATGTTTCAGAAGAACATGATGTCAAAACAAGCTAAATAAGAAAGGAAGGGTTGAGGTAAATATTAGTAAGGTAAGCACATCTGAAATGAAGTTTATTTTTATATCCATGGGTAGAAATACCATGTGGTATTAATGCTTAAAAATATGTATTTCATACATCTATATATGTGTTTTGGGGTGTGTACACATGTAATTCTTCAAAATTTTATTTTGGAGGTAATTAATGCACATGACAGACAGTTCAGACAGAGAAAAGGTATAGAGAAAATAAGTTGCCCTGTTCCCAGCCCGAAAGGTAGCTGCTCTTGCCAATTCCCCATGCATCCTGTGCCTGTTACTTCAGGTATACATAATACATAGAAACACATATCTCCCATACCTTTATTTTTTATAAACACAAATGGTAATACATTACAGACACTGTTCCATCTATACCTTGCTTTTTCCACTAAAGACATCTTGGACTTTTCACAGCAGACCTTTGTAGCATATCCTAATGTATAAGGGAAGAATCTCAGCCTTGGAGTTTAAAATCTGTTTTAGGGTAATGTATGTTAAGTATTTAGCTAAGCAGGTACTTAATAAATGTTAGGTCCCATCATGTTCCCTTGCCAAAGTATGTCCTTAGAATACAACTTAAGGAAAAATAATAAGACAATTTATTAAATACCCAAATATGTGTTATAACTAGTAACTGTTCTGGCAGGTCAAACAAAGAAGAAATCAAAGTGTAGTCAGGGAAACCTTACAAATGTAGGCAGATTGGGGAAGGGCATAAAACAAAAGGCCAAAAGGAGGGACGTTTAAGTAGGGAAGAAAGGGTAGCGTTAGCAAGGAAGTCCTAACTGGAGCCAGAGGGGGAGGTGTTGGTAAGGTAGGGGAGCCAAATGAGTGTCTGGCTTATATGAATACTCATGTTCTTTTGTGACTGGTTTATTTCACTATGCAGTCTTTTCAAATCAAAGTTCATCCATGTTTTAGCATGTGTCAATACATAGTTCTTTTTTGAGGCCAAATAATATTCCACTCTAGGGATATACCACAGTTTGTTTATCCATTCATCATTTGATGGATATTGGTTTTTTTCCTATCTTTGGCTATTATGAATAACATTATGAATGTTCGTGTGCAAGGTTTTGCATGGCCACATGTTTGCTTTCTCTTGGGTGTGTTTGTATATACCTATGAGTGAAGTTGGAGGGTAAATGGTAGCTCTGTTTAACATAGGAATTGCAAAACTGTTTTCCAAAGTGATTGCACTGTTTTACATTCCCATCTAGCCAATGCTTGTTATTTATGTTTTATTTTAATCAAACATGAGAGTGTGAAATGGGATCTCATGGCTTTGATTTGCAGTTTTTGAGTAGCTGATGATATTGAGCCTCTTCTCATGTGTTTATGAGCCTGTTGTATATCTTCTTTGGGGAAATGTCTGTTCAGATCTTTTTTCCATTTAAAATTTTGGTTTCTCTTTTTATGACTTAGACTTAAGAGTTCTTTGTATCCAGATAAAAGTCCCTTATCAAATATATGATTTGCAAGTATTCTCTCCCATTCTGTGGTTTGTCTTCATTTTCTTGATGGTATTCTTTACAGCACAAAAGTTGGTCATTTTGGTGAAGTTTAATTTATCTGTTTTTTCCTTTTGTTGCATGTGCTTTTGGAGTTGTATCTAAAAAATGTTGTCTAACCCAGAGTCACAAATATTTATTTCTATTTTTTCTTCTAAGAATTTTGTAGTTTTAGTTCTTACATTTGGGTCAGTGATCTGTTTTGAGTTTTTATGTGTGGTATGAGGAAGGGGACCAACTTCATTCTTTGGTATGTGGCTGTCCTGTTGTCCCAACATTTGATAAAAAGATTATTCTTTCCCCACTTAGTAGCCTTGGCTACTAATAGTCAAAACAATTGTCCATAAATTTAAGGGTCTATTTCTGGAATCTCAAGTCTGCCCCATTGATCTGTATGTCTACCCTTAGGCCAGTACCACACTACCTTAATTTCCATAGTTTTATGGTAAGTTTTGAAATTGAGAATCATGAGTGCTCAACCTTATTCTTTCCCAAGATTATTTTGGCAATTTTGTGTCTCTTGCATTTTCATATGAATTTTATAGCATCAATGTGTCAATTTCTGTAAAAAGAAAAATCTGAATTTTTATAGGGATTGCTTTGAATCTTAGAAAAGTTTGGGAAATATTTCTATCTTAATGTTACATTTTGATATATGAACATGAGACGTATTTTCCATTTATGTAAGTGTGGTTTAATTTTTCTCTCAATGATATTTTGTTGTTTCCAGTATACACATTTTGCCCTTCTTTATCAAATTTATTCTTAAATACTTTATTGTTTTCTATGCTGTTATAAATGGTACTCTAATTTATTTTCTGATTATTCATTGGTAGTGCGTATGAAAATAAAATTTTTTTTTACATATTGATTTTGTGCCCTGTAGCTTTGCTCAACTTGTTGTTAGTGTTAGTAGTGTTTAGTGGATTCCTTAGGATTTTCTTTATAAAAGATCATGTCACCTGCAAATAGCGATGGTTTAGCTTCTTTTCCAATCTGGGTGCCTTTTCTTTCTTTTTCTTTCTTAATTGTCCTGACTAGAACCTCCAGTACAATATTAGTATTAATACTTAACAGTGGACATGTTTGTCTTGTTCCTAATCTTAGGGGGAAAGCATCTAGTCTCTCATCACTAAGTATGATGTTAACCGTGGGTTTTTTCATAGCGTCTTTTCAAACTTTCTAATTTTGATGAAGTACAGTTTGTCAGTTTGTTCTTGTATGGTTCATTCTTTTTATATCCTAGGAATTCACTGTCTACCCCAAGATTCTAAAGATTTTCTCCTGTGCTTTCTTCTAGGTCTTTCTTAGTTTTAGCTCTTAGATTTAGGTCTGTACTCATTTCTGTTCATAATTCCATTTTTAAGATTAAATGCATATAGGAGAGTTGGCAGAGGCAGAGAGGGACTTACTGCTAGGTATTTGTTTCTTGGTTATGCATAAATTGGTGAGATCAGTAACTACGTGTAAACCTGTAGCCTTGCTTTGTACAGTTTTTACATTTGGTAGTCTGTCTCTAGTCCTCAGATGCATTTTGAGGAACACTACCCTTTGACTGTTATTTGTCCATCTAATGTCTCATTGAGATTCCAATGCCCTTCATTTTATAATAATGCTTTCCATTCCACCATGAGCTGCCCTTACCCCTCAGGAGTGGTTTGTGACTCAAGCCCAGCTCGTGAGAGCTCTGCACCTTCTAGCAATAGCGATCGTTTCAGAGCAGGGTATTTGAACTGGACTGATTCAAGCTGGGGCAAAAGTACTGGGGAGGGCTTTTTAAAGAGGTTACCCCTTTCCTGAGGTAGCTGTACTTGGATGTGAGTCTTCAGCTTCTGCTAACTATCTGTCTTCTTCAAGCCACCATATGTGGAGAAACTGTCTCACAATGAACTCAATTTAGAGTTGGGGTGCTGAGGACACTGTTTATCCATTTAGGTCCATCCTTGTCTGAAGTCCTCCCTTCGTGTTTTCATTTGCATAGGCCAGTAATTTATTTTGGGTCAGGCTTCTTTAAGGTAGGTATCTGTACCTGTAACTGGAAAAGTCCTAATTAATAAGATATTAATATTCTCAGAGTCCCAGTCTGTAGAAATTTCAAATAAGTTATGACTTACCTTATTAATAGATTAATAGTTAATTAATAGTAAGGAAACCATAACTCCTGTGTGTGTGCTGTGGGAGGAAGCAGCTCCTTACGGTTTTCATGAAAGCTGGGAAATTCTGTTAAATGTGTGGCATCATGGTCCTGCTTTTGTGGAAGACTAAATTTTAAGTCCTAGGTTAAATGAGAATTAATCAGGAGGTATATCTTTAAATGTCTGCTTTTAATGAATATGTGAGTTAATTATTCATTTGGCCAACCTCTTGATGGTATTTTATGGGGGAATTAAATGCATAATAAAGGTTTCACATTTATGAAGGCAGATTGTTCTCTGAACAGGCTAAGATTTTCAAGTGTAATTTTTATTACTTTAGAGTATTTTGTGAGACTATAGCTTTGAAATTAAACTGAGGAATATTTTTCAACTACAGATGCAAAGAGCGGTTATTTCAGGAATGTATCTAATGCAAAAATAATTTAGAGTTCATTGTGTACTGTTGAAATTAAAGCATGCTTAGGACAACCTTTGGGCTTAAAAAGGTATATATATGTAAAAATGTCTTTTTCCTTATTTGGCTGACTAAGGGGTACAAACATGCAAACTTTTATAGCAAGCTCTTCCACTATTCTTCCACCACTCTTAGTAGTTTGATTTTTATTTTAAATTTTATTAAATTAGTACATATCTTATTTTTATTTTTATTTTTTTTGGAGAGGGCATCTCTCATATTTATTGATCAAATGGTTGTTAACAACAATAAAATTCTGTATAGGGGACTCAATGCACAATCATTAATCAACCCCAAGCCTAATTCTCAACAGTCTCCAATCTTCTGAAGCATAACGAACAAGTTCTTACATGGTGAACAAGTTCTTACATAGTGAATAAGTTCTTACATGGTGAACAGTGCAAGGGCAGTCATATCACAGAAACTTTCAGTTTTGATCACGCATCATGAACTATAAACAATCAAGTCAGATATGATTATTTGTTTGATTTTTATACTTGATTTATATGTGAATCCCACATTTCTCCCTTATTATTATTATTATTATTTTTAAATAAAATGCTTAAGCGGTAGGTAGATGCAAGATAAAGGTAGAAAACATAATTTAGTGCTGTCAGGGCAAATGTAGATGATCAGGTCTGTGCCTATAGGCTAAGTATTAATTCAAGCTAGACAAGGGCAACAAAACATCCACGGATGCAGAAGATTTCTCTCAAAATGGGGGGGGTGAGGTTCTAAGCCTCACCTCTGTTGATCCCCAATTTCTCACCTGATGGCCCCCCTGCGACTGTGCCTGTCTTAGGTTGTTCCTCCCTTGAGGAATCTTACCCGTCTCTGGCTAACCAGTCATCTACCGGGGCCATACAGGGAAATGTAAAGTTGGTAAGTGAGAGAGAAGCAATATTCTTTGAAAAGGTTAGCTTTTTACTTCTTTGCAGATTTATGCCCTGTGGCTTCTATGCCCAGCATTTGTCTTGAGGTATCTTTACCACTTGAAGAATTACAATACTCGGTAATTTTCGATATGAGGCACGAATTCTACTGAAGGGTTGTAATTAGGAAGGAAGAAGAAAAGCTATAGAAGTAGCAGATGGAAGAAAACATGGGAAGATTGATTATTTCTTTGACATATCTTCTTGCAGAGTAACATAAGCATGTATAGGTTTTAACAAACTACTAATTAAATTGCGTACACACATTAACATAATAGGAATACAGCTACATAACAAAAGCAGATCTGCAATTACCAGCCATATCCAGTGAAACCAAGAAAACCAGTTAGGTACCCTAGGCATTTGTGAAAACTTATCAATGATATAATGGATATTGTCTAACTGAATTTGAATAGTTTGAGAAAAATCAGACAAATTAAAACAACACATTCCTGGGAACTGTTCACATCCCGTATGTTCTTTTAACAGCAGATAGTCTATAGTCGCACGATTTTGGAGCACTGCAACTTGCACTTCTCCTAATTCTTGGTTGAGTTCCGACAGTATAGATCCAGTCAAATTTGTTGTTTTACTGTATGCACAGGCCAGCTTAGATATCTCCTCCTTCATTCCAATGGCAAGTCCAGGAACCGGTAGGATGAATACAGCTACAACTGCAACAGCGCCAGGATCTTTGTTGAAGTTTTTTGATGATCATCTTCTGGAATGACTCTTTCAGAGGATGTTGATGTTGGAAGTTCTTCTTCATATCGTATCTTAATTCGTTTTCTGGATAGCCAAATTAGGCTTTGATCCTCTGTATAAACACAAACAAACCCTTTGCCCACACTTTGATGTGACCTTTATACCATTGTGAAGAACCTATTGGAGATCACCACACAGGAACTGCTTTTTTTTTTTTTAAGAGAAAGGAATATTATCAGAAAAATGTACTTCCATAGCTGATCATCTGACACCCTTTAAAAGATCAAAATTAAGGATATGTAAAGCATGCATTAATCGTTGATTTGCAGTTAGTTTTATCCTATCAGGGAGTAATCCCCCTTTTCTTTCTCTTTTTTTTTTTTTGTTATCATTAATCTACAATTACATGAAGAATATTATGTTTACTAGGCTCTCCCCTACACCAAGTCCCCCCGACAAACCCCATTACAGTCACTGTCCATCAGCATAGCAAAATGTTGTAGAATCACTACTTGTCTTCTCTGTGTTGCACAGCCCTCCCCTTTCTCGCACCCCCCAGATTATGCATGCTAATCATAATACCCCCTTTCTTCTTCCCCCCCTTATCCCTCCTACCCACCCATCCTCCCCAGTCCCTTTCCCTTTGGTACCTGTTAGACCATTTTTGGGTTCTGTGATTCTGCTGCTGTTTTGTTCCTTCAGTTTTTCCTTTGTTCTTATACTCCACATATGAGAGAAATCATTTGGTATTTGTCTTTCTCTGCTTGGCTTATTTCACTGAGCATAATACCCTCTAGCTCCATCCATGTTGTTGCAAATGGTAGGATTTGTTTTCTTCTTATGGCTGAATAATATTCCATTGCGTATATGTACCACATCTTCTTTATCCATTCATCTACTGATGGACACTTAGGTTGCTTCCATTTCTTGGCTATTGTAAATAGTGCTGCGATAAACATAGGGATGCATCTGTCTTTTTCAAACTTGAGTGCTGCATTCTTAGGGTAAATTCCTAGAAGTGGAATTCCTGGGTCAAATGGTAAGTCTATTTTGAGCATTTTGAGGAACCTCCATACTGCTTTCTACAGTGGTTGAACTAATTTACATTCCCACCAGCAGTGTAGGAGGGTTCCCCTTTCTCCACAACCTCGCCAACATTTGTTGTTGTTTGTCTTTTGGATGGTAGCCATCCTTACTGGTGTGAGGTGATATCTCATTGTGGTTTTAATTTGCATTTCTCTGATAACTAGCGATGTGGAGCATCTTTTCATGTGTCTGTTGGCCATGTGAATTTCTTTTTTGGAGAACTGTCTGTTCAGTTCCTCTGCCCATTTTTTAATTGGATTATTTGTTTTTTGTTTGTTGAGGTGGGTGTGCTCTTTATATATTTTGGATGTCAAGCCTTTATCAGATCTGTCATTTACAAATATATTCTCCCATACTGTAGGGTACCTTTTTGTTCTATTGATGGTGTCTTCTGCTGTACAGAAGCTTTTCAGCTTAATATAGTCCCACTTGTTCATTTTTGCTTTTGTTTTCCTTGCCTGGGGAGATATGTTCAAGAAGAGGTCACTCACGTTTATGTCTAAGAGATTTTTGCCTATGTTTTTTTCTAAGAGTTTTATGGTTTCATGACTTACATTCCTGTCTTTGATCCATTTCGAATTTACTAACTTAGTACATATCTTAATAATTGATATATGTAAGTTAATTTTTGTATTACTTGATTTCAGTATAATAGCTTAATTAGGTATGATTTTGCTATGTTAATTTTGACTGTTAAGTGAGAAGATTAACTTAATTATTGGAAAACTAAAATGTGGCTTTAGATTTTTTGATAGCAATTATTGATTCTAGAGTAAGTAGTCATTATTTCTTTGGAAATTTTAGCACTTATGCTTTAAAAATAATTGTGTGGGTTTAAATAGTGTTTTAAAAGTTCAGAGCCACTTTGTATAGTACTTGTTTACTTTCTCAAGGTCCAGTTCAGTGCCTTAGTATGTAGGGTGTCATTAGGCACTTTCCGGACGAGGACACTGAAGGTTGAGCTGGAATTTGCATGCTGTTCTGGTTTTCAAGTTCCCTGTGTGTTTAGTTATGTCACACTATTATGTGTACTTCTAAAGCTTTTGAAAGCAGTATAACCCTCTCGGGTTTTAGGGAAATGAGGCATTAAAAACATTAAAGCCTTCTTTCTCCATCGGGAGTACAGTTTGAAAGTTGCTGCTTTGTCGTAGACGTTATTTTTCCAGCGTGTTGCCAAGGCCCAGTAACTGTTAAGACACCAAACTAACATTTCCTACTTCATTCATATCAGATTCCGGCATTACCTTCCTCTTCCTTCTTCCATTAATGCCCATTAGAGCCACTCTGCACCTCAGTGTATCCAAACCCTTCACTGAGGTGTATCTGTCTATGCTGTTTGCAAGAGGAGCTCTGTTGGCTTGATCCCTTGGTGATGAGCAGAGAGGGCTATAGAAAAGGGGGGGTTCCCAGGTAAAAGGGGAACTGGAGAATTAATGTCATGATTGGCAAGAAGGTTTCAAGAAGGTGGGGCTTTCATTTTGAGATTGGAAGGTCATTGGTAACCATTAAAAGAATAGTTTACTATGCATTTTGAGATAAAGCAGAATTCACTCTCCAATAGAAGAGTGTGTGTATGGGTGTGCACACATGCACATGTAGGTAGAAGCAGGAAGTTGGCACTAAAGGGCAGGAGAGAGCTGGACTGGCAGCTCAAGGGGCGGAGGTGTTCAGAATTATATCTTAAGCTTTGTTTAGTCATGTTTTTCTTTTTGCATGGGAAAGTTTGAACTTTTTGGAATCAAGGGTTAGGCTCATTGATAAAGTAAGAAAGAGGAATTGATAGACCTCATGCTTGGGTAAGAAGCACATGTACTTCTGTAATGAAAGAGAAAAAGAAGAGGAGTGAAGATAGGAATTTTCATGTGGGACAACTGAAGTTGGAGGGAGCAAGAGATACCAAGGTGAGCGAGAAGTCCGTACATAAAGAACTGTTCAGTGCTTCAGGATGTTCTTTCCAAAACCTGTCAGATGTGTGCCAGCCAAGACAAAAGTACACTGAATTTATTTAGGAAATAGTTTGGCACACAGAGGTTTCACTTCACCTGCTACTAGTGAGAGACTCGTCTCTCATCAGTGTGGTGTCAGCTGGTGAGGGAGACGGAACTTGCCTGTGGTTTGGGAGCTCTTTGGAATCTGCTAGGCACATGGAAGCTGCTCCCAGTGTGTGCCTCTCGGGAAGGAGTCTGACGGACGGAGGTTCTGTCTGGGAGGAGGGGTGCCAGGGCCTTGCCCAGGCTCTCTTGAGCCTGAGGACAGTGGAGCCCTGGCGGGGGACCTGTCTTTTCCTCTGTGGAAACTGCTGTGGAGTTACCACCCCAGGCTACAGAGGGCTGATACAGGGCTGCTGATTTTCTTTTGCCTTGAAAGGACATTGAAAACAAAATCACTGTCTGCTATCATCAGCGTTTCACAAAAGGGAGGGTAGTTTTTTAAATCACAGAATAGGAAGAACTTGATATCAGAGAGAAAGACAAACCTTCATATTGAATAAATTAAAATTTATGAAAAACATAGTACTTTTTTCTGCTTATTCTCTACCTTTGATGAAAACTCTGTCCTGGACTTGTGTGTAAGAACCACTGACCTGTATCACAGAGGCTGTTCATTTTGGGAAACTTGTTCTGAATACTAGT
Organism: Manis pentadactyla; assembly: GCF_030020395.1. Classification (NCBI taxonomy): domain Eukaryota; kingdom Metazoa; phylum Chordata; class Mammalia; order Pholidota; family Manidae; genus Manis; species Manis pentadactyla. The sequence continues at coordinate 44,299,155 of NC_080032.1, read as the reverse complement.
CCTCCTTTTCCCCACTTCACCTGGCAAGTGAAGGGAAGGGAGCAGTTCCTGTGGTTTGACCACTGGGGTGTCTGCACATCGGGGCAGGAAGGGGCAGGAGGTGCCTGTGCAGTGGTCGTTGCCCATTTCCCAGCACCCCCTCACATGAGCTCACATCCATTCTGCCCTCTTTCTGCCTGTCTTCTAACCGTTAACCTCTTAGTGGCAGCTCTTGAGAGCAGGCAGTGTTTTTGTGAAGCTCTTTAAGACTGTTGTGTCTACCATAGTATTGAATAAATATTAAGGTCTAAATAGGTATCTTTAATTGGCTGTCATAAAACACATCTGGATTTATTTTATTTCATATACTCACAGGTGCCTAGCAGCCCCAACTGCCAGAGCCACTGCAATCTACTTCCTGTTGAGGAGGCAGCTTCTCTCGAGAACCACGTCCTGTGTGTAGGTTCTGCATAGAACAGATGTGTAAAGGTCTCTTCAAGTGACTGGTGGCCCTGACTAACATTATTACTGCTGAGGGAAAGGCATTTGCCCTTCCAGCCTGAGCTCAGGAGCTTGGTCCTTTGCCAGGCAGCCTGTTCTAGCAGCTGTCTGTTCCGGGGCTTCTGGATGCTGGCACTTTGGCTGAGTGCAGATGGACGTCGTGTCCCTGGGTCAGGTTTCTGGTGGGTTGGGCTAGTGCTCCTCCTCCAGAGGTTGTCTGCACCTTGCTAACTTTGTTTTGCTAAACATATCTTGACTGCTCTGATTTTATCTTTTTAGCAGTGTCTGGGTTGGTATGTCTCCTCATGTCTTTGTGTGGTGCTCCTTGTTAATGTAAGGACATAGTAAAGTAAACACTAAGATGGCTACATATTGGCAATGCACTGGTTCAAATTCTGGTAGAGGTATAATTAGTGGATAGAAATACAATGGATTTTAGTAGCCATAAATCTCAGGAGTTTATGTTGCTCATTTTACCTCATGCTTACATGCATTGAGTTTGCCTGTTTGTGAGCCTGTACACCTATGAGCTTGATTCTTACAAGAAGCACAACCCAACCATGCTGCCAGATAAACTTATTAAAAATATTCATTTTGCTTGAATGTGTTTCCTTCCAATATACTTCTGACTTTATTTGCTTTGAAGCATAAACCCATTTAAATAAAGGTGTAAACCCACTTAGAGAATATTAAAATCTGGTACTTTTTAACTCCCTGAAATAATTTTAGACAGTACCTAAAGTAGCATGTACACAATGTCTATGAACTAGTGCCTGTAACAGACACATCAGGGACATGTAACTAATGATAAATGTTTCTTAATTAAAATCAGGGTAGATGGTTCGATAGTTTCCTAAAATGTTGATATATTAAATATAGAGGATTAGACACATAAATCGCATTTTATTTATTTAGCAAACAATGACTTAACTAGGTGCTACTTGGCAGTGTTTGAAAAGGTGGCAGGGTGTCTGGTTGACAGTACTGTAGGGAGGGGGAGGGGAAGGGCCAGGGCTGCCTTTGGGTTCCTTTCTGGTCAGTGAGGACTGAATGTCGATATCTTATGTATGTTGATGTGCTGATGTTGTCAGAGGATCTGTGGTTTATTGATAACTTAACTCTTTAGGATTGTTGCCATCAAGTACTTTGGATTTCCCCAGAGACAGTTTTGTTCCCACTGTCACTGCTATAATCCAGGTTGTTAGATTGCTTCATTCATTGAAGGTTGAATGTGTAGCTTCCTATTTCTGACGAGGTTGATATTTTCAGTGTTTGAGGGTTTCCACTCAAAGCAGTGAGTGTTTTTCACTTCACTCCTGTAGGAAGTGCAAAAAATTAAAATCTCAATTGCTTGGTAGGCATGTAAGCTTCTGTGGTCTCTTATTTTGCTTTCCATTTCCATTTTCACTACAGTTGACTCTTGAACAACACAGGATTTCAACTGCTTGTATCCAATTGTGTGGAGATTTTTTCTTTCAATAAATATGTTGGAAAGTTTTTTTGGAGATTTGCAACAATTTGAAAAGACATTTTCTTTTTTCTCACTTGCTTTATTTTAAGAATACACTATGTAATGGGGGGAGATAAAGATGATGGATTTGGAAGGCAATGCAGAAACCTCCTCCCAAAAACATATAAAAAGAAAATACAGCAAATACAACTAAACCTGAAAATGACCTGAAGACTGCAGAACAGACCACCTGTACCTGGGGCAGAAGAAAAAATCACACAGAAAAGGGTAAAGTGGCAGAACCACGATTAAGTGGGACCCAAGAGCATGCACAACTGGCCCTGGAGGTCTGCTCCAGGAGCACAAGCCCACATTACATGTTGCTCTGGTGATTAGCAGGGCTGGGCCCCAGGGACAACTGGAACACTCTGGGAGGATGAGACTCCAGCCATTGTGGAGGATAGGCACGCTCCACAGGTTCTGAGACCCAAAGCAGAGGTGGCAGTTTGAAAGACTTGCCAGCAGTGGGAGGGGTGCCAGAGGGGCAAGGGTTGAACGGAGCTCTCTCCTCAGAGGAATGGGCAAGTGGACAATACTTCAGTCCTCCCTCTGCCCAACAGGTCAGGAACTCTCAGGAGCCCCAGATGCTTCATTCCCCTTACTGGCAGCTCAGCCCCAAGCTGCCTCTTTGTGCTCACTGCTGGTGAGCCAACCCACTCAGCCCAGCAGCAGTATCAGGCTTTGCTGTCCGGCAGGCAGAGGGAGACTCTCCCAGCTTTCTCAGCCTCTTTCAGCCCAACTGGGGAGGTGCCAGCCCCAAGAGCTCCATCCTTTCAGTGGGTGTCCAGGCCTAGTGCTGTGTGTCTGCCTGGGGAAGAGCCACCCACCCTATTAACCCTGCAAACCTGCCATCACTCTAGGACAGGCAGAGGGCAGCCCTGCACACAGTGATCCCAGCAGAGGCTTCTTCTTGGATCACAAAGGTGGCCCCCGAAACAAACTGCCAGTGCAGACTCAGACCACTACAGAAGACAGACAGAAACACAGCCCTGCCCACTGCACACCAACAGCTGGGGCTCTCGCAAAGTAGAACCAGGCATGGGGAGTAAAGAGTCTTGAGCTTCTGAGCACTATAGGATGCCTCCTTCTTAAAGCTATTGCTCTATAGGCCAGGAAGCAAACAGGTCCATCTAATACAAAGGAAGGGAACACACAAACTCTGACAAAATGAGGAAGCAGAGGAATATGTCCAAACAAAACTATAGGACAGGACACCAGAAAGAGGACTAAATGAAATGGAGGTCGCCAATCTTCTTTTTTTTTTTTAAATAACAAAAATTTATTTCTCACAATTCTGGAGGCTGGGAAGTCCTAGATCAAGGGAAAGACAATCAAGGGATGGACAAATCTGTGTCTGGTGATGACCTGCTACCTGGTTTACAGACAGCTGTCTTCACAGAGTCCTCACGTGGTATACAGCAGAGAAAGAAAAGCAAACTCTCATCTCCACAACTCCTCCTTAGAAGAGCACTGACCCCGCTCATGAGGGCTCCACCCTCATGACCTTATAACCTCACAGAGACCCACCTCCTAATAACCTCTTATTAGAGGTTAGGATTTCAGCATGTGATTCTGGGGAGATACAAACATTCAGTAGCAAGTCTATTAGTGCCATTTTTTGACAGACTTAAAATTTATAATCAGTTAAGAAACTAAATAATTCAGGAGATTTTCATATATTTTTTTCACTTGAAATTGAAATTTATATGAATTTAACTAAAATCCTTAAGAAAGAAATATTTCCCTGGCTAAGGGGATCTGATCAAGAGATTTTGTTTTGTTTTGTTTTTTGTTTTTTGTATTTTGAGAGGGCATCTCTCATATTTATTGATCAAATGGTTGTTAACAACAATAAAATTCTGTATAGGGGACTCAATGCACAATCATTAATCCACCCCAAGCCTAATTCTCAACAGTCTCCAATCTTCTGAAGCATAATGAACAAGTTCTTACATGGTGAACAAATTCTTACTTAGTGAATAAGTTCTTACATGGTGAACAGTACAAGGGCAGTCATCACAGAAACTTTTGGTTTTGATCACGCATTATGAACTATAATCAGGTCAAATATGAATATTCGTTTGATTTTTATACTTGATTTATATGTGAATCCCACATTTCTCCCTTTATTATTATTATTATTATTATTAATAAAATGCTGAAGTGGTAGGTAGATAAAAGATAAAGGTAGAAAACATAGTTTAATGCTGTAAGAGGGCAAAACCAATCTTCTTGATAAAGATTTCAAAGTAAAAGTTACAAACATGCTCACTGATTTACAGAAAAATATTCAAGATATCAAGAAGGACTTCAACAAAGAGAAGAGGTGAAAAAAGCCACTTGGAGCTGAAGACTATAGTAGCTAAAATGAGAAACATACAATGGAAGGATTTAAGAGTAGGTTACTGCAAATAGAGAAGACAGTGAGATAGAAATTAGAGAACAGGAACACAATGAAGCTGAGGAGCAGAAAAAAGGATCTCTAGGAATGAAAGAATGGTAAGAGAGCTGTGTGACCAATCCAGATGAAACAATACTTGTATAATGGGGTACCAGAAGGAGAAGAGAGAGACAAAGGCATAGAAAGTCCCTATGAGGAAATAACTGGGGAAGGAAATAGCCATTTAGGTCATGGAAATACAGAAAACCCCTAACAAAAAGAACTCCAGGAAGAGAACGCCAAGACATATGATAATTAAAATGGAAAAGATTAAGGATAAGGAGAGAGTACTGAAAGCAGCTAGAGAGAGAAAAAGGATATAAAGGAAACGCCATCAAGTTATCAGTAGACTAACTTCTCAGCAGAAACTTTACAGTTCAGAAGGGAGTGGCATGATATATTTAATGTTCAGAAACAGAAGGACCTGCAACCAAAAATCCTCTAACGACAAGATAATCATTTAATTTTGAAGCAGGGATTAAACGATTTCTAGATGAAAGTTGGAGGAATTCACCACCACTAAGCCAGCCTTACAGGATATCCTAAAGGTACTGCACTAGATGGAAATGTTCTAAGGCTAAATAGCTTTCACCAGTGAAAATAAACCCACAGTAAAGATAGACCAATTAATTAACAAGCAAGTACAAAACAAAAGCAAAAGCAACTGTACACAAAATCAGTCAAGGGATACACAAAAATGCAGACTATGCCATCTAATACATAAAGTATGGAGGAGGAAGATAAAGAAAAGTACCTTTAGATTGTGTTTGAAATAGAGTAATCAACTTAATATAGACTTAAATATAGTAAGGAAGCTATCCTTGAATCTTTGGGAATCATAAAACTAAAGCCTACAATAGGTACACAAAAAAATGAAAAAATTCTAATCACAATACTAAAACCATCAAATAATGAGAAAAGTATAAGAAAGGAAGAAACAGAGGAGCTATAAAAACAAGAAATAATTAATAAAATGTCAATAAGTACATACCTATCAATAATTACTTTAAATGTAAATGGACTGAATGCACCAATCAAAAGACAGAGTGGCATAATGGATAAAGAAAGAAGAGGAGCCATCTGTATGCTGTGTACAAGAGATTCATTTCAGACCCAAAGACATACATAGGCTAAAAGCAAAGAAATGGTAAAAGATAATTCATGCTAATAATAGGAAGAAAAAAGGAGTAGTAGCAGTACATATGTCAGACGAAATAGATTTCAACACAAAGTAACGAGACAAGGACATTACATAATGATAAAGGAGTCAGTCCAATAAGAAGATATAACCATTGTAAATGTCTATGCACCCAAAATAGGAGCACCTAAATATGTAAAACAAATACAGACAGAATTAAAGGGGGAAATAGATTGTAACACATACATTTTAGAAGACTTTATCACACCACTCACATCAATAGATCAACCAGACAGAAAATAAATAAGGAAACAGAGGCACTGAACAACACATTAGATCAAATAGACATAACAGATCTACAGAACATTCTAACCAAAAGCAGCAGGATACATGTTTTTCTCAAGTGCACCTGGAGCACTCTGCAGAGCAGATCACATACTAGGCCACAAAAAGAGCCTCAAAATTCAAAAAGACTGAAATTGTATAAAGCAGTTCCTCAGACCACAATAGTCTGAAACTAGAAATAAATTACGCAAAGAAAACAAAAAACCTACAAACATATATGGAGGCTAAACAACATGCTTCTAAATAATCAATATATTAATAAACAAAGCAGAAATCAAGTAATACATGGAGACAAATGAAAACAAAAATTCAGCAGCCCAAAATCTTTGGGTTGCTGCAAAGGCAGTTTTAAGAGGGAAGTACGTAGCAATACAGGCCTACCTCAAGAAACAAGAAAAATCCCAAATAGTCTAAACCACAATTAAAGAAACTTAGAAAAAGAACAGATGAATCCGAAAGTTAGTAGAAGGAGGGACATAATAAAGATCAGAGCAGAAATAAAATTGAGAAAAATAAAACTATAGAAAGAATTAATGAAATCTGGAGCTGGTTCTTTGAGAAAATAAACAAAATAGATAAGAGAGAAAGAAAGAGTACACAAAATCAGAAACAAAGAAATAGTCAAAACGGACACCACAGAAATACAAGGAATTATTAGAGAATACTATGAAGTATAATATGCCAATAGATTGGGCAACCAGAAGAAATGGACAACTTCCTAGAAAAATACAACCTTCCAAGACTGATACAGGAAGAAACAGAAAATCTGAACAGAACAATTACCAGCAATGGAATCAAATTGGTAATCAAAACACTCCCCAAAAATGTCCAGGTGGTTTCACAGCTGAATTCTACCAAGCATTTAAAGAGGAGCTAATATCCATCCCTCTTAAGGTATTCTAAAAAGTAGAAGAGGAGGGAATACTTCCAAACTGATTCTATGAGACCAGCATGACTCTAATACCAAAACCAGGCAAAGACACCACAGAAAAAGAAAACCACAATGAGATATCACATCATACTAGTTAGAATGGCCACTACCCAAATAGCAAGAAATAACAAGTATTGCCAAGGATGTGGAGAAATGTGAACCCTCCTACACTGTTGGTGGGAATGTAAATTGGTTCAACTGCTGTTGAACCAGGGAAAGCAGTACGGAGGTTCCTCAAGAAACTAAAAATAGAAATAACAAATACCATTCAGTCCAGTATTCTTCCAGGAATTTACCCAAAGAAAACAAAATCCCTGATTCAAGAAGATATATGTACCCCTGTGTTTATCGCTGCACTATTTGCAATAGCTAAGATATGGAAGCAACCATAGCATTCATCAACAGATGAATGGATAAAGAATATGCGGTACAAATACACAGTGGAGTATTATTCAGCCATAAAAGAAATCCTGCCATTTGTGACAACACGGATGGATCTAGAGGATAATATGCTTGGTGAAATGAGCCAGGTAGAGAAAGACAAGTACCACATGATTTATTTTATTTTATTTTATTTTATTTTATTTTATTTTATTTTATTTTATTTTATTTTATTTTATTTTATTTTATTTTATTTTATTTTAGAACATGTATTTTATTAAAGCAGGTGAATGTAGATTATGTGTAAACTGGGGAGTGTAGTATACTTTTGTTTCCTTTCCATTTTAAAGCTTGTTTTTATATGAATCCTCAGTACACATTCCAGTCTTTAAAGAGTCAAATGTAACTAGATAACACGCAATCTGTTTTTCTTTAAATTGTAATCCTATTTTTCTAGTTTGAATCTAGTGAAATGTGCACAGAGAATGACAGAACTTTACTGTGATTTTTTTTTTTTTTTTTAGATAATTATTTTTTTATTGAAGGGTAGTTGACACACAGTATTACATTACATTAGTTTCAGGTGTACAACATAGTGATTCAACATTTATATACATGACAATTCTAGGTACCAGCTATCACCATACCAAGCTGTTACAATATCTTGACTATATTCATTACATCCCGGTTACTTATTATTTTACCATTGGAAGTGTATACTTTTTGTGTGTGTGTGTGAGGGCATCTCTCATATTTATTGATCAAATGGTTATTAACAACAATAAAATTCTGTATAGGGGAGTCAGTGCTCAATGCACAATCATTAATCCACCCCAAGCCTAATTTTCATCAGTCTCCAATCTTCTGAGGCATAACAAACAAGTTCTTACATGGAGAACAAATTCTTACATAGTGAATAAATTCTTACATGGTGAACAGTACAAGGGCAGCCATCACAGAAACCTTCGGTTTTGCTCATGCATTATGAACTATAAACAGTCAGTTCAAATATGAATACTCATTTGATTTTTATACTTGATTTATATGTGGATACCACATTTCTCTCTTTATTATTATTATTTTTAATAAAATGCTGAAGTGGTAGGTAGATACAGGATAAAGGTAGAAAACATAGTTTAGTGTTGTAAGAGCAAATGTAGATGATCAAGTGTGTGCCTGTAGACTGTGTGTTAATCCAAGCTAGACAAGGGCAATAAAACATCCACGTATGCAGAAGATTTCTCTCAGAACGGGGGGGTGAGGTTCTAAGCCTCACCTCTGTTGATCCCCAATTTCTCACCTGATGACCCCCCTGCAACTGTGCCTATCTTAGGTTGTTCCTCCCTTGAGGAATCTTACCCGTCTCTGGCTAACCAGTCATCTTCCGGGGCCATACAGGGACACATGATTTTTTTTACTTGTGGAGTATGAAAACAAAGCAAAACAGAAGAAACAGAACAGCAGTAGGCTCACAGACATTGGGAAGTGACCAGTGGTTACCAAGTTGGAGGAGTTGGGGCAGGTGCAGGGGTGGAGGGTGGGGGATAAAAGGGCACAATAATTCACAATCACAATATAAGTTGGTCACAGGAATGGTAGTATGGCATGGAGAAAATAATCAATGATTCTGTAACATATTTCTACTATGTTGATAGATAGTAACTGCACTAGAGTGAGTGAGGATTTAATAATATGGGTAACTTGAACCACTGTGTTGTACATTTGAAACTGATATAAGATTGTATATCAACAGTACTTCAATAAAAAAAGAATACAGTAATACATATTACATAAAAGTATGTATTAATCAATTATTTGTTATCAGTAAGGCTTCTAGTCAACAATAGGCCAATAGTTGTTAAGTTTTGGGGGAGCCAAAAGTTACATGCAGATTTTTGACTACATGAAGATTGACGTTCTAACCCCCATGTTGTTCAAGGGTCAAGTGTATATTCCTACAGAGGACACAATCTCTGCAACAAAGGTTCTTCTCCATTTTGGTCACCCCTTCTCCTAAAAAAAAGCCGGTTTGGCTCTATAAGCACAATTTAGATACCATTTCACTTTGAAACTTTCCCAGTTCCCCTTACAATAAATTTCTTTACCTTATCCATTCCTGTTTTATACCTGTTAACATTTCAGTTTGCATTGTACTGTATATAGTACAGTATGCATAAGCTGTTTATAGTGAATCCCTAATAATAAACCAGTATTTTACTCTTGATTTTTGGGAACCAAGTAGATGATTATTTGGAAAAATAGCTAATACAAATACTGTTGTATTTGGGGGAAGGTGAATTGGTAAAAGGAGCTGTGTCACGTGGTTTAAAAATTATTTGTCCTTTCCACCTTTTCTCTTTAGTTTCTATTTTTGTTAAAATTATATACCAACACAGTTTAAAGCATCTAATATTTCTTTAAGATTTGTTACAAAGAAACAACTGTTCCCAGCACCCTTCCTCACATCTTGCTCCCTAGAGGCAACTACTTGCACCTCTTTGAACTGATTATTTTGCCATTTACCTCCCTGTTTTTAGGCAGTATATACATATTACTTGCTGTTTCAATTTCTGGCAATAACTCAACTCACAACAGTGAATGGTTCCAATTTAGCTACTTCCTCACCAGGTACCCCTCCCATGCCATGTCTGTTTGTATTGCTGTTTGGTATGTCACTGTTTATGTTATGTGACCATTATTCATAGCTGTACAAAGTACTGCGGTACTGTGCCTCACAGTAGCAAACTCATTCCTTTCCTGTATAACTTTTTTTTTCCTCGTCTAGAGTTAATTTTTCTCTTTTTCTTTGCTCCCTTGCTGCCTTCCTCCTCTACGCATCACAGTTTTCTATACTTAACCACTAATTCAAACTCAGGTGCTTTCCCAGCTGTCTGCACCTCCACAAAACATACATAGATGCATTCCATGAATTTCATATTTTCTGACGAGGTCTCTCCTGGAACCTGGTGATCCATTCCAGTCTGGGCAGACACCCACTAAGTGTCTACATGGCTCTCTGGACACTGTCTTTGGGGATTCGCTCTCTCTTCTCTCCATTGAATCGTTTTTTTATCGTACTTTATCTCCAGTTACTCCCTTGTGTAGCGTGCATTACCCAGTAACTCCCTGAACAAGAATTCTTGGAAGGTAAGTTTTTAGAGACCTCATATATCTGAAGATCTCTGTTCTTCCCTCACAGCCGATGGGCAGTTTGGGTGTGGAATCTGTGGTGGCATCACTGTGGAGACCCTCCCCTAGTGCCAGCACACTGCCAGTGCTGCTGTTGAAATGCAAAGCAAAGCTGACTGATTCCTTGTCTCTATCTTTTTTTTTTTTCTCCCTGACAACTTGATGTGTCTGTTTTCCCCCAATGTACTGGGCTACTTCAGTCGGGAAACTCATGTCCTGGGAAATTTTCTTAAATTACTTTTTGATGGCCCCGCTTAATCTCCCCTTTTGGATCAGTGTTACAGTTCAAATCTTGGATCCTCTTTATGGTCCTTTAAATTTTGTGTGCTTTCATTTTTAATTTTGAAAAGTTCTTTTCCTCTCCCCCACCCCACCCCCCCGCCCAGTTTTATTGAGCTGTAACTGACATGTAGCACTATATTAGTTTAAGGTACAACAAAGTGATTTGTCTGTATGGCATGATTTAACCACAGTAAATTTAGTGAATACCCATCACCTCAGAGTTACATTTTTTTTTTACATTTGCAAAGATCTTCTTGTAATTTACCATCCGCTTTTTTGAAAAAGAATTTTTTACTAAGGTATCATTGATATACACTCTTATGAAGGTTTCACATGAAAAACACTGTGGTTACTACATTCACCAATATTATCAAGTCTCCCCCATACCCCATTGAAGTTACTGTCCATCAGTGTGGTAAGATGCCACAGAGTCACTACTTGTCTTCTTTGTGCTATACTCTATTCCCCGTGATCCCCCTACACATACACCATGTGTACCAATCATAATACCCCTCAATCCCCTTCTCCATCCCTCCCCATCCACCCTCCCTACCACTCCCTTTTGGTAACCATTGGTCCCTTCTTGGAGTCTGTGAGTCTGCTGCTGTTCTGTTCCTTCAGTTTTGCTTTGTTGTTGCACTCCACAAATGAGGGAAATCATTTGGCACTTGTCTTTCTCAGCCTGGCTTATTTCACTGAACATAATACCCTCTAGCTCCATCCATGTTGTTGCAAATGGTAGGATTTGTTTTCTTCTCATGGCTGAATAGTATTCCATTATCTATATGTACCACATCTTCTTTATCCATTCATCTACTGATGGACACTTAGGTTGCCTCCATTTCTTGGCTATTGTAAATAGTGCTGCAATAAACATAGGGGTACATATGTCTTTTTGAATCTGAGATCTTGTTTTCTTTGGGTAAATTACTAAGAGTAGAATTCCTGGGTCAAACTATATTTCTATTTTTAGTTTTCTGAGGAACCTCCATACTGCTTTCCACAATGGTGGAACTAATTTACATTCCCACCATTAGTGTAGGAAGGTTCCCCTTTCTCCACATCTTCACCCAGCTTTTGTTGTTCCTAATCTTTTCGATGTTGGCCATCCTAACTGGTGTGAGGTGACACCTCATTGTGGTTTTAATTTCCATTTTCCTGATAATTAGCAATGTGAAACATCTTTTCATGTGCCTGTTGGCCATCTGAATTTCTTCTTTGGAGAAGTGTCTGTTCATATACTCCGCCCATTTTTTAATTGGGTTACTTGCTTTTTAGTGTTGAGGCGAGTGAGTTCTTTATATATTTTGCATGTTGACCCCTTGTCAGATTTGTCATTTAAGAAAATATTCTCCCATACTGTAGGATTCCGTTTTGTTCTACTGATGGTGTCCTTTGCTGTACTGAAGCTTTTTAGTTTGATGTAGTCCCATGTGTTCATTTTTGCTTTTGTTTCCCTTGCCCAAGGAGATGTGTTCAGAAAAAACTTGCTCATGTTTATATTCAAGAGATTTTTGCCTATGTTTACTTCTAAGGGTTTTATAGTTTCATGACTTACATTCAGGTCTCTGATCCATTTCAAATTTACTTTTGTGTATGGAGTTAGACAATAATCCAGTTTCATTCTCTTACATGTAGCTGTCCAGTTTTGCCAACACCAGTTGTTGAAGAGGCTATCATTTCCCCATTGTATATCTATGGCTCCTTTATCATATATTAATTGACCATATATGGTTAGGTTTATATCTGGGACTCTATTCTGTTCCATTGATCTATGAGTCTGTTCTTGAGCCAGTACCAAATTGTCTTGATTACTGTGGCTTTGTAGTAGAGCTTGAAGTTGGGGAGCATAATCACCCAGCTTTATTCTTCTCAGGATTGCTTTGGCTATTCAGGGTCTTTTGTGGTTCCATATGAATTTTAAAAGTATTTGCTCTAATTTGTTGAAGAATGCTGTTGGTATTTTGATAGAGATTGCATTGAATCTGTAGATTGCTTTAGGCAGGATAGCCATTTTGACAATATTGATTCTTCCAATGCATTAGCAAGGGATGTGTTTCCATTTATTGCTATCTTCTCTAATTTCTCTCATGAGTGTCTTGTAGTTTTCAGGGTATAGGTCTTTCACATCATTGGTTAGGTTTATTCTAAGATATTTTATTCTTTTTGATGCAATTGTGAATGAAGTTGTTTTCCTGATTTCTCTTTCTGCTAGTTCATTGTTAGTGTATAGTAATGCAACAGATTTCTGTGTATTGATTTTGTATCCTGCAACTTCACTGAATTCAGTTATTTTCATAGTTTTGGAGTGGATTCTTTAGGGTTTTTTATGTACAGTATCATGTCATCTGCAAACAATGACAGTTTGACTTCTTCCTTACCAATCTGGATGCCTTTTATTTCTTTGTGTTGTCTGATTGCTGTGGCCAGGACCTCCAGGACTATATTAAATAAAAGTGGGGAGAGTAGGCATCCTTGTCTTATTCCCAATCTCAAAAGGAAATCTTTCAGCTTCTTGCAGTTAAGTACGATGTTGACCGTGAGTTTGTCATATATGGCCTTTATTATGTTGAGGTAGTTGCCTTCTGTGCCCGTTTTGTTGAGAGTTTTTCTCATGAATGGATGTTGAATTTTGTTGAATGCTTTTTCAGCATCTGTGGAGATGATCATGTGGTTTTTGTCTTTTTTGTTAATGTGGTGTATAATGTTGATGGATTTCCGAATATTGTACCATCCCTGCATCCCTGGAATAAATCCCACTTGATCACGATGTATGATCTTTTTTATATAGTTTTGAATTCAATTTGCTAATATTTTGTTGAGTGTTTTTGCGTCTATGTTCATCAGGGATATTGGTCTTTAATCTTTTTTTGTGGTGTGTTTGTCTAGTTTTGGTATTAGAATGATGCTGGCCTCATAGAATGAGTTTGGAAGTATTCCCCCCTCTTCTGCTTTTTGGAAAACTTTGAGGATGGGTATTGGATCTTCACTAAATGTTTGATAAAATTTAGCAGTGAAGCCAAATGGTCCAGGAGTTTTGTTCTTAGGTAGTTTTCTGATTACCAATTCAATTTTGTTGCTGGTAATTGGTCTGTTCAGATTTTCTGTTTTTTCCTCAATCAGCCTTGGAAGGTTGTATTTTTCTAGAAAGTTGTCCATTTCTTCTATCCAGTTTGTTGGTACGTAGTTTTTCATAGTATTCTCTAATAATTCTTTGTATTTCTGTGGTGTCCATGGCAATTTTTCCTTTCTCATTTCTGATTCAGTTTGTTGTGTACACTCTATTTTTCCTTGTTAAGTCTGGCTAGGTGTTTATCTATTCTGTTAATTTTCTGAAAGAACCAGCTCCTTGATTCTTTCTATTGTTTTATTTTTCTCAATTTTATTTATTTCTGTTCTAATCTTTATTATGTCCCTCCTTCTACTGACCTTGGGCCTCAATGGTTGTTTTTCTCGTTTCATTAATTGTTAGTTTAGACTCTTCATATGGGATTGTGCTACTTTCCTTAGGTAAGCCTGTATTATAGTATACTTCCCTCTTACCACAGCCTTCACTGCGTCCCATGGATTTTTGCGGTATTGAGTTATTATTGTCATTTGTCTCCATATATTGCTTGATATCTGTTTTTATTTGATCATTGATCCATTGATTATTTAGGAGCATGTTGTTAAACCTACATGTGTTTGTGGGCTTTTTCATTTTCTTTGCATAATTTATTTCTGGTTTCATACCTTTGTGGTCTGAGAAGCTGGCTGGTACAATTTCAATCCTTTTGAATTTACTGAGGCTCTTTTTGTGGCCTAGTATATGATCTATTCCTTAAAAAGTTCTGTATGCAGTTGAGAAGAATGTGTATCCTGCTGCTTTTGGATGGATTGTTCTGTAGCTGTCTCTTAGGTCCATCTGTTTGAATGTGTTGTTCAGTTCCTCTGTCTTATTTTCTGTCTGATTGATCTGTCCTTTGGAATGAGTAGTGTGTTGAAGTCTCCTAAAATGAATGCATTTCATTCTATTTCCCCCTTTAATTCTGTTTGTATTTGTTGCACATATTTGGATGCACCTGTGTTGGATGCTATGGATGTTTATAATGGTTATATCCTCTTGCTGGACTGACCCCTTTTTCATTATGTAATGTTCTTCTTTGTCTCTTGTGACTTTCTTTGTTTTGAAGTCTATTTTGTCTAAGTACTGCAACTCCTGTTTTTTTTTTCTCCATATTGTTTGCATGAAGTATCTTTTTCCATCCCTTCACTTTTAGTTTGTGTATGTCTTTGGGTTTGAAGTGAGTCTCTTATAGGCAGCATATAGATGGGTCTTGTTTTTTTTAATATATTCAGTGACTTTCTGTCTTTTGATTGGTGCTTTCAGACCATTTACATTTAGGGTGATTATCAACAGGTATGTTCTTATTGCCATTGCAGGCTTTAGATTCATTGTTACCAAAGGTTCAAGGTTAACTTCCTTACTATCTAGGAGACTAACTTAACTCACTTAAGATGCTGTTACAAACATAATCTAAAGGTTCTTTTTTTCTCCTCCTTTTTCTTCCTCCTCCATTCTTTATATATCAGGTATCATATTCTGTGCTCTTTGTCTATTCCTTGATGGACTTTGAGGATAGTTGATTTAATTTTGCATTTGCTTAGTTATTAACTGTTCTACTTTCTTTACTGCGGTTTTATTACCTCTGTATTAAACCTTAGGAACACTTCCATCTATAGCAGTCCCTCCAAAATACAATACCGTAGAGATGATTTGTGTGAGGTAAATTGTCTCAGCTTTTGCTTATCTGGAAATTGTTTAATCCCTCTTTCAAATTTAAATGATAATCTTGTCGGATAAAGTATTCTTGATTCGAGGCCATTCTGCTTCATTACATTAAATATATCATGCCACTCCCTTCTGGCCTGTAAGGTTTCTGCTGAGGAGTCTGATGATAGCCTGATGGGCTTTCCTTTGTATGTGATCTTATTTGTCTCTCTGGTGCTTTTAATAGTCTGTCCTTCAGCTACATGTAAGAGAATGAAACTGGACCATTGTCTAACCCCATATACAAAAGTAAACTCAAAATGGATCAAAGACCTGAATGTAAGTCATGAAACCATTAAACTCTTGGAAGAAAACATAGGCAAAAACCTCTTAGACATAAACATGAGTGACCTCTTCTTGAACATATCTCCCCGGGCAAGGAAAACAACAGCAAAAATGAGTAAGTGGGACTATATTAAGCTGAAAAGCTTCTGTACAGCAAAAGACACCATCAATAGAACAAGAAGGATCCCTACAGTATGGGAGAATATATTTGAAAATGACACATCCGATAAAGGCTTGACGTCCAGAATATATAAGGAGCTCACACGCCTCAACAAACAAAAAACAAATAACCCAATTAAAAAATGGGCAGAGGAACTGAACAGACAGTTCTCCAAAAAAGAAATACAGATGGCCAACAGACACATGAAAAGATGCTCCACATCGCTAATTATCAGAGAAATGCAAATTAAAACTACAATGAGGTATCACCTCACACCAGTAAGGATGGCTGCCATCCAAAAGACAAACAACAACAAATGTTGGCGAGGCTGTGGAGAAAGGGGAACCCTCCTACACTGCTGGTGGGAATGTAAGTTAGTTCAACCATTGTGGAAAGCAGTATGGAGGTACATCAAAATGCTCAAAACAGACTTACCATTTGACCCAGGAATTCCACTCCTAGGAATTTACCCTAAAAACCCAGCAATCAAGTTTGAGAAAGACAGATGCACCCCTATGTTTATCGCAGCACTATTTACAATAGCCAAGAATTGGAAGCAACCTAAATGTCCATCGATAGATGAATGGATAAAGAAGATGTGGTACATATACACAATGGAATACTACTCAGCCATAAGAAAAGGGCAAATCCAATCATTTGCAGCAACATGGATGGAGCTGGAGGATATTATGCTCAGTGAAACAAGCCAAGCGGAGAAAGAGAAATACCAAATGATTTCACTTATCTGCAGAATATAAGAACAAAGGAAAAACTGAAGGAACAAAACAGCACCAGAATCACAGAACTCAAGAATGGACTAACAGGTACCAAAGGGAAAGGGACTGGGGAGGATGGGTGGGTAGGGAGGGATAAGAGGGGGGAGAAGTAGGGGGGTACTAAGATTAACATGCATGGGGGGGTAGGAGAAAAGGGAGGGCTGTACAACACAGAGAAGGCAAGTAGTGATTCTACAACATTTTGCTATGCTGATGGACAGTGACTGTAAAGGGGTTTATAGGGGAGACCTGGTATAGGGGAGAGCCTAGTAAACATAATATTCGTCATGTAAGTGTAGATTAGTGATACCAAAAAAAAAAAGGGGGGGGCAGTTCCTGTGTGGTAACCTCCAATGAGTTCTACACAAGGGTATAAAGGGCATATAAAAGTGTAGGCAAAGGGTCTGTTTGTGTTTATACAGAGGATCAAAGCCTAATTGGGCTACCCCGAAAATGAACTAAGATACGATATGAAAGAGAACTTCCAACATCAGCACTCTCTGGAAGACTCATGCCAGAAGATGATCATCAAAAAACCCCAACAACGATCCACGCACTGCTACAGCTGTAGATGCACTCATCCCACCAGCTCCTGGACTTGCCATGGGAATGAGGAATGAGATATCTAAGCTGGCCTGTGCATACAGTAAAGCAACAAATTTGACTGGATCTATACTGTTGGAACTCAACCAAGAATTAGGAGAAGTGCAAATTGTAGCACTCCAAAATCTTACAACTACAGACTATTTACTGTTAAAAGAACATAAGGGATGTGAACATTCCCCAGGAATGGGTTGTTTTAATTTGTCTGATTTCTCTCAGACTGTTCAAGTTCAGTTGGACAATATCCACCATATCATAGATAAGTTTTCACAAATGCCTAAGGTGCCTAACTGGTTTTCTTGGTTTCACTGGAGATGGCTGGTTATTACAGGTATGCTTTGGTTATGTAACTATACTCCTATTATGTTAATGTGTGTGCGCAATTTAATTAGTAGTTTAAAACCTATACATGCTGAAGTTACTCTACAAGAAGATATGTCAAAGAAATAATCAATCTTCCCATGTTTTCTTCCGCCTGCTACTTCTATAGCTTTTCTTCTTCCTTCCTAATTACAACCCTTAAATAGAATTCGTGCCTGATATCAAATTTACCGAGTATCATAATTCTTCCAAGTGGTAAAGATACCTCAAGACAAATGCTGGGCATAGAAGCCACAGGGCATAAATATGCAAAGAAGTAAAAAGCTAACCTTTTCAAACAATAAGGCTTCTCTCTCACTTACCAACTTTACATTTCCCTGTAAGGCCCCGGGAGATGACTGGTTAGCCAGAGACGGGTAAGATTCCTCAAGGGAGGAACAACCTAAGACAGGCACAGTCGCAGGGGGGTCATCAGGTGAGAAATTGGGGATCAACAGAGGTGAGGCTTAGAACCTCACCCCCCCGTTCTGAGAGAAATCTTCTGCATACGTGGATGTTTTATTGCCCTGGTCTAGCTTGGATTAACACATAGTCTACAGGCACACACCTGATCATCTACATTTGCTCTCTTACAACACTAAACTATGTTTTCTACCTTTATCTTGTATCTACCTACCACTTCAGCATTTTATTAAAAATAATAATAATAAAGAGAGAAATGTGGTATCCACATATAAATCAAGTATAAAAATCAAATGAGTATTCATATTTGAACTGACTGTTTATAGTTCATAATGCATGAGCAAAACCGAAGGTTTCTGTGATGGCTGCCCTTGTACTGTTCACCATGTAAGAACTTATTCACTATGTAAGAAAAGTTCTCCACGTAAGAAATTGTTTGTTATGCCTCAGAAGATTGGAGACTGACGAAAATTAGGCTTGGGGTGGATTAATGATTGTGCATTGAGCATTGACTCCCCTATACAGAATTTTATTGTTGTTAACAACCATTTGATCAATAAATATGAGAGATGCCCTCACAAAAAATAAAATAAATAAATAAATAAATAAAATAAAATAAAAAAAGAAATGATATAAAGGAAAAAAAAAATAGTCTGTCCTTATCCTTGATCTTTACCATTTTAATTACTATGTGTCTTGGTATTGTCTTCCTTGGGTCCCTTGTGTTGGGAGATCTGTGCACCTCCATGGCCTGAGAGACTTATCTCCTTCCTCAGATTGGGGAAGTGTTTAGAAATTACCTCCTCAAAGACACTTTCTATCCCTTTTTCTCTCTTCTTCTTCTTCTGGTACCCCTATAATGCAAATATTTTTCCATTTGGATTGGTTACACAGTTCTCTCAATATTCTTTCATTCCTAGAGATTCTCTTTTCTCTGTGTGCCTCAGCTTCTTTGTATTCCTGTTCTCTACTTTCTATTTCTTTTACCATCTCCTCTACTTCATGTAATCTGCTTTTAAATCCTTCCATTGCATGTTTCATTTCAGATACTGTAGTCTTCAACATTTTTGTATCTCATTCTTGAATTTCTCCCTTAGTTCTTGAATATTTTTCTGTAGCTCTGTGAACATGCTTATGATTTTTATTTTGAAATCTTTTTCAGGAAGATTGATGAGTTCAGTTTCACTTGGCCATCTTTCTGGTGTTTGTGGAATATTTGAACCAGATTCCTTTGATGTTTCATATTTGTAGGTGGCGCCCTCTAGTGCCCATAAGCTCTACTCTCTGGAGCTGCTCAGTCCCTCGAGTGATGGCCAGGGTCGCAGGCGAGGATGCTGGGGCCTGTTGGGAGGAAAGAGCTCCTTCTTGCTTCCTGGCTGCAGTGCCAGCCTCCACTGCCATGGCCAGTGGGTCCAGCATGCAGGGATAAGCCTCAGTGGCTTGCACTTGTAGCTGCCATAGGCAGGTCCGCCCTTTGGCTGGCCTGATGCAGTGGCAGGTCAGCCAGTTTGCAAACTTGTGCCAGCTGGGAGGAAGGCACAACAGGCTGCATATTGCAGTGGGTGGCCTCGTAGCTATGTAGCCAATCAGGGGTATGGAGCACCTGAATCTCCTGACAGTTCCCAGCCTGCTAGGCTGAGTGTTCCAGGACAATTTTGTACACCTGTCCTTTTTCCTGAGCAGCAAGGTCTGTGCAATCCTTGCTCCTTTAGCAACCCTCTCGCTGTTAGGACGTCTCTCAGACTGCTCCCCTTTCTTTTGTCCCAGATTGGCCAGTTTTGGATATGTGTTTTCCACTAGGAGCTGGAATCTCAGACTCTCCCAAGTATTCTGCCTGTCCTAGTTTTCCAACCCCACTAATCTCCAGAGCACCTTGTAACGTAGGTTCGTGCTTCCAGAGCAGTTCTCCAGGGCTGGGTGTTCAGCAGTCCTAGACCTCCACCCCCTTCCCGCTCCGTTTCTCTTCCTCCTGCTGGTGAGCTGGGGTGGGGGAAGAGCTTGGGTCCCGCCAGATGGTGGCTTTGGTACTTTACCCTGTTCCTTGAGGTCTGCTGTTTTCCCCAGGTGAAAGCAGTCTGCCGCAGCCTTCTTTCCTGTTGCTCTTTCAGGATTAGATGTATTTGCTGTATTGTCACAGTATACGTGGTTTTGGGAGGAGGTTTCTGACTCACCTCTCATGCAGCTATCTTTTAGCCTCCATTCCACAGTTACATTTTTTTTCTTGTGATGGGAACTTTTAATATCTATTCTCTTAGCAGCTTTCAAATATATAATACAGAGCTGTTAACCATAGTCACCATGCTGTGCATTGTGTCCCATGACAAATTCATCTTATAACTGGTAGTTTGACCACTTGATATCCCTAACCACCCTCCCACCCTCCAAAGCCATACCTCCTTTTTCTTTTCTGAATTCTTTTTTGTTTTCACTATATTCCTATTTCATCAATGCAGTGTCTTCTGACTCTGTGGATATTAATGGTAAGTTTATTTTAAAACTTTCTTTGTAATTTCTGTTTTCTCTCATTGACCATCTTCTATTTGTCTTGATCTTTGCCATTTACAAGAGGAACCGTGTTCCTTGCTTATATATTACTTTGTTAGCAGACCTTTAATATGAGTGTATTGAGGTCTTCCCTCCAGGTGTTCACAGTCCCCAAAGGAGTCTTCCTGGGGGCTGAAGGCCCATCTGTGTCTGGGAGCTGGGGAAAAAACTGGGGACCTTAATGTCTGGCACGCATAAGCTCACTTCCAGTACAGCACCTCCGCCCTCATCCATATTAACGGCCCCTGGTTCAGAGACCCTTAGTTTTAACCTCTCCAGAAAATAAAAGTCAGTCTGGCAGGATTTGTATTGCTGTGTAACAGATTACTGCAATGTTAGCAGCTCAAAACAATACACACATTTAGTGTCTGTGATTAACATGGGTCAGGAGTCAGAGCGCAGCATCGTGGGCCCTCCGTTCAGGGTCTCAAGGCCACAAACAGCTCTCTTCCAAGCTCACATAGTTGGGAGGGTTCAGTTCTGTGCAGCTGTTGCAGCTCCTAGAGCCCACAGTCCCCAGCCGTTCCCTCCGGCATGCACATCACAGGCCCATCTACTTCAAGGCCAGCCGGACAGTCTGTGTGTCTGGTCAGCTAACATTGAGTCTCCTGTAACATGGTGTCTTACTGAAAACATAACCTCATCTGGGAGTATATCCCAGCAGTTTTGCCTTATTCTCTAAAAGTAAATCACAGCTTCTGCCCACCCTCATCTGCATACTACAGAGGGCCTTGGGATTTTATGGCTGCTCATACACACTTTTAACCAACCCTTGTCTTACAACCTTGCCCTGCCTCTGCCACAAATCCCTAAGTGTTCAGCAGGATTTTGTGGTGTATCTGGACATGGTCTTGGCTCTCTTCACAGCTAGGTCAGGTTAGAAATCAGTTTTCTTAGATATGCCAAGTCCTTTACCACTTGTCCGTTTGCCTTCTAGCTTCCAAACTTCCATTGATACTGTCTCCTTTCCTCTTCTCATTTTTACAGGTTTATGCTTTTTAAGAAATCCCTATGTCGTGTTGGTGAAATTTGGAGCCTGAATAAAAATTGGTACATGTACTCAGCCTACCACCTTTATGTACGTGTCTGAGATGGCACCTCCCACCCCCGTCCGTTACGTAAATTAGGGATTGTTTTTCCTTTAAGAGAAAAAGAAAACAGATTGAAAATATTCCACTTAATTTCATTTATCATATCATTCTATTGTTTAACCTTATTTTCTAGTCTTGTGGTGGTGGGGAGAGTTGTAAGCCAAACTCCTCAACTTAGACTTGAAGCAGTTGCCTCCTCCTCTCTTAATCAGGACTTTTTTTGCCTTTTGGCCATTTGCATAAAACTTACCCTGAATAGGTATATACCTTAGCAGTTAGTTTTCTACAAGTATCTTTGAAATTACTTGATGATGTTTTTGTTAGCCAAGACTCTTTTCTGTTGGGAATAATGCTTTGCACGCCTGTTGGTATTAAGTCTTAAATGACTGTTAGAATCATTTTAGGAAGGAAGCAACTGATACTAACTAATGTGAGTGAGCTCATGCTCTGCTGATTAACAAGCCAGAATGGTGCTGGCCAGTGGCTGCTGAACAAAGTACTGTGTATCTGTATCTGCTTTCCCAGTACTGGACTTGGGCAGCCGTGAAATGTCCCACGTGAATGTCCCAACCTGGGCCCCTGCTGCAGCAGCACCTAGCTTTGTTACAGCTCCTGTCTGCTCAGCTAGATGGGTGTGTGTACCCAGCAGGACAGAGTTTTGGTGAGGAGACTTAGCAGTGCGGAAGAAGCCAGGCCCTGCCCTCCAGACCAGCCTTGTATTTGAAATACAGGGCACCGCCTCACTCATTCGGTCTCAGAGCCCTTTGCAAATATAAGCAGCCTTCCCCTCTCTCTCCGGGCCAGCTGAGGTCGAGAAAGAAACCAATGCCTCCAAGCACAGCACATAGCTCACCTCAGCTTCTGACCCTGTGATTTCCTGGTGGTCCTGAGTTTTAAATCCTGCAGTGGAGAGAGAGGGAATGAAGAGGTTGCAGAGCCTCAGTTTCCCAGAGCACTGAGCAGAGGGTGATACT
Source organism: Manis pentadactyla (assembly GCF_030020395.1). Classification (NCBI taxonomy): domain Eukaryota; kingdom Metazoa; phylum Chordata; class Mammalia; order Pholidota; family Manidae; genus Manis; species Manis pentadactyla. The sequence continues at coordinate 44,276,433 of NC_080032.1, read as the reverse complement.
GTATCCTCATGCAGAGGCTGACCTCCATTTCAGGGTAGGTCATCCCAGTGATTGCTGGACTCCCAGTGCCACTGTGAACTGGAATGGAGTAGTGTGGACTGGGTCTCAATTCCTAAACTGTGCCTGGGACCAAACTTAACTTCTGAGCTGGGAAAGTAGGTGTCATGTTCTATACCTGTTTATTTCTTGCTCTTTTGCAATTTAGGGGATAACATTTGGACTGTTTTTCAGTTGAACTGATGCTTGTTTCCCAAAACTACCTTTGGTTTTCATTAAGGTGGAGATTCTTACCATTTCTGGTCATATTATTATTGAAATCCCCTTTCCTCCACATTAGGCACTCTGTGTGGTATTTATTTATTTTTAGTTAATTCATTTCTATGAATAAAATGAATCCATTTTTGTTTTAGGATATTTTAGTAATTCCTCTTAGCAAATCACAAGATTTTCTTGTTTAATTGCTTCTTCCATCCAAATGTGAAAGAAATGAAATAATCAGATAGGAAAGGCTTATCAGTAAATGTGATTAAACAAAATTGGTGGTGAGTCCCAAGGCAGATAATGGTATTGAAAGATCCACCGACATGGTCCAGAGAATATTCTTGTAGGAAAACCTAGATTGCACTGGTCAGAACTGTGACTTCTAAGCTTTAGGACTTTGTACACACCTCACTTAACCTCCTAATCTGTTTCCCCATCTTTAAAGTGGTGATAATGTTACTTCTCCTGATATAAGGATTGGGTAAAGATCAAGAAAGTCAAAACTTTATGAAATAACTTTGAAAATGATATGATTCTCTGCAAATGGTAGGGAATTTTTCTGCTTTTATGTTCCTGGAATGATGTTTTAAATGTACATAATGAGCTGATAACTAACTAATAAATCCTGGAGAATTGAATTCACTTTATTTTGCTTATGCTTGGGTAAATTTTTATCTACTTTGAAGCATAATTTACATACAATTAAATTCACCCACTTCAATTCCGTCATGTTTGGACTCCTTAGATTAAGTGAACAGATCATCTTTCTAACAATTGGTATTTGGTAGATGGAACTGCTGAGTAGACAGTCAGATCCCCTGCCTTGTTTTGGTATGTATTTGCATCGTGCTGTTGGAGTAAACTTGAGCCCCTGGAATCTACACTGTTAGAGGGTTTAGTCTCCCTGGATGTAGTTTGTCTCTCAGCCCCATGTCTGGGAGCACATAGAAAGAAGAGGGGAGGAAAGAGAGAGAGTGCCTGGACTGAATAGAGGGGCAGAGAGGAGGCAGGACTGGGCGATAGTGTCCATTCAGCCTAGATACTGCCATGTTTTCAAATTCAGTGTCAGTGGAAGCTTTTATCATAGGGCCACATCTGTCCTTTGATGTGACCACAGGAGGCCTTAGCCTCTTATGGCCACTGATGGCTGTCCTTGGGGATGGAAACAGTCATACTCATTTCCTGTGAATGGGACTGTTTTAGACCTTCACCCAAAGATGCAGTAAATCAGTGGGTCATACTGAAAATGCATTTGGACCCTGACAGGCAGGAGTGAACTTGACAAAATTCTCCTCTCCACTCCTTTTCAACTCCGTCCTAAACCACAGTGTATGAAAACTGGGCTTAAATAATCCAGATGGAGAATCTTCAAGTCTTTAAAGCACTTTCTAGTCAGAACCCCTACTTATCCTAAGGTAACCATAGTTACTTTCTTTATCTGTTACTAAGTGGATTAGATTCCATTTCTTCTACCCTTTGTTATATTCTCAATTATTTTTTAAAATCACTGTAATTTCGATCAGCTTGAAGGATAAAACAATCTCCCTGCATCTATCCTGCAGGTGTAACCAGTATTAGCAGGTTGGTTACATGGTATGGCTTGTAAAAATGAGGTGGTTTTGTGCCAGTAATGGAATCCTTTTCTTTTCTCTAATTAATAGCATATTAAGGATTTCCTGAAGCCCTTTTGAGTTGCACAGCTCACCTAAGAGCTGTGTAGTATACCACTGTATGATTGCACCAATTTATTTAACCTATCTCCTATTTATAATTTCACTCATTCCAAACTTTTTTCATCAGTCTTTATAAATATCCTTATACTATAGCCATGTGCACATGTCTAGTTATTTCCTTCCGTTAAGTTCTGCAAAGCAGAATTTCTGTGTCAAAGGGCGTATCAGATTTATGTTTGAGTATGTTATACCTAATCACAATCTAGAAGGACTAATATCATTCTCCAGTCTGATGGGTAAAAAGTGTTTAATTTGCATTTATTTGAGTCTAGGCAAGATAAAAAATTTGTGTATTGGCCATATGAATTTCGTTTGAGAAAAGCCTGTGTGTTTTACTCATTGTTATTAGTGTGTTTAAGTTTTTTTCATAGTCAAGATAATAACCCTTAATCATGTACTACAGATATTTTCCCCCACCCTTTTATAAACTGCTTATGGTGTCTTTGCTCTTAAGGATTTCCAGTTTTTATGTAGTCATGTCTGTTCATCTTTTCATTTGTGTGTGTGTGTAACTTCAGTGGTGTCAGCTTTGTGTCCCCCAGAAGGAGACCTGTGATGACCATGTAAATGAGTTAGTTTCTTTTTTTTATTACAGTATCATTGATACACAACCTTATGATGGTTTCAAGTACTACTAAATACAGTGGCTCAATATTAACCCATATTATCAAGTCCTCACCCTCTCCATTGCGATCACTGTCTCTCAATGTAGTAAGAAGTTATAGAGTCATTAATTGCACTCTCCCTGCTGTACTACTGTCCCCGCGACCTACCTACAATGTGATTGCGAATTATAATGCCCCTTAATCCTCATCTCCCTCTCTCCCACCTCTCCCACCCTCCACCGTGATAACCACTAGTCCCTTCTTGGGGACCATGTGAGTCTACTGCTATTTTGTTACCTGTGTTTTGCTTTTTTTTTTTCTTAAATTTTTATTAAGGCATTATTGATACACACTCTAATGAAGGTTTCACATGAAAAAACAATGTGGTTATGGTTACTACGTTTACCCATATTATCAAGTCCTCCCTGTACCCCAGTGCAGTTACTGTCCATCAGTGTAGTAAGATGTCACAGATTCACTATGTGCCTTCTCTGTGCTACACTGTTTCCCCTGTGACCCCCCACACCATGTGTACTAACATAATACCCCTCAATCCCCATCTCCCTCCCACACCCCTCCCCTTTGGTAACCACTAGTCCCTTCTTGGAGTCTGTGAGTCTGCTGCTGTTTTGTTCCTTCAGTTTTGCTTCATTGTTATACTCCACAAATGAGAGAAATCATTTGGCACTTGTCTTTCTCCACCTGGCTTATTTCACTGAGCATAATATCCTCCAGCTCCATCCATGTTGTTGCAAATGGTAGGATTTGTTTCCTTCTTATGGCTGAATAGTATTCCATTGTGTATATGTACCACCTCGTCTTTATCCATTCATCTACTGATGGATGAATGCAACTTAGGTTGCTTCCATATCTTGGCTATTGTAAATAGCGCTGCAATAAACATAGGAGCGCATATGTCTTTTTGAGTCTGAGAAGTTATATTCCTTGGGTAAACTCCAAGGAGTGGAATTCCTGGATCAAATGGTATTTCTATTTTTAGTTTTTTGAGGAACCTCCATATTGCTTTCCACAGTGGTTGAACTAACTTACATTCCCACTAACAGTGTAGGAGGATTCCTCTTTCTCCGCATCCTTGCCAGCATTTGGTGTTAGTCTTTTCGATGCTGGCCATCCTTACTGGTGTAAGGTGATATCTCATTGTGGTTATAATTTGCATTTCCCTGATGATTAGTGATGTGGAGAATCTTTTCATGTGTCTGTTGGCCATCTGAATTTCTTCTTTGGAGAATTGTCTCTTTAGATCCTCTGCCCATTTCTTAATCTGGTTATTTACTTTTTGGGTGTTGACACGTGTGAGTTCTTTATATATTTTGGATGTTGACCCCTTGTCGAATATGTCATTTACAAATATATTCTCCCATACTGTAGGATGCCTTTATGTTCTGTTGATAGTGTCCTTTGCCATACAGAAACTTTAGTTTGATGTAGTCCCATGTGTTCATTTTTGCTTTTGTTTCCCTTGCTCGAGGAGATGCGTTCAGGAAGAAGTTGCTCATGCTTATATTCAGGAGATTTTTGCCTATGTTGTCTTCTAAGAGCATTATGGTTTCATGACTTACATTCAGGTCTTTGATCCTATTCAAGTTTACTTTTGTGTATGGGATTAAACAGTAATCCAGTTTCATTCTCTTGCATGTAGCTGTCCAGTTTTGCCAAACACCAGTTGTTGTAAGAGGCTGGTATTTCCCCATTGTATGTCCATGGTTCCTTTATCATATATTAATTGACCATTTATGGTTGGGTTTATGTCAGGGCTCTATAGTCTGTTCCACTGGTCTGTGGGTCTGTTCTTGTGCCAGTACCAAATTGTCTTGATTACTGTGGCTTTGTAGTAGAGCTTGAAGTTGGGGAGCCTTATGCCCCCAGCTTTATTCATCGTTCTCAGGATTGCTTTGGCTATTCAGGGTCTTTTGTAGTTCCATATGAATTTTAGAACAATTTGCTCTAGTTCATTGAAGAATGCTGTTGGTATTTTGATAGGAATTGCATTGAATATGTAGATTGCTTTAGGCAAGATGGCGATTTTGACAATATTGATTCTTCCTATACATGAGCAAGGGATGTGTTTCCATTTATTGGTATCTTCTTTAATTTCTCTCATGAGTGTCTTGTAGTTTTCAGAGTATAGATCTTTCACTTCCTTGGTTAGGTTTATTCCTAGGTATTGTATTCTTTTTGGTGCAACTGTGAGTGCAAATGTTTTCCTCATTTTTCTTTCTGCTAGTTTATTGTTAGTGTATAGGAATGCAACAGATTTCTGTGTATTAATTTTGTATCCTGCAACTTTGCTGAATTCTGATATTAGTTCTAGTAGTTTTGGAGAGGATTCTTTAGGGTATTTTATGTACAATATCATGTCATCTGCAAACAGGGAGTTTAACTTCTTCCTTGCCAATCTGGATGCCTTTTATTTCTTTGTGTTGTCTGATTGCTGTGGCTAGGATCTCCAGAACTATGTTGAATAAAAGCGGGGAGAGTGGGCATCCTTGTTTTTTTCCCTATCTTAGAGGGAAAGCTTTCAGCTTTTTGATGTTAAGTATGATGTTGGCTGTGGGTTTATCATATGTGGCCTTTATTATGTTGAGGTACTTGCCCTCTGTACCCATTTTGTTGATAGTTTTTCTCATGAATGGATGTTGAATTTTGTCAAATGCTTTTTCAGCATCTATGGAGATGATTGTGTGGTTTTTGTCCTTTTTGTTGATGTGGTGGATGATGTTGATGGATTTTCGAATATTGTACCATCCTTGCATCTCTGAGATGAATCCCACTTGGTCATGTTGTATGATCCTCTTGATGTATTTTTGAATTCGGTTTCCTAATATTTTGTTGAGTGTTTTTGGATCTATGTTCATCAGGGATATTGATCTGTAATTTTCTTTTTTTGTGGTGTCTTTGCCTGGTTTTGATATTAGAGTGATGCTGGCCTCATGGAATGAGTTTGGAAGTATTCCCTCTTCTTCTACTCTTTGGAAAACTTTAAGAAGGATGGGTATTAGGGCTTCACTAAATGTTTGATAAAATTCAGTGGTGAAGCCATCTGGTTCGGGAATTTTGTTGTTAGGTAGTTTTTTTGATTACCAATTCAATTTTGTTGCTGGTAATTGGTCTGTTCAGATTTTCTGTTTCTTTCTGGTCAGCCTTGGAAGGTTGTATTTTTCTAGAAAGTTGTCCATTTCTTCTAGGTTACTCAGTTTGTTACCATATAATTTTTCATAGTATTCTCTAATAATTCTTTGTATTTCTGTGGTGTCCGTAGTGATTTTTCCTTTCTCATTTCTGATTTTGTTTATGTGTGTAGGCTTTTTTTTTTTTCTTGATTGATTAAGTCTGGCTAGGGGTTTATCTGTTTTGTTTATTTTCTTGAAGAACCAGCTCTTGCTTTCATTGATTCTTTCTATTGTTTTATTCTTCTCAATTTTATTTATTTATGCTCTAATCTTTATTATGTCCCTCCTACTACTCACTTTGGGCCTCATTGGTTCTTCTCTTTATAGTTAAATTAATTGTGAGTTTAGAGTGTTCATATGGGATTGTTCTTCTTTCCTGAGGTAGGCCTGTATTGCAATATACTTCCCTCTTAGCACGGTCTTTGCTGTGTCCCACAGATTTTGCAGTGTTGAATTATTGTTGTCATTTGTCTCCATATATTGCTTGATCTCTGTTTTTATTTGGTCATTGATCCACTGATGATTTAGGAGCATGCTGTGAAGCCTCCATGTGTTTCTAGGAATTTTCATTTTCTTTGTGTAATTGATTTCTAGTTTCATACCTTTGTAGTCTGAGAAACTGGTTGGTACAATTTCAATCTTATTGAATTTACCGAGGCTTGTTTTGTGGCCTAGTATATGATCTATTCTTGAAAATGTTCCTTGTGCACTTGAGAGGAATGTGTATTCTGCTTTTGGGTGTAAAGTTCTATAGATGTCTGTTAGGTCCCTCTGTTCTAATGTGTTGTTCAATCCCTCTGTCTCCTTATTTTCTGTCTGGTTGATCTGTCCTTCAGAGTGAGTGAAGTATTGAAGTCTTCTAGAATGAATGCATTGCATTCTATTTCCCCTTTTAATTCTGTTAGTGTTTGTTTCACATATGTAGGTGCTCCTGTGTTGGGTGCAGAGATATTTATAATGGTTATATCTTCTTGTTGGATTGACCCCTTAATCATTATATAATGTCCTTCTTTGTCTCTTGTGACTTTCTTTGTTTTGAAGTCTATTTTGTCTTACACAAATACTGCAACTACTGCTTTTTTCTCACTATTAGTTGCATGAAATATCTTTTTCCATCCTTTCACTTTTAGTCTGTGTATGTCTTTGGGTTTAAAGTGAGTCTCCTGTAGGTGGTGTATAGATGGGTCTTGTTTTTTTATCCATTCAGTGACTCTGTGTCTTTTGATTGGTGCATTCAGTCCATTTACATTTATGGTGATTATCGATAGGTGTGTGCTTATTGCCATTGCAGGCTTTAGATTCATTGTTACCAAAGGTTCAAGGTTAACTTCCTTACTATCTAGGAGTCTAACTTAACTCACTTAAGATGCTGTTACAAACATAATCTAAAGGTTCTTTTTTTCTCCTCCTTTTTCTTCCTCATCCATTCTTTATATATCAGGTATCATATTCTGTGCTCTTTGTCTATCCCTTGATGGACTTTGGGGATAGTTGATTTAATTTTGCATTTGCTTAGTTATTAACTGTTCTACTTTCTTTACTGTGGTTTTATTACCTCTGGTGACAGCTATTAAACCTTAGGAACACTTCCATCTATAGCAGTCCCTCCAAAATACACTGTAGAGATGGTTTGTAAATTGTCTCAGCTTTTGCTTATCTGGAAATTGTTTAATCCCTCTTTCAAATTTAAATGATAATCTTGTCGGATAAAGTATTCTTGGTTTGAGGCCCTTCTGCTGCATTGCATTAAATACATCATCATGCCACTCCCTTCTGGCCTGTAAGGTTTCTGCTGAGAAGTCTGATGATAGCCTGATGGGTTTTCCTTTGTATGTGATCTTATTTCTCCCTCTGGTGCTTTTAATAGTCTGTCCTTATCCTTGATCTTTGCCATTTTGATTACTATATGTCTTGGTATTGTCTTCCTTGGGTCCTTTGTGTTGGGAGATCTGTGCACCTCCATGGCCTGAGAGACTATCTCCTTCCTCAGATTGGTGATGTTTTTAGAAATTACCTCCTCAAAGACACTTTCTATCCCTTTCTCTCTTCTTCTGGAACCCCTATAATGCGAATATTGTTACGTTTGGATTGGTCACACAGTTCTCTCAATATTCTTTCACTCCTAGAGATCCTTTTTTCTCTCTGTGCCTCAGTGTCTTTGTATTCCTCTTCTCTAATTTCTATTTCACTTATCATCTCCTCCACCGTATCTGGTCTGCTTTTAATACCCTCCATTGTGCTCTTCAACAATTGGATCTGCAAAACCGGAATTCATTCCTGAGTTCTTGAATACTTTTCTGTACCTCCATTAGCATGTTAATGATTTTTATTTTGAAATCCCTTTCAGGATGATTCATGAGGTCGATCTCATTTGAATCTTTCTCAGGTGTTGTATTCATAATTTTACTTTGAACCAGGTTTCTTTGGCGTTTCATATTTGTATATGGCACCCTCTAGTGCCCAGAACGTCTATTCTCTGGAGCTGCTCAGCCCCTGAAGCAATGTTGTGGGTCACAGGGGAGCAGTATTGGGTGCCTGGGGGGAGGAAAGAACTGTTTCCTCCTTCCCTGCTGCTATGCCTGCCTCCACTGTGAGAACCAATGGGCCAAGCACACAGGTATAAGCCTCTATGCTTTGCGTTTGTAGTTGCTGTAGACAGGGCTTCCCTCTGGCTGGCCTAATGCCAGGGTAGGGTTTGCCAGTTTGTGAGCCAGGTGGGACTGGCCAGGAGAAAGGCACCGTAGGCTGCGTATCACGGAGGGGGTCCTTGGAGTTGTGTAGCCAGCCAGGGAGCTGGAGTGCCTGAAGATCAAGAAAGTTCCCAACCTGCTGGGCAGAGTGCACCCAGACAGTTTTGTCTACCTGTCGTTTGGAATTTTCATTTTCTTTGTGTAATTTATTTCTAGTTTCATACCTTCGTAGTCTGAGAAACCGGTTGGTACAATTTCAGTCTTATTGAATTTACTGAGGCTCATTTTTTGGCCTATATATGATCTATTCTTGAAAATGTTCCTTGTGCACTTGAGAAGAATGTGTATTCTGCTACTTTTGGGTGTAGCTCTGTGCAGTCCTTTCCCCTTTAGCAGCCCTCTTGCTATTAGGAAGTCTCTCAGACTGCCCGCCTTTATTTTGTCCCAGAGCAGCTAGATATGGATCCCTGCTTTCCACAATGGGCTGGAATCTCTGTCTCTCCAGGTATTCTGCCTGTCTTAGCTTTCCAACACCCTAATGACGAGAGTACCATGAAATGTAGGTTTGTGCTCCCAAAGCAGATCTCCAGAGTTAGGTATTCAGCAATCCCAGGCTTCCAGTCCCTCCCCGCTCTGTTTCTCTTCCTCCCGCCCATGAGCTGGGATGGGGGAAGGGCTTGGGTCCTGCCAGGCAATGGCTTTGGTACATTACCCTGTTCCGTGAGGTTTATTCTCTTCTCCAGGTGTATGCAGTTTGGCGCAACCCTCTTTCCTGTTGCTCTTTCAAGATTAGTTGTATTAATTATATTTTCGTATTATATGCAGCTTTAGGAGGAAGCCTCTGTCCCACCTCTTATGCTGCCATCTTTAATCCTCTCTCCTGCTTTGTTTTTATACTCCACAAATGAAGGAAATCATTTGGTATTTATTCTTTCTCCACCTGGCTTATTTCACCATGCATAATACCCTCCGGATCCATCCATGTTATTGCAAATGGCAGGATTTCTTTTCTTTTTACGGCTGAATAATACTCCATTGTGTATATGTACCACATCTTCTTTATCCATTCATCTACTTATGGACACTTAGGTTGCTTCCATATCTTGGCTATTGTAAATAGTGCAGTGATGAACATAGGGGTGCATATGTCTTTTCAAATTAGGGATCTTGTTTTCTTCAGGTAAATTCATAGGAGTGGAATTACTGGTTCAGGTGGCATTTCTATCTTTAGGTTTTTGAGGAACCTCCATATTGCTTTCCACAACAGTTACACCAGTTTACATTCCAGTATAGGAGAGTTCCCATTTATCTTTATCTCGCCAGCATTTGTTGTTTCTTGTCTTTTGGATGTTGGCCATCCTAGCTGGTCTGAGGTGATATCTCGTTGTGGTTTTAATTTGCATTTCCCTGATGATTGACAGTGTGGAGCATCTTCTCATGTGCCTGTTGGCCATTTATATTTCTAATTTGGAGAAGTGCCTGTTCAGGTCCTCTGCCCATTTTTTAATCAGGTTATTTGTTTTTTGGGTGTTGAGGCTTATGAGTTCTTCATATATTTTGGATGGTAAGCCCTTGAGGTAGTTTCTTTAGTGGTATAAGGAACATTGGGGTGAGAAATAGAGAAGGAGAGCCCATCAATACAGGATGTTTTGTTAGCGTGCCAGCAGTGAAAGTTGCCTAAGGGGTAACTCTGGGGGAATTAGGTAAAGCACTTGCCCTAGAATTGTGCCACTTGCTCTTGGGAGTGTTTGTTGTTTATTTATTGCTGCCTTTACAGAACACCCTGAGCTAAATGGTGTATGTGGAACCACCACTACCACTTACTACAACTTCCTGCGGATCTGGTGGCTGACTGGGGCTGGGCTCTCCTGCAGCTACAGAGGCTGGGCTGGAGCCATCTGCAGGCCTCCTCACATGCATATCTGGTGCCCAGTGGGAAAGACTCAAAATGGCTGAGGGCTGGGACACTGGGCTTCTCAGAGAGCCCTCACTCTCTGTGGTTTTCCTCAGTGTGTAGGCTTCAGGGCAGTCAGACTAATTATGTGGTGTCAGGGTTTCCAAGGTGTAGGGAGAGACAGCTGCACATGAGCCAGCGGAAAACCTTCTCATCTTTAAAAAAAGAAAGGACGTAGCTTGGGAAGTCACACTGTCACATCCACCACTTAGATGTCTTTATGACCAGCCCATATTTTGAGGGGAGGGGGTGGTTTACACTCTACTGCTTGGAGAAGTGTTAATGAGATCTGTGGCTTGTGTTGTAAAATCACCACAGGGAGCTGATTCACCTGCACTTACTGTTGGTTGCCAAGGACACGGTAACTTTTAGGCCTGGAAATGTAGACAAGGCATTGATGGGCACTGCTACAGGTTGAGAATGGCTTTCCCCACTCCCCCAAATACGAAACTTCACATACTTTCTTCTAGTTCCTGTTTAAAGCTTCTAGTTTTGTTTTGCTTTTTTGATAGCTGATGAGAGTAAGAGTCAGTCAGTTATTTTAATGGTTAGCTAATTATGCCAATATCATTTAAAAATAATCTAACCAGGTCTCCAGTGTTTTTGTTTCAAGACCCTGTCACATTCTTAAAAATATTATGGAACCCAAAGAGCTTTTGTTTATTTAGTTAATAATTGTGGATTTTTTACTGTATTCAAAGTTAAAGCCTAAACATTAAAAAATATTTATAATTTATTTAAATAACAAAAACATCTTAATATTTTTAATGAAAAATAACTGTTTTCCAAATCTAAAATACTCAGAAGAATGTCACTGTTTTGCATTTTTGCCAATTGCTTCAACGTCTGACTTAGAAGACAGTTGGATTTTCATATGTTTCTGTATTCAGTCTGTTGCCATATCACATCTCGTGTAGACTTAGGAAAACCTCACAGTACATGTTTGAGAAAATGAAGAGTGAAGAAGACAAATACTGTTTGGAATTGTAAAATAGTTTTGACCTTTGGGCTCGCTGAAAGGGCCTCCCTGGAATGGCTGGCCAAGCCCTTCCCTTGTGATGTGTATGCTGGCTTTACCTGAAGGCGTCTTTTTCTCCAAATCGGTCCATGAGTTCCATATTGAGGGAAGGTGTAGGAAGCTGGACCTGGGATGAGACACCTGCTCGGGTGTTTACTCAAGGCCCTGGAAGGAGGGTGCAGGCTGAGGATGAACCAGCACGGCTGTTAGAATTAAGAGGCTGGCAGGGCAGCTCCCAGTGATTGGGCAGGAAGGTGTTCTGAGATCCCCTCATAAATAGATTAACCACACAGCATCTAATTGGAACACTTCTGAGATCAAAAAGGGGTAAAAAATTTTTTTAATTATTTTTACTAATAGATTTGCCAAGCATAAAATAATAACAGAATTGATACCACATAGTGAACAAAACATCACTGTGGCAAAATAAGATAGTTCAGGTAACTGTTCATCTGCTCTTGGGCAAGACTATTTCTTGTGCATTCTTACCTGTCACTTCCCGTGTCACGCTGACCGTGCTGGCCCCTGCCTGTCCCCTGCCTGCCCCACCTGCTGCCCGAAACTGACAGCAGTTGCCATGTGGAGGCAGCCTGGGGTGTGAGGGTGAGTGAATGGGAAACCTTTAACTGTGGTGGTTTCATAGTCAGCATTGTACCCAGAGTCTCACAACTGAGTGAAACCTGGTTAAGTCCCTTTTTGCGAATTTTGGAGCCTTTAAATAGCTTTCCTTTCAACAGTATTACTTTTGAGGATCAGCACTGAACGAGTGAAGGGTACACATGTCAGCAGCTGCACCTTATCCCCTCAGAAGTCTTCCACAAGAGATTGTACTTTGCCCGATAGTACAATCTTCCTTACCCACTATACAGTTATCCCAACGGAGGAGTTGGTTGTATTTTAGTAGGCCCTGTTGAGCTGATTACTGTTAAGAACCAGAAACAAATAATTGATTGCTATTTATTCACTTCAGTAACAGATTTTTATATGCCAAGATAAGCACTGCAACTAAAAAATCAGGACACAGCCCCTTGACTCTAAGGCTCTGGATTATTTTAGTGGGAACAGAGGCGTAATCATCATAGCCTTCTTGATTCTGCTCTGATCCTGTTTTCCCAGCTTCTCTAGGCAAAGAGCAAATGAGAATTGTTTTAAGTCAGGCTTGTGTGGTCCCTGCAGAAAAGAGCTATTGTTTCTCTTCCACCTCTATCCTGAACCCCTACCTGTAACATTGTAGGAAATAGCCTTTGAGACACAAGTGTGCTGATCCTTTATCTAATTCTGTCATTGTTCCTGTGTGTCATTCCACCTCCCGATTTCTTTTGGGCCCTTGACATGGGACTAGTTTGTCATTTCACTAGCTTCCTGCCTACCCCCACCTCCACACCAATATCCAGAAGTTAAAGCATGGTAAAACTCTTATTAGCCCGCCAACCCTGGTAGCGAGTAAGGACCCCCTGATGTCCGTGGGTTATTAGCCCTGCTCTTCTTGCACCGCTGCTACCAGAGTCTTTCAAATTATCTTGAAAGTAGTTTTCTTTTAAAGTCCATATCCTTCCTATATGTGCATTTAATTTCTTTTCAGTATTGGAATGTTGGGCTGAATTGTTGCTTTTTCCTACAGTAGCAGCATATAGTGAAACTACAGTTGAGTGGCCGGGCTGGGCAAGACTGAGCTGTTGTGGTGTTCTGTTATTTCACCTAATCTGGAAACACTGGCATGTAATACTAAACAGTAGCACATATTTTGACCAGCTAATTATTGTTAATAATTATTATGCCAAGTCTTGTACTGTGAGTGGGAAATTACTACTCTAGAGACTTAAAATCTCATGTGAGAGAGATTATGCATCCATCCACATAGCTGTAGGTCCTACAGATCTGTTGGCTTTCTGATTTGGAGCAAATGACAAAAATGAACTCTACAGCTTCCATGGGCCTCACATCAGCCTTGTGCTTCCTGAAAATTGTGTCATAAACTCCTTTGAATGTTTTTCAACTTTCTGCTGGAGGAAGACAATAGGTACCATTTCCTCAATGTTTGTTAATAAGCCTTTTAGGGGTTTTGTGGGAAGGCCACTCTTAGTGGACATGGATCATGTTATTATAGATCCTAAGTGTCTGAGTTAGTTCCCCTTCCATATGTAGGAAAATATACCCCCTGTTTTAGGGCCACTGGGTTCCAGTGTAACTGCTAGATACACTGGCCACCACTGCTGTTAATTCTCACACAGGCCCCAGATTTTCAGGGGAGCCCTTTATTTTGGTTGGCCTTTGGTGTGTAAGTTCTTTCCAGGGGACAGTAGCTTGAGGGCATCCTCACAGTACCACCTTGTGTGACAAGGCTCCCCTCCAAGCTAGTCCTACAACTCTGACCGTGACTGCCCCACCTTTTAATAGCAGTCACCAAGCCATGACACTGGCCTGCTGTTAGTCATCTTTGTGAGGTTTTCTGATTTTTCAGGTTCCTTCTGCCACTCACTTCTAGGTTACATGTGGTTGCTATTTCATGAAGGGATGCTGAGGATATGAAGTTTTTTCTCATTTTGTATAAAATTGCTGTGGATGTGCCATATCTCATGGAGAAGGCAGCTTTCACACCCTTGCAAGTGTATCTTTTGGGAGAGGAATTGGGGGAGATTAGGATTCCCTCTGGAAAACTGCCTCACTCATACTATTTTACCGTACTCTCTTTGAACTCCTTAGCAAAAGAAGTAATTAAAACCAGATTTTGAGAAGTATGTTTGTATTCAGAATACACATTTGATGGTGGATCTCCTCTGATAAGCATTTTCTAAGTACCACGTATGGTATTGATTTTACAACCTTAACAAAGCTAAACATTCACAGGGTTGTTTCTTCATACAGAGTTGTAGATGGTGGAGGAAAGAGCTAGCTAATAAAAGTGGTAATTTAAATCTAGAAGACTAGGAAGTAGAGTTGGTATTCATTGCCACTTGATGTCCTCTGTAGTGGGCTTCTCCGACTTAATGTACAGAGGAATCATTTGGGGATCTTGTTAAAAGGCAGATTGTGATGCATGAGGTTTGGGGTGGAGTCTGAGCATTTTCATTTCTACCAGACTCCAGGGCATGCATGCTGCTGTCGCTTTGCCTGGGGACCACATTTTGAGTCCCAAGGGTCTAGAGAACATTTAGGGCATGTGTGAATCAAGCTTTTAATAATAACCATTGTATATTGAAGTCTGACACCAGGGATTCAAATGGAAGCTCTTCCCTTTTAGCTTAACCTCGAGCAGCCTTTCTCTGAGGCTGGGCTCCCAGCCTTGGCTCTGTTGGTGTCCTGGGCCGCAGGAATTGTGTGTTGCGCGGCTGCCTGGTGCTTGTACAGTGCTGGGCTGCACCCTGGCAGCCCCCCTCTAGCTGCCAGCAGCACCCTCTCTCCCAGCTGGGACATCCCAGAATGTCTCTGGACTTTGCCAGATGTCTCCTGGGGGTAAACTACCCAACTGAGAACCGTGCCATAAGGCTACTGTTGAAATGGGGGAGTTTGGAGGACTTTGTGGTGTGAGTAACGTGCTTTATATAAGCAGCTCCTGCTTTATCATGCAGCTTCTACAAAGAAGAGAACAGGCATGGACCAACCAGTCAGCAGTCTCCGCCTCATGGGCTTGTCTCGGGGTGATGGCAAAGGTTACCCCAAGGGCCGATCCTTTATTTTTATGAAACATTAGTCATTGTACCATGGGGTGGTAATGGATTACTAGCGATTTTCAGGTGGGTAGGACTGAGTTTCTAACTCGGCTGATCTTGAGCCTTTACCCTTTCTTGAAAGATGCTGACACACTTGCTGACGTGTCCCTCTTTTCACCGTCACTTGCTGCTGCTCTTCAAATGCTTGTTTGTAGCGTATTTCTTACCTTTCCATCTTCCCAACCTCTTCCCCTCACTTTCCAGGGTGTGAGACCAAGTAACTAAGCTTTTTAGAATTATGACTAAAATAACATCTGAATTGGTTTTCTCTGTAAGCAAGGGTCATCTCTCCCAGTAAACTTCTAAAAGTTGATCAGATAAAGTATTTTTAAACACTGATTATGATGTTCACCTAGCTTCCAGGATGTTCTTTGTAAGAAATCAGTGATACTACTTGAAAATTGAGATGTAACTTTGGTTTCTAACTTGAATGTTGACATAGAAGAACAGTAGAATAGTCTGTGATAAGTTAATATTGAGGATGGGAATTGGGGAGGACTCGCAAAACATGAATTTAAAAGCAAAATAAATGAAGCTTAAACAGTGTATGTGGTTATCTTGGAAATTTTTAAGTCAATCTAGAGAGCATATCAAATTCTAGTAAGACTGCTCTAGCAATAGTTTCTGAAATTGGTTTTATTCTTAGGATTAAGTGAAGTCTATAGATTACATTTTATACTGTTCAAATTCTCTTTAAAACCATGTCAAGCGAAACTGTCAATTGATAGTTCTTTGCTTTGTATAATTCCAATGTAATATTGATGAGGCATAAGGACTGTGACCTGTGGTCACTGGAGAGAAGATGGGTCTCTTGGATTGTGGGAAAGGCTGTTAGAGGTGACACTACTTGTTACAACACACTTATTTTAAAAAGTTTTACTTACTGGAGATGGTGCCCATCAGTCAACAGGCAGACCTTGCTGCACTGAAATCAGGAGCATTGTAGCTCATGGCGGTCCCTGCTCCCAGTGTTAATGCATCTGTATGAAGTTGGAAGCCATTATAGAAATGAGAAAATATTGTGTCAAAAGAAGAAAATGGCTATTATTTTTCTTAAGATGTGTGCCACAGGTGTATTTATTTTGACTAGAAGGAAAAAAAAAATGAGTTAAGGGCATAATTCATAGTTCTTTGCCTTGTATAAAAGTTCTATGTATACTTTTATTTTGAACTGTTTTTGTTACAAAGAAATCCTAAATCTGTTTTAACAAAACTGAAAGGTGAAGGCATGGTCTCTTTTTGCCTGCTCTGTTTCAGCCTCATGCAGAGTCTAATCACAGTGAGGTTTTAACATCTTCACACAGGGATATGTTTTTTGTTGTTGTTTTTTTGGGGGGGGTTTGTATCATTTATCTACAATTACATGAGCAACATTGTGGTTACTAGACTCCCCCCACATACCCCATTACAGTCACTGTCCATCAGCGTAGTAAGATGCAGTAGAACCACTACTTGTCTTCTCTGTGTTTTACAGCCCTCAGGGATATGTATTTTTTTGTCCCCATCTTTCCTTAATACCTTACATTCTAACTCTCTTTTCCCAATTCAGAAGTTTACACACTTCCTAATCATTTAGATTAATATGCCACTCTAAAGTATACTTCAACCAGTTTTTGAAACTGAAGTTGTATTTCTTACTGTGGAACCAGAAAGTATCTTATAATAAAGGGAAGGGACAGAAGGCTGGTAAAAGCATGCACTGATCTAAGGGTAAACCTGCCAGTTATTTTAGAGGGAGATGGGTGGGGTGCTTGACAGCTCCTCCCGAGCAGCATCAGGCCCGATTCTCCTGTTCCCTGGTCCCCCTCACTGTGGCTTTCCGAGAGCTGTGAGCTTTTGCTCCCATCTCTCCCTCCCTGCTCCCCACATGGATTTGTCTATGCATCTTCGAGACCTAGTAGCGTCCTAACTTGTCCAGGGAGAACTTGGTGGGGGATGGAGAGGGGAGGCAAATGTTTCACATGCCCCAATAGCATAATCTTTGGTTTTTTTCTGATTAAGAAAGTTTGTGAGACAAAAAGCTACATGAATTCTCCCAGGAACAGCTTTAGGGTATCTAAGGTTTTTATTCAGGCAGTGATGCTTGCTTAGTCTTTTCAGTGGGTTCTCCGGCCTCTCACAATGATCCCCAGGACCCCTGGTTGAGGACCCAAAGAGTAGGGATCCATGCAGTTGACTGTTTTGTGCCTTATGATTTCAACTATATTTGATATTATTTCACTTAGTATTATTTTTATTACATCCCACCTTTATTCTCCATCTTTGAAGGTTAACAGAAGTGTGGTACATCCATTTTTTCTTGTTCTTACAATAGTTATGTTTATATTGTATACTTGATTCTTAAACTCCCTTTCTCTATACTTTTTTCCTGAACTTTCAGAAGTTTACACTCAAACTGAAAGCAGATCACAAACAAGTTGCAATCGTGATTCTGATGTCTAGTTATATCATAGATGACAGGCTGTAAAATGTTAAAAGTTTATGGGCATGGGCTAAACTGCTGTCCTACTTCCAGCAACCTGTATCAGTGGCTCCCAAATGCAAATCACCTGCTTAAAAATAACTCAGGGAGCTGTTTAAAGTATATAGATTCTTGGGTCCCCCTCTGGATATTCTGAACTCAGTAGTCCTGGGATGAGGGGCCAGGAATCTAAGTTTAACTAGGGTTAGCCTGACTTGACTTTTGGTTTTTCCTGGGTCTCTTATTTGGCCTCCCCAAGCTGACTGCGAGGAAGACGGCGTGGCTCCCAATTGCTGATGCTTCAGGAGGCGAGTTGGGACACTGTAGGACTGGGTTTTAGATAGCCTGGCTTCTCCTCTGCCTTGGTTCCTTATCTGTAAAGGGATTTCAGATGGATGATTGTCCTTTGCTTTAAGTCTTAGGTCTCACGAACTAAAGAGGATAGTTCATCTTTTTAGCTGCAACCCTTGTGTTAGTGTTGTCTTCACCTACTAAGTCCACTTTTCCATTAACTCCAGTCCGGTAAACAGATGTCCTATCAGCCAGTGTCTGCAAGCTTTTCTGAGTACACATGCTGCATGCAAACATATAGGCCGACTTCAGAAAGCCAAGGACCAGTCTAACCTCAGGATAGGAAGCAGTAATCAGGGTAGTATCTTTCACTGGAGAGGTTTCTGCATGTTCCTGGGGGCGAGGGCTGATTAGCTCTCCCTGCATCCCAGCTTGTGAAAATCATGGCCAAATGGCACCTAAAGGCAGGAAGTCTTTGTTTTTGTCTTTTTTTTAACTCAAAGATGGCCTCTGCCCCTAAGTGTGACTTCCTATTACAGAAAATGTTAATTAAAAGATTTCTCTCTCTCTGCATCAGTCTGTCATCTCCAATCTAAAATAGTTCTTGGGAATACTCATCACAAGGAGATATTAAAGGACTATATATACAGTTTGAACCAGAGGGAAAATTAGTATTGATCACTACTGTTTAATGGGCGAGTGAGGGTCTGTTGCTCTGCCGAGATTCCCTCCCACCCTCTTTTATTTAATTCTCAAAACAGCCCTCTGAGTTATGTGGTTTAGGTTGAGTAACTTGATCAAGGTCACACAGCTAGTAAGTGCTCGTGTCACCGCCGAGCTCCTCCTGCCTTCTGGCCTGTGGGGGCCCATTCCTCCTGTTAGTCCCAGTGCTTCTGTCTGTATTTTCTCCCTCCTTTGCCACATCATGTTTTCTTCCCCAACTTCCTGCTTTTCTTTGTAAGCTGTACCCTGTGTTTCTGTTGAGTCTCCCACTCCAAATCCCAGATGGAAAGAAAGAAAAAAAATCAATGGTGGGTTTGAGGAAAGTATAGTGCCACGTGTAGGTGGGTGTTTTTTTTTCCCCTTCCTCTCCCATCCCCTTGAAAGAAGGAGTTGAACTTCATTGTTAACTGATTAACAAAGGATATCTTGAAAGACAAGTTTTTGCCTTGTTCATTTTCAATACCCCTGACATTTAGCACTCCACCCAGTACATGGGTGTTAAGTCCTTGAGTGAATTCACTAAACGTAGTACATTTATTTAAAAGAGCAATTTTCCCTGCTCTGTAGAAATTACTCTGTGTATTAATTGGGATATATACAAGTCTCTCCAGGTAAAGGCCTTTTTGTTTGCTGAGACATTGTCCTTGAAGCAGCTGTCAATAGGTTTGAGCAATCGGAGATAAAAACGTGTTAACCACTGTTTACCATTAGCCCATTGTCGCCATACTAGGGTTGAGGGAAGGTCTTTTAAAATTCATAATCAAGACATTTCCCAAACTTTAATCATTTTCTCTCTTCTCAGTCATTACCTAAGTACTATACTTATTTGGGTGGGTTTATTAAGCTCTTCATAGGTCTTGGAGCTGAAGGGTAAATATTTTTGTTCCGTGAACGTACTTGAATAGAAAGCACTCGAAAGCCAGCACAGCGCTTTGGGAGGGTGTCACGGTACAACTAGGTGTACAGCACAGTGACTGAACAGGGAAGGGGCAGCTCAGCACCCCAGGTTACAGTATTCAGAGAACTTTCTCCTCCACCCTTGCCCAGCGCCATATATAATGCTGAGCACTGCAGTTTTTTGAACTGGTTTTAGGGTAAGACTGTGGAGATGCAAGAGCAAGAAAGAAAAGCCCCACTCAATGGTCAGAAATGAAACTTTTGAGCTTAAGATGGTCATCAGATATTCAAAAACTGCTGTAATTCGTCACTGATTCACCACAGTTCTGCGTGCTGAGAAAGGTCTTTTCAAAGTTCTGTTTACATTTTCTTAAGATGTGTCCAGGAGAGTTTTCAGGACTGAAGAGTTTTTGCTTATTCACAGCAAAGCAGGCTTTCAGTGTTCTTTACTATTCCAGTTGACCCGACCAGAGGCTGGCGGGTTTGGTGCAGTCCTGCATCAGACTGCATCTGAAAGATAACTTGTGTTTTGTGGAGAGAATTCACACATCAAACAAAAAGGGAGATGAGAGGTGATCTTTTTCCCTTGATACACTGTAAAAATTGGGGTGGTGCCACCTCTACTTCCTGTTGATATATTATTTTACAGTGCTGGTCCCAAAGGTGATAACATCTATGAGTGGAGATCGACCATCCTCGGGCCCCCAGGATCCGTTTACGAGGGTGGTGTGTTCTTCCTTGATATCACTTTTACACCTGAGTATCCCTTCAAACCTCCAAAGGTAAGAAATTGCCCTCATCAGTACTAAAAGTTATATATTTCCATAAGAGACCACTGAAGCTTTCAAAATTGAGTTTTTAATCATAAAAAGTAGATTTCTATTACCTTAATGAATCTTTAAGTACATCTGAATAGACACAACACTTCTTGGGGCTGTCTTTGCCTCGTTTGGCAGAGCCCATTTCTAGTAGTAGTACCTGTTTGTTTGGTGGCCTTTAAAATTCCTGCTATAACAACATAGTCAGCAACCCAGAATTAATTCCCTATTTTCCACTCAAGAAGTTTTTGAGGAGTTGAAAATGGTGTCAAAATATCCATGCCCTGAGACGATGAGAGGATCAGTGTCCTACTGAGGCCCTGGATTCTGCTCCTTGTCATCTTTGGGTCTCGTTCCGATCCTGACCTCCAGGCTTTGGTTTTCTCCTGTAGGAGAGATGGGAGCTGCCCCAGTTACCCATCTCCTGTGACACGCAGCAATCTGTGATTCTCAGGCACTGTCAGAAGGAAAGACCTTCCCTTGGGTGTGGGGTAGACTGCCACATGCAGGTACAATAACAGCAGCAAGAGGTGATTGAAAGTCTCATTAAGAAGAAAGGTGATAAAGTTATAGGTTATTTTTACTTTGGAATGATTCACTGTGTTCACTAACGTCAGGAGACCAAACAAAATAACCCATGTTCATGTGGCTTGGGTTGATTTATCGAATGCTGTGGTCCTTACAGTTTCTGGCTCCTCGCCTGGCAAGACTCCGTTATAGTGAGTTCTATGATTTAGGTACACAGAATAGCTGCAGGATCTGATGTAAAGGTCAGAAAAAGCAGAAACAAATCTCATCTTTAAAATTTTTTGACAGCTTAATTGTCTTGTACCCATTTGAGTTTATTATTCTGAAGCTTACCTCAAAGCCTGTAGTACTACCAGCTAACACAAGAGGTCAGCAAACAATTAGCTACTCAAAATTGGAAATGTTAGAAAAATATTTGAAACATTGAAACTGCTAAAGATGAATTTGAGAAATATTGAAGTTACCATGCTTTTTGTTGGTGGGTATTATCTTTTAAATGAAATCGACAGTCCCTGAGATTGAGGCTAGAAACTGTTCATTGTTATAAATTTATTACTCTCTTAACCTCTGATCAGCTTTGGTTAAACTTAACTTTATTCACCTTTTAAAAAAACTAAATGTCTGTTTCTTTAGAAGTTGTTGATTAGGGTCATGCAACTGAAAAGGTAATTCAGTTCAGAATTTCATTGCTGTTTAAATTTTGTTTTAACACTTTTTTTTGTTTAGGTTACATTTCGGACAAGAATCTATCATTGTAATATTAACAGTCAAGGGGTTATTTGCTTGGATATATTGAAAGA
Organism: Manis pentadactyla; assembly: GCF_030020395.1. NCBI lineage: Eukaryota > Metazoa > Chordata > Mammalia > Pholidota > Manidae > Manis > Manis pentadactyla. The sequence continues at coordinate 44,254,753 of NC_080032.1, read as the reverse complement.
TAACTGGAGTCCAGCACTAACCATTTCTAAAGTCCTCCTTTCTATCTGCTCACTTCTTACAGACTGTAATCCTGGTAAGGTTATAATTCTTTTATTGTTTCACACCTGAAAAACACTTGTTTTCTACATATAAGATATTCTAAAGGTACAAATTTTATTTTTGTCAGAGCTTTCAAAGGACAAAACTTAAAAGCTTTTCAAAGAAAGTTTTAATCAAGATAAGTTCAATCTAGTTGAAAAATGTAACTTCTCCATTAATTGATATATTGTAGGAACGAAGTGTGTTTTAAACTGAAGACATATAAGCTTCTCATTCTCCTTCCTTTTGCATATTTCTCATACAGTTCTCTTAAAACAAACCACCTACTTACAAATGTCGGATCATCTGCCTGTCTAAGCTTACCCATGCCTGTTGGTTCACTGAGCTCTTGTCCCATAGCTGGGTGCTGAGGGGGTGGTCAGCTCTGAAAGTGACACTTGTTTGGTAAATACTTAGTGATTGATTACCAGACTCTTGATTTTTCCTAGGTAAATCAAAAATAAATTATTAAAGCTTTTATTTAGGTTTCAGACAAACACTGTATGTAATTGGAGGTCCAGGTTCTGACCTGGCTCATCCTACGTAACTGTTATAATGCAACAGCCCAAGGACTTCAGTGTCATAGTTGGTGCTATAGAGCGAAAGGTCATGTGAGCACAGCTGAATGTTCACTGAAGTCTGGAGCCTTGAACATTAGCATTTCTATTGAACTTAGCTTAACACACCTAAGAGCAAAAACATGTCCAGTTGGGTGGTGGTTGTTGGGAGAAAAATGGAATGAACTAAAGAGATAAAACCAGACCAGTACTAAAGCCTACTAAAGCCTGAGCATTCTTTGATAAGAATTACTTTCCCCTGCATGCTGTTTTTTTAAAGTCCAGAAGGAAAAAGTAACTAGAATGGTAGAATGGTATTTCAAAGATGATTTTGATTACAAATACTTTGCACATTTCTTCCCAAGCTGTCACTAATTTATTTGCTGACATTTAAAATGTTCTTTTTCTTTCTCCAAAGTAATCTATATATTTTTTTCTTCCAGCTGACCCCTTGGTAGGAAGTATTGCTACTCAGTATATGACCAACAGAGCAGAACATGACAGAATGGCCAGACAGTGGACCAAGAGATACGCTACATAAATTGAGTTTTCACAATTCTTATTTGTCTGTCACAGAGAGAGCTGCTTATGATTTTGTGGGGGAGGGTGGGAGTTGGTAAAGAGTAGGGTATTTCTATAACAGATATTATTCAGTCTTATTTCCTAAGATTTTGTTGTAACTTAAGGTATCTTGCTACAGTAGACAGAATTGGTAATAGCAACTTTTAAAACTGTCATTAGTTCTGCATTATTAGCTGAAATGTAGTACAGAAAGGAATAGACATTTGGGTTCAGTTGCTTGTAGTCTGTAAACTTAAAACAGCTTAATTTTGTACAGATTAAACACATGGCCATTTATGTAAAATCCTTCGAAGACTACACATCTTTTTGTTTTAAAAAATTGGAATTTGTGTTTCCCTTCTTGGAAGGGAACATTCATACCAGTTTTTAGAAACTGTCATCTCATATATATAAAATGGACATGTGGCTGTAAAACACCATGTAGGAAATGTAGTTACGTATTTTATTTTATATGCCAATCTACTTTATTGTGGAAAGATTAGAGGTTTGAATCAGGACTTGTGAAAACCTGTAGTAAAATACCTTAAGCTGTTAATTTTAAGACGTGGAATAGGAGTTGCTCAGTGGATTGGTTATATGTTGTGGACTACTTAAGTCTGCATTTGTTACTGTGCTAATAAACAATATTAAAACCACCACCTAACACTGCTGTATTCATTCCACTTGCTCTTGCCATTGTAGTTGGCACATTCTTCTAAACTTGACCTAAGACAACCTAGAAGTACTGCAGACTGAACTAGGATTGGTACATTATATTTATACAACAGCCCTGTGGGGTAGATTTAGAAAAGGATAACTTAACCCATCATCTTTTTAAAAGCATTTTCTAACTTGCAGATGCTATGTGGCAAGTACATGATGGATGCGGCTGTACTAATGAGAACCCAGCTAGGCAGTTTGTCAGTACTAAGGGTAACGAAGTGGTTCTAGTTCTCTGTGCTCACCCAGGCGCACAGGGTGAAAGTGCCTATATTCATTACGCATGTAAAAAGAATATGGAAAACTACGCAAACTAACAGATCTAAGTTGAATTTATTAGGAAAAAGCAAACTGCTGGATGTAGTGTTTTATTTAAAAGTCAGATGATACATAGGAAAAAAGCTGGATCAATACAAACTGGGAGAGAAGAATGGGAAGGATGTTAGCATATGTTAGGTGATAATTTTTGACCAAAAAAATGTATTTGTGATGAGAGATTTTAAAGAACTCTACAGTAGCACTTGCTGATTTGTTAAGTTTTATTTACAGCTTTCATATACAGTAGTACTTGACTTGAACTCACTGAACTGAGCCAACTGAGCTTCAAGTGTTGCTTGATGTTAAAATCTACTAGATGTTTTAAAATTCCTTGCTAAACACAATTAAAATCATAGCACAAGTGCAGATAATCTACCTTGAAGGCTACCTATCATGCAATACTTTTATGATACATTTTATTCCACAGGACTGCCTATCCAGAAACCTGTTCCAGAAGGTATAGTATTCTTTGTGGAAAATGAAAGCTTTTCATAGGATTTGTTCTGTGTAGCAGGAGCTCCATAAAATAAAATTTAGCTTGCTTATAGATTGTTTACTGTTTGTGATCCAATTTGGATGCACAAAAAAATGTCATTTTGTAATCCCACAGATGCTTAATGAACTTTTTAAAAATGAAGTTATGGTTGAGCTAGGAAGTTTATATAACACAGAAATAGCAGCTTCTGCAGTTGGGTTAGTGGGGAGAGTTACTCATAGGTACATCTGCACACCACCCAAACTTATTACTGTTTTGACAAGTGCAACAAAAATATAAAGAATAAAGGTGCTATTTTCAGGGACAAGTTTCAAGTAACCAAAATGAAAATATTTTACCACGCAATAATAATAAACTTAGCCCAAATAATTTAGTTACAACCTAAAGTGCATTAAATTACTTCCTTAGCGGTTTCCTAAGGACCAAAGGTAGATACACATGGTCTATTTTAAGTATGTTCACAGACACTGAAAGGCAGTCACTATTGAACAGTGAGATGTCACCGCTTCTTAGTTCTCAGAGCTAGCGTTCCCTTTGTTTTTCCTCCCAGGCAAAGGGAATCCTGATTTGCTTGGGGGCTGGGAAAGTCTGCTGGCTAACAGAGTGAATGGCTCAATCAGAGTTCTCCGGTCTGTCACTGTGACCTCCCACAGCCGCACCTTCTCGCTTTTTGCCCATTGCTGTGCCACTTCAGCATCCACTTGTCTCTGCTCAGAAAGGTCAATTTTGTTTCCTAATACAACAATTGCTACCTGAAAGAAAAATGGATAAAAAGATCACACATTGGCAACATCAGTCCCTAGACAAAATGGAAAAAGTCCCAATTAACAAACTCTTTATCATAACCGATTCTCAGGTGTTAGCTGAGGAAAACATTAACCTTGCTTCTCCTTCCTGAGTGCAAACGATGAAACATTTCAACAGGTGAAGTTACTCAACTCAGGTATGAATGGAAGACCTGGGGAAATTAGTATCTAGGATACAGATGATAATCTGACTGAAAAATGTCTATTTTCATACATACATCAAAATATAAGAGGACTCCCTGGAGCTGGCAGAGTTCTGTACCCCTAAGTTCCTATGAATAGGAATTTTTTCCTGTTCACATTATCCCTAATCATGAAGTGCCTGATGCAAGCACTAAATATTTGCTGACTACAGAGACAGACAGGAACATTTCACACGAAAAGCAAGCAATCATTCACTTAAGCTTGAATACTTACTACACACTAGGCACTGCCTAGGACCAGGACACTGTCGTCCAGAGGCAGTGAGAGCCAGGGGGCTGGGGAGAAAGGATGGTGGGGGGAAGGACAGAGAATACCCAGATTTTCAGATAGTGACTGTAAAGACAATAAAACATGATAGGAAAGTGGGGCACAGCAAGAATTGTCAGAGAAGTCACCTCCAAGGGGCAGCTCTGAACTAGGACCTTTGAGCTTTTGAGTTGAGTTCCCTGGGCTCCAATTAAGGCTGTGCCTCTGGCAGGATGGAGACGCAGGCTCCAGAGATCTGGTTTTCTTGGCAAATCTCATACTCATTTCTCGGCAGGAGCTATCTATCTGTTCAAGCCCTCCTGTCTTCATCACCCAGATTTTCATCTTCATATACAGCCTAGTCTGACCTCCAGTTCCCTCTCCTCTAGTTGCATAAACTGTTCGACTTGCCCCTAGACTTCAACAAATTCTGTCCCCCTACATCCTCACATCTCTGCTTCAAATGCTCTTCCCTTCTTGCCTTGTTGAAACCCAGCCCAGCTCTGCAGCACTCACACTACCACAGCGGTGGGGTTGGTGTTTGTAAGGGGTCGTCCTTGTCCCTTCAGCTGCCTCCAGCAATGGCCTTCCCTAACGACCTAAAACTGAAGGCCAGTGCTATTAGTCTGTACTACCTACTGCTTGCTCCCCGCCCCACCCTGCTCATTACAGACCTGGCTCAAGGTCACCCCCACACTGCTTTTGAATTCCTAGTGATGTCCCCAGCCAGGTGGATGACCCTTCAGTAACCCTGTCTCGGCTCACTGACTTCTCCCAAGACTTTAATCATCATCCTGGCCTCCACCATTCACTCCCATGAACACATCCTGGCTCTCACTATTATACTGGTGCCCTCTATGACCTCAATTCCAGGAATCCCAGGCTGACCTCTGCCTTCCTAGTTCATGGCTAAATCCTGATTGCAACAATTCTAAACACAAGGACCTACAATCCACTGGCTCTACTACCTTTTTACTGTCCTTCAACCCCCCTCATGTCCTCAGTTCCTCATCCAGCTTAGATTCTTTTAAGTTACCCCCTCACTATCAGCCCATTGTACTCACCTGGTAAACCCCCACAAACTGACCTCTAAATCACATTCTGTATCTCACCACTTAACGTTGAGTGTGGATGGAGAAAAACAACTCTGCTGGCTGGTCCCCATTCATAACTTGACCTCAGAGGTGGTCTCCAGCAAATGTACTTCCATCCATTGACCCACTAACTAGAGGGGATCTCCTACCTTGGCCCTCTTCTCCAACCTCCAGTATCTTCTTTCACCTTACTTTCAGCGGACGCCCATACTATTTCAGTAAGAAAATAGAAGAAAACTTTCGTGTGCTTCTACCACCACATCCAATAGCCCAACACCTTCCAAGCGCATGAACCCATCTTCCAGAGCCCATCCTCTTGAACCTGGACACAGACGTCACTAGCCATTGCCCCCTCTCCTGTATCATCAATTGTCTCCTTTCTATTGGATCATTGCCATTAGCTTCCAGTAGCTCTCATTTAAAAAAATAGTAACCTCTTTTTATACATCCTTCTCCAGCTCCTCTCTGTTCCCCCTTATGGGCCAACAGATTTACCCTTTGTTTGCTGTATTCAATTCTGTCTTATATCCAGTCCAGAATTCATCTCACTGTTCTACTAAAACTGTTTATGTTAAGACCTCCAAGTTAAAGGCTGACAACTACTACTTCGTCCTCAGCTTTTGTGAGCTATCCACAGCGTGACTTTGCGCATCCCTACTTTTTAAAGTGCTGGCTTACGTGCCTGCTGGACGTTCTCATCTCTTGGTGTTCCTCCTACCCCAGTGGCCACTTAGACTCCTTTGCTGGGTCCTCCTCAACTCACCAACTGGCACATGGCCACATCTCCAAGGCAGCAGCACTGCAGCTGAACTCCTTGTTCCTCACCTCATCCTCCGACTGTCTTGTCAACAAAGCAGCTGAAGTGATCGTTCTAAAACAAGTCAGAACATGCTCAACCTCATTAGTACTAAGGAAAATGAAACTACTGAATTACCATTTCCCCCAGAATCTTCACAAAATCCAAAAGTTTAACCACACGTTGTCAAAATTGGAGAAACAGGCCCTGTCATACCATTCCTATGGAAGGTAATTTGGCAATATAGTCAGCCTTTGATTCAATCCCATTTCTGCTAACCTTACATCTATACCCTAAAATGTACAAAATAATATAGAAGATTATTCATAATAGTTCATAAGTCCCTTACCCAGCTTAGATTCTAAGTTCACCCAGCATAGTTAATAAGTTCAAATGACTGGAAATAACCCAAGTGCATCACTTTTGGAGTGGTTAAATTAGTATGATACATCTGCAACCACATGGTGAGTATTATGCATCAGTTAAAAAAAAATCAGTACTGATACTTCAAGGTATATACTATGTGAAAAACACAAGGTATAAAACAATATGCTACCTCTGGTGTGAGAAAGGGGAAAATAAGATTTAAAAATGTGTATTTCTGCTTGTATTTACATAGAGAAACTTTGGAAGGATGCCCCGAAAACAAAAAAAGTAGTAGTACAAATATTTTACAAAGCATGCTTGAGGTACAGGAACTCAGTGGCTAAGGACAGGTGGAAACCAGAACTCACCATAGCCCTTTTTATATGTCATTTTTATTTGAACCGTGGGCAAAATTGCCTATTCAATTCTTAAAAAATGAACATGAAAATAAATGAATGCAACCTAAGCTAGGTCATGTCATTCCTTTGCTCAAAATCTATGGCTTCTAATCCACGTGCTGCCTCATCTCCTACCCCGCTCTGCCTCACTGCTGCTCCTGAGCACACAGCAAACTCCTGCCCCAGACTTCCGTACTCCCACCAGGAGCACTCTTCCTCAGGACACCCGCTGGGCCCCCTCCCTCCCTTCAGGTCTCTCTAGGTCACCTTAACAGGGAAACCTCCACTATCCCACAGAAAGCAGGAACCTCATGCCCTCCTCTGCTTTACTTTTTTCTACATGGCATCACTCTTCATAATACATATTTGTTCAATGTCTCCCCCTTCTCAACCTTGAAACAGCTTTATGGTAACAGGGACTGTTGTCTGCTGTATTGCCTGCACCTCATCTAGAATAATACCAGTCATGCAGTGGCTCAGTAAGCATTTGCTGAATTAATGTGCTTCTTAAATCCCCATAACCACCATCTAAGGACGATACTATTATTACTCTCATTTTACAGCTAAGGAGACTGAGGCAGAAAAGCTGAGAAACGAGCCAAGATTGAAGTATATGCATGTTCGGTGAACTACTTCCGACTTTTGGTGGGCAGGGAGGGAAATATGGACATACTCCATCCAGAAAATAACAGTATCTGCTAAGATGGGAGAGACGGGAAACAGGTGAGAGGAGAGCATTCATTACTTGCCTTTTTATATCTTTTGAAGATTGAACCTTGTGAATATTATCTATTCACAAAGTAAATATTCAAAATAATGAAACTCAAATGTCAACAACCCAGATGTCCTTCAACAGGTGAAAGTTTAGAAACAAATCCTAGTACACACATACCGTGGAGTACCACTCAGCAATAAAAAGGAACGGATGGCTGACTGGTGCAATAACATGGCTGACTCTCCAGAGAATTGTGCTGAGCAAAAAAAGCCCAATCCAGGTCACGTACTGTATGATTCCATTTGTGTTAACACTCGAAATGACAAGGCAATAGAAATGAGAACAGATTATTAGTGTTTGTCAGGTTAAGGAGGTCTGACCATAAAAGGCTAACATGAGGGGGCTCCTACAGGGATGAAATGTTTGGTGTCTCAGCTGTGATACTGTACTATAGTTTTGCACAATGTTAGCACTGAGGAAAACTGGAAATCTGTATTATATCTTAAAACTGCATGTGAATCCATAATTATCTCAAAAAGTTTAACATAAAAATAAAATATAAAAGTCTAGGTTAAGAATATCAAGCCAGTGTTGTCAGGAGTACATCATATGGTTCCCTAGGTGATGAGCCAGCCATGTGGAAATCTGGAGAAAGACCTAGGATAAGAGAGTTCCAGGCAGGGGGACTAGCAATTGAGGATGACTTAATAGGGGAACAAAATTACCATGTTGGAAAAACAGAAAGACCAGTGTCACTGGGGTCCAGTGACAGAGGACCAACAGAAAAGATAGATAAGATGAAGAGGCATGAGCAGATCATATAAGACTTTACAGACCAGCATAAAGATCTTAAGTGGTAAATAGGTAGAATCTGGTAATTTATTGTTTTTGTTTTGTTTTTTTTAGTAAGGCTGAAGACAAGAATCCTACTTAGCCAAGGAGACAATAAGGAGCCCTAAGAAACAGTGATCTCAAACAGTATGAAATGAATTATGTAGTACCTGAGACAGGGAATCATTAAAATTCAACTTGTACATGGCAACAAGCAAAGCAGAAAGTCAAATGCTAGCCCTGATTGAACTCAGGTTTGTATTTCTGGGGCTAAGAAAAGAGCACAGGTACTAGAAATACAATGTAATGCGTTTAAAACATTCTAACTGCCTAAAAATCCACAATGCAATTTAAATAGTATTATTCATAGTTGGCATTTTTAACATAGCCATTTACCTCTTTTTTGTCTTTGAACTTATCAATTTCTTTCTTCAGAAGCTCCACTCTTTGAAAGGACTCAAGGTTATTCACACTGTACACAAGAACAAAGCCATCAGCAAATGAAAAATAATGCTTTGGCAGCTCCACGCCTTCCTGTAGGCCTCTAGTGTCATAAAGGTGTAACTGTTCCTTTACTCCCCGATCTGTTTCCACTGAGGCCATGTACACATCTTCCAGTGTTTCACAGTCTTCCATTCCTGGGATTAAGAAAAAATTACTCTTAATACATACCCTCCCCCCCCCCCATATATATATAAATAGTGGGTCACTACTTTGTATCCCTGAAACTAATAATGTTATTATCAATTACACCTCAATTTAAAAAAAGAAATTACTTGTTTTGGATAACTACTAAGTCATTTTTTTCTTGTCCTTTAGAAGCTGGCTTTCTAGTTTCCCTTTTACTACATCCATTTCCCTACTTACTACATGTAAGAATTGTATTTTCATTTACTATTTTAAAATGAAAGGCAGTTATAGTAAATGAATATAGAAATAAAAATTTGGCAATGAGATTTACTATTATATACTTTTAAGAAGTAACTCTTAACAAGAGTCAAAGAACTCAATACCTAGATTGTAGAATTAAAGGCTGATTTTAAAAGTAGCTTCAACAACTAAATGGCCCTATTTTCTTCTCCTTCAGAGCCAAGGACAGGACCTGGGGTAAATTTGCTTTCTTTCTGTACAACTTCCATTACTTTCATGGTCTGTTTAAAGGCTTCAAAAACTTAAATGTCCAGTCTGGGCCTGAGCACGAAGCCTTAATTCCCAAGTACCTAGTGGGCACTTTTATGTGAATGTCCTGCCAAGTACTTCAAACTAACAAAACTTGTGCTCTTTCCTCCCCACACATGTTCCTCCTCCTTGATCACCATCCACCTGGGCAGTTTTCAGAGGTCTCTTTGAAGAAGGAAAGTGTGGGTGAAAGTTAGCATCAATCAGCTACTCTACTGTTAAACATCTGCTTGGTTATCTTCCCCTGAACTACTGCAATAGATCAGTAACACCTCATATTCTTTCCAGACTCTACTGAAATACCAATTTTGTGTATCCTCTTCTGATAATCCCCTTCCCTCTTTTCTACTCTTTCTGTGCCTAGTACTTAACAATTAAAATCTTTCTATATTTATCTCTCCCCTCCAAAGCTGAAATGTAAACTCCTTGAAAGCGAGCATTGTAGCTAATCTATCTTCTAGCAATGACCACTAAAAACTGACTGACACACATAAAAAGTCCTTAACAAATGTTTGCTGAATGAATGAATGAGCTAATAACTGCCCCAACTTCAGTGATCTTCTTGTCTGAGTGATCCTTTTAAAATACATTTTACTCTTCTCCATTTTTGCAGGTTTGTCTCCAACTAGTCTATAACTTCCTTGAGAGAAACAAACTACTCTGTGTCCACAGCAAGTACTCAATAATCATTTGTTGATAAGGGGGTTAATGGAAGAAAATTAACACTGAATTTTAATAAATAGTGAGAGGCATGATAAGACAGGTATGGTATGGCCCCAGTAACCATATTCATATTTAAATATAAGCTATATCCAGCAGTACAATCATATGGATAACATCCTATACCATAAAACAAACTATATTAATAGGTTTCTGAAAACTTGCTAGAGTTTTCCTAAACAACCTAAATACTATAGAATTATTTCTTAAAGGTGCCTTATAGAAATGTCTATAAATATTAAGTCTCCATAAAGTACTAGATTAAAAGGGATAATCATGTAATGATAAATAGACTGGATCACAAGAAACCAAAAATTTACTTTCATCAGCATAATTCTTTACATTAAGGAATTCAATGTTTAGTAGGGGAAAATTATTCATAGATTTGACTATGGTATCATTCTGTCACAAATTAAGCTACCTTAAGGAAATTAAAGGCTATTTAAATAAGATACTAACTTACTGGGCTTTGAATGTAAAGGCAAAAACTACCAAGACTTTTGTCCTGGTGGATGTTTTATCTACCCAAAGCCAGTCTGGTTCTCCTCCTCCCCTTATTAACTTAGACCTTTTGAGATGTTTGTTACTCCATAAAACAACTGGAGTCGTGCCTCTTCCATCAGCCCCCTAGCTCTCCTCTCCCACTTCATGCTGCTGGGCAGCTACCCCTCCCCCAGGCCAGCAGAAGACGGGGGTGGGGGGTGGGGTGGGGGGGGTGCAAACTCTGCAGAGGGTAAGAGGGGATCCTAGACTGAGGGATACAGGGTATGGGTTCCATGGTGAAAATGGGGCAGTTAAGTGACATTTTCCTTCTGCTCCCAAAACTTTAGCAGGCAGGCCTTTATCCTCCAGACAGAGGAATCTGGGGAATCTGGCAAGTGAAAAATGAAAAATCCTAAATATGCTAACATCTAGGGTTCCTCAACAAATGCCCAACCTAAATCATATTATAGTGACGCTCAAAGTCATGAATCCTATCCACATGCTTACAGCTTTCAATTAACTTTTTAGTTCTCCACTCTTAATTACCAGATATCTGACAACCAATAATTACCAAGATACCTGAGGAAAAGAGACCAAAAAATCAGAAAAGACCACCTTTGAGGAAAAAAAAAAATACACAAAGAAAACAAAAACTACCCAATATTACATTCAGAGATAAGACAGTGCATTCATGAGGTAAAAACAGATATTAAGAAATGAAAACCCAATAGAAGGGTTGGAAAATTAAAGATGAAAAAACTCCCAAATAGTGGAAAATACTGAGAAATGGAAAACAAGAAAGTAAAGATTTAAAAAACGAAATTAGAGAACTAGTCCAGAAGGTCTAGCATTCAAAAGGAAGTTCCAGAAAGAGAGAACATAAAGGTAGGAAACATCAACAAAATGATTCAGAACCAAAGAATATATGTTTCCATCACTGAACAAGTCCACTGAGTGCCCTGGACAAAATGGACTAACTCTGTGATACACCACTGTGAAATTTCAGAGCACTGGGAACAAAGAAGAGACTCCAAGAGCTTCCACAAAGTATCAAGAATCATAATGGCTCCCAGCTTCTAAAAGCAACAATAGAAGAACATAATAGAATTTGATAAATGATAACACTCATCCTCTATGAACCAGTAACTTCACTCCTAGATACCTACCTCAGAACTTGTCCACATAATTACTGGACAAATGTGTAAGACTGTTTGCGGCAGCATTATTTCTAATAGCCCCAAACTGGAAACAACCCAAATGTGCATTAAGACAGAAGAGACAAATAAAATGAAGTGTATTTTCATGTTATGAAGGCAATGAAAATTAAACCACAGCTACCTATCAAGAATCTTACGAAGATAAGATTGAAAGAAGCCAGACACTGAAGAATTTATACAGTATGATTCCATTGATATAAAGTCAGTAACAGGCAAGAAATAAACTATATTATTTAGTGATTCATACATAGGTGACAAAACTACAAAGCAAAAAGGGGTTAATTAAAGCAAAAGTCAAGGGAAGGGTTGAGCTGTGACTGGAGAGAACATGGGGAGCTACGAGAGTGCCTTCAATGTTCTATTTTTTTTACCTGTATGGAGATTACACAAAGATTTGTTTTATAATTATTCATTAAATCATACATCCATTTTATGTTTTATGTACTTTTCTATATATATGATGCATTTTATAATAAAAGGAGCAAGACAATGAAGCAGTGCTTTCAAAATGCTGAGAGGAATTATTTTTGATCTAGAATTCTATACCCATCAAAATTATAATTCGACTGTGAGAAATATATTTTCAAACACGTGAAGGCTCAAGAAATGTATTGTGTACATTTTCTCAGATAAGTATTTGAGGAGGCCCTCCATCAAAATTAACATGTAATCATAAGAAGAGGAATATATTGGATCCAGGAAGAGAGTCTAACAGAGTGTAAAGGGAATCACAGGGACAATAGTAAATGTCTCTATTCAGAAGCCCCAGAATTACTATTATGCACCAGGAACAGAGGGCATTTTGAGGGTTGTCATTACCTGATACTCCATCTCGCTCTAAACTTTTCAACCCAAAAAAGTACTAGATGATGTGCTTCACCAAAAGAAGGTGGTAAATCAAAAGAAGATGACAAGAAATCTAGGAAACAGAAAATCAAACCCTGGGAGAAAGAGAAAGGGAAGTTCCATAGTGATAGCTGTGCAACAGGCCTGTACAAGAGGACTGAGAGGTCCTAGAAGGATATCTCAAAGAAAAAAAAAATGATCTGACACAGCCGACCTTGCGAAAAACTGAGAAACATCTGGACATGTGGAAGAATTATCAAAAGGTATTAACAAAACTAAAGTAACAAAACAAATATTTGGCCTCCATAAAACAGAAAGAAAAGAAATAACAGAAGACAATACTGGTAATATTCATAAACATCACTGGGTAAAGCCACCCATGCAAGATAGATCAATGAGATTTTAATGTAATAGAGCAGCAAAAGTTCACTGATGGAGTCTCAGATTCCACACTGCAATGGCCTTTAAGTAACCATCACTTGTTGAGCTCTAGTGAAATACCAAAGAGGAATACCCACAATTACCTGGAAAGTCTACTAAAATACTCCTCCTACCTTTTCTAACTACATATCTGTGTGAAGCCAGATTTCCTTCACATATTTCAACTAGAACAACATATCACAACAGATGTATAATCCAGCTGCTTTCTATTAAGCTGGATATTAGACTTTCAAAAATGTAAATCAACGCTCATCTTCTCACTAAAATATTATTTTTAAATAATGTGAAAATATTATTTTTAATACAAATGTTACCTTAGATGTAATTTTATTATTTTAATTAATATTTTTTTAATTTCCCAGTTTTAATTTCTAATCCAGTAAAAGTATCAAAAGAGTGAGCCTACATAAACAAAAGCTGTTTGGGGTTTTAAAAGAGTAAAGGGATTTCCCCCCCATGCATAATTTCTTTAGAATCTGGAGGTAAAAAATTAAGAACCAATAGTTAGCATGCATGTATGACAGGAGGAACTGTGAAACCAAAAAGTTGGAGACCTGCTGGCACAAGTATCATAATAAAAAACAGATATGGATTTAACCAAAATTATTAAATATTATTTTGGGCAGGTGGAAAAGAAGTAGAGCTCATCAAAATGGTTAATAAAAAGACTGAAATGTGCTCTAAGCTACTTGCCAGAGGTAAATACGTTAAAGACCTACAATCCTACTTTTCTAACAAACCTCATTTCATTCTAACCTGCCAGAGATGCTATTTTCTTCACCTCTGTTTCCTCACTAGGCACACAGTATTACACAGCATATACTTAGTAATTATTTAACACAATGAATGAATGAATGATAATCCAATTCACAAAATTAGGTCATACTGCAGCAAACAGCTGTTTCCATTTTTAAAGTCTATAATGCATTACTGCAGAGTCATGTTTGAAATAAGAATGAGAAATCATTCACTGTATTTTTAAGTCAGTGATTCTATGACTGAGACCACTATTCAGTATCTAAAAACACAGGAAACTATATATACAAAGGATATAAATATACATATAAAATTTATATTTGTTTTCTTATTTGCTATAACTTTCAGCAAGCACGCTTGACTTTATAACAAGGATTTTGTTTTTCTCTCCCCTATTTTCCCCCACCGCAGTCTGTTGACTACTGTGATCCTTTTGGTCCCTTTGGATTACATCTCACTTCCGTGTACCATCACCCACCTTTAGGTCAGCACAACCAACACAACAGACCCCTAGCAATTCCCAAAGCCTCGAGAGAACAGGGAAAAATAATCTCACCAATAGTATGATTCCCATAAAGGAGCTGCTCCAAAATTGCTGTTTTCCCCACAGATAACAAGCCACAAACCACAACTTTGCAGCCCTTTCCCATCTTCTCCCAGGATATCACTGTGAAAAGAACAGAAGATCTTTAAAATTGTATACTCTCAAACTTTATCCTTTTTCTATGTTTAAATCTAATCAGTAATACTTAAAATAGTGGGAAATTTCAAATATAATACAGAGTAAGGCCTCTCTTCCCGAGCCCCATTCCTAGACTCCCATTGTCCCCTTAGAGTGTTACCAGTTTCTTATATAACTTTATGGAGATAATCTAGATAAATGTAAAAATATATGTAGATAAAAATAGATGTTTGTTTTCAAAAAGAAACACATTTTATATAAAGACTTTCAATATGAATTAAGTCTGTAGGAATCTTAATTGAATCCTAGATGAGATCAGTCTTTGAAAGAGACTGCCTGTTCATCAAAATTTACCTGGAAAAATTAATGTTTAAGTAAAAATTTAAGAAGGTATCAAAATAAAAATTTGGATAAACAATGGACACAACTTTTTAAAGAAATGTTAATGCTATTAATGCTACTGTTAGTCTTAGGGGGGTGAGAAATGGGATTTTGATAGTCCCACAGGCTCTTTTAGTCATACTTCGAGTCATACTTCTTAGTGCTAGAGAAATTGCTCAGGCAAAACTAGAAAGAAAAGGAAAATTCAATTCTCCCAGTTCCCTAACATATCCAAGGAAGAGCAAGATCAGGTAAAATTTTCTTCAGTTTTCCTCAAAGCTGTTATTTTCCAGAAGGCAGGGTACCAGAACCAGCCAAGGCAGAAAGGGAAAAAAGGCTCATTAAATACAACAGAATAACTTGGTAAGAGAATTTCAGTTCACACATTGTGTGCGTGCATGTGTGTGTGTGTGTGTGTGTATGTCTTTATCCCTTTCACCTATTTCACCCACCCACCCCATGGTAACCACCAGTTCCCTCTCAGTGTCTGTAAGTCTATTTGTTGATTTTGTTCTGTTCTGAGGTTCCACATATAAATGAAATCATATGGAATCTCCCTTTTTCTGCCTGACTTATTCATTTAGCATAATAATCTCAGCTCCATCCATGTTGTTACAAATGACAAGATTTCTTTCTTTCTCACGGCTGAATAATATTCCATTGTATATATGTACCACATCTTCTTTATCTATTTATCTATTGACAGACACTTTGGTTGCTTCCATATCTTGGCTACTGTAAATAATGTGGCAATAAACATAGGAGTGCATATATCTTTTTGAATCAGCGATTTTGTTAAGTTCTTTGGGTAAATTCCCAGAAGTGGAATTGTTGGGTCATATGGTATCTCTATTTTTAGTTTTTTTGAGGAACCTCCAAACTGTGATTTCCACATTGTCTTTTGCCATCTCTTACCACCTCATTTCCCCCAATTCTCTTCTTACCTAGACTGTAGAACATTCAATAACTCTAAGAGGGATGCCAAAGGCTTGAAATCAAAGAACAACAACAATATTCAAATAAGCATTCATGTAAAAGGGATGTTGGTAACTTTTCTGAGTATGCATGTGTGTTTTACATCACGATTTTTTTTTACCAACATCAACATTAACCAATAAATGAACTTTTCATAAGTTGTCCCTATTTTCTAAAGGCTGCAGTTTTTTATGAAGCAATTAGCCACAACACTAACCACTGACAGGAAAAACTTTAATGCTACCACTACTACAGCACAGTAATAGCAGCACTCATTTCCAGAGCAGCACACTACATCTTTTTTTTTTTTTTTGGTATCACTAATCTACAATTACATGAAGAACATTATGTTCACTAGGCTCCCCCCTTCACCAAGTCCCCCCAACATACCCCTTCACAGTCACTGTCCATCTGTGTAGTAAGATGCTATAAAATCACTACTTGTCTTCTCTGTGTTGCACAGCCCTCCCCATGCCCCCCACGCACTATACATGCTAATCGTAATGCCCTCTTTCTTTTTCCCCCGCCCTTATCCCTCCCTTCCCACCCATCCTCCCCAGTCCCTTTCCCTTTGGTAACTGTTAGTCCATTCTTGGGTTCTGTGATTCTGCTGCTGTTTTGTTCCTTCAGTTTTCCTTTGTTCTTATACTCCACATATGAGTGAAATAATTTGGTACTTGTCTTTCTCCGCCTGGCTCATTTCACTGAGCATAATATCCTCTAGCTTCATCCATGTTGTTGCGAATGGTAGGATCTGTTTTTTTCTTATGGCTGCGTAATATTCCATTGTGTATATGTACCACCTCTTCTTTATCCATTCATCTACTGATGGACATTTAGGTTGCTTCCATATCTTGGCTATTGTAAATAGTACAGTGATAAACATAGGGGTGCATCTGTCTTTTTCAAACTGGAGTGCTGCATTCTTAGGGTAAATTCCTAGAAGTGGAATTCCTGGGTCAAATGATATTTCTATTTTGAGCATTCTGAGGAACCTCCATACTGCTTTCCACAATGGTTGAACTAATTTACATTCCCACCAGCAGTGTAGGAGGATTCCCCTTTCTCCACAACCTCCCCAACATTTGTTGTTGTTTGTCTTTTGGATGGTGACCATCCTTACTGGTGTGAGGTGGTATCTCACTGTGGTTTTAATTTGCATTTCTCTAATGATTAGCAATGTGGAGCATCTTTTCATGTGCCTGTTGGCCCTCTGGATTTCTTCTTAGAGAACTGTCTATGCAGCTCCTCTGCCCATTTTTTAATTGGGTTATTTGCTTTTTGTTTGTTGCAGTGTGTGAGCTCTTTATATATTTTGGATGTCAATCCTTTATCAGATCTGTCATTTATGAGTATATTCTCCCATACTGTAGGGTACCTTTTTGTTCTATTGATGGTGTCCTTTGCTGTACAGCAGCTTTTTAGCTTGATGTACTCCCACTTGTTCATTTTTGCCTTTGTTTCCCTTGCCCGGGGAGATATCTTCATGAAGAAGTCACTCATGTTTATGTCCATGAGATTTTTGCCTATGTTTTTTTCTAAGAGTTTTATGGTTTCATGACTTACATTCAGGTCTTTGATCTATTTTGAATTTACTTTTGTGTATGGGGTTAGACGGTGATCCAGTTTCATTCTCTTACATGTAGCTGTCCAGTTTTGCCAGCACCATCTGTTGAAGGGACTGTCATTTCCCCATTGTATGTCCATGGCTCCTTTAACGCATATTAATTGGCCATATATGTTTGGGTCAATGTTTGGAGTCTCTATTCTGTTCCACTAGATCAGTGGCTTTGTTCTTGTGCCAGTACCAAATTGTCTTGATTACTGTGGCTTTGTAGTAGAGGTTGAAGTTGGGAAGCAAGATCCCCCCCACTTTATTCTTCCTTCTCAGGATTGCTTTGGCTATTCAGGGTCTTTGGTGGTTCCATATGAATTTTTGAACTATTTGTTCCAGTTCATTGAAGAATGCTGTTGGTAATTTGATAGGGATTGCATCAAATCTGTATATTGCTTTGGGCAGGATGGCCATTTTGGCGATATTAATTCTTCCTAGCCAGGAGCATGGGATAAATTTCCATTTGTTAGTGACCTCTTTAATTTCTCTTAAGAGTGTCTTGTAGTTTTCAGGGTATAGGTCTTTCATTTCCTTGGTTAGGTTTATTCCTAGGTATTTTATTCTTTTTGATGCTATTGTGAGTGGAATTGTTTTCCTGATTTCTCATTCTATTAGTTCATTGTTAGTGTATAGGAAAGCTACAGATTTCTGTGTGTTAATTTTGTATCCTGCAACTTTGCTGAATTCCAATATTAGTTCTAGTAGTTTTGGGGTGGAGTCTTTAGGGTTTTTTATGTACAATATCATGTCATCTGCAAATAGTGACAGTTTGACTTCTTCTTTACCAATCTGGATTCCTTGTATTTCTTTGTTTTGTCTGATTGCCGTGGCTAGGACCTCCAGTACTATGTTGAATATCAGTGGGGAGAGTGGGCATCCCTGTCTTGTTCCCGATCTCAGAGGAAAAGCTTTCAGCTTCTCGCTGTTCAGTATCACGTTAGCTGTGGGTTTATCACATATGGCCTTTATTATGTTGAGGTACTTGCCCTCTATGCCCATTTTGTTGAGAGTTTTTATCATGAATGGATGTTGAATTTTGTCAAATGCTTTTTCAGCATCTATGGAGATGATCATGTGGTTTTTGTCCTTCTTTTTGTTGATGTGGTGGATGATGTTGATGGATTTTTGAATGTTGTACCATCCTTGCATCTCTGGGATGAATCCCACTTGGTCATGGTGTATGATCCTCTTGATGTATTTTTGAATTCAGTTTGCTAATATTTTGTTGAGTATTTTTGCATCTATGTTCATCAGGGATATTGGTCTGTAGTTTTCTTTTTTGGTGGGGTCTTTGCCTGGTTTTGGTATTAGAGTGATGCTGGCTTCATAGAATGAGTTTGAAAGTATTCCCTCCTCTTCTATTTTTTGGAAAACTTTAAGGAGAATGGGTATTATGTCTTCTCTGTATGTCTGATAAAATTCCGAGGTAAATCCATCTGGCCCGGGGGTTTTGTTCTTGGGTAGTTTTTTGATTACTGATTCAATTTCGTTGCTGGTAATTGGTCTGTTTAGATTTTCTGTTTCTTTCTGGGTCAGTCTTGGAAGGTTGTATTTTTCTAGGAAGTTGTCCATTTCTCCTAGGTTTTCCAGTTTGTTAGCATATAGGTTTTCATAGTATTCTCTAATAATTCTTTGTATTTCTGTGGGGTCCATCGTGATTTTTCCTTTCTCGTTTCTGATTCTGTTGATGTGTGTTGACTCTCTTTTTCTCTTAATAAGTCTGGCTAGAGGCTTATCTATTTTGTTTATTTTCTCGAAGAACCAGCTCTTGGTTTCATTGATTTTTTCTATTGTTTTACTCTTCTCAATTTTATTTATTTCTTCTCTGATCTTTATTATGTCCCTCCATCTGCTGACCTTAGGCCTCATTTGTTCTTCTTTTTCCAATTTCAATAATTGTGACATTAGACTATTTATTTGGGATTGTTCTTCCTTCTTTAAATATGCCTGGATTGCTATATACTTTCCTCTTAAGACTGCTTTTGCTACATCCCACAGAAGTTGGGACTTTGTGTTGTTGTTGTCATTTGTTTCCATATATTGCTGGATCTCCATTTTAATTTGGTCATTGATCCGTTGATTATTTAGGAGCATGTTGTTAAGCCTCCATGTGTTTGTGAGCCTCACACTACATCTTATAGGAAAAAATAACATCACTTATGCGATGCAACAATTATTTCCTGGGTGGCATGCTTGGGAGCCTTCCAAATTTTCCCAAGAATATTTATCACTTGCTTCCAGAAGAACCACTTCTCTTAGGGGACTTTTTAAAACATTCCCAACATTACTACAATGGAAAAATTCTCAGCCTTTATTTATGAAGGGCAGAGCTTAGTGTAACACTGATCATCTGTGGTATGGTGTCCCCTATGTCAGCAACTGTGACCTATTTTAAAAGGTTTTCTACACATACCTCTGAATTTATGATCAATTTAATGTCACCTCATCATAGGCTTCTATTCTCTCTGCATATTGTGGGTCCCCTGTTAAGTTAGAATACCACTGAATCTTTCTTTCAAAAGGTTTTTAATGATGATAGTTAAAATGTACAGTAAGTTGCCACCTAACCACATGCCACTAAACAAGAAGATGAAGAAGAAATAAATCTTACAGAGGATAAGAATTACGATGGCAGCACAGGCCAATTCTGTTGTCAGAAAAAGTTGCTGTTGGAATCTAAATTCTGATTTTTCTATTTTATTTCCCTTCCTCTGAAAATATTTTAGCCTGACAATTCAACCCTTACCTCTTCTCCCCTTCCTGTTAAAAAAAAAGGTCCCTTTACCACACTTTATAAAAATAATAATAATAATAAAAGGTACTTTCAAAGGGCAGGCATATGCTGTAGTTGAATGAAAGCAGGCAGTTCTACAGAAAAAACACCCAATGATTAACAGCAACAGATCGTCTGTAAAACAGAGGCAAATATGAATGCTGAGGACTGCAGCAAACTGGAAAAATACTGAAACCAACCAAATCCTGAGAAACTCAGAGATCAAATATTCTAAAGAGTTTTTGGAAATCTTAATATACCTGCTTCAAAAGTGGTATACTACACTTGTACTTTGATCACTCACTGAGACTAGGATTAGCAGAAAAAGTTTGTTAAAAATCTGTACTATTGTATTTGTGTATAAATAAATTAGGGCATTTGTTTTAGCATATCTGAGAGGTTTTTATCAAGGGCAAATGGTAAAAGTAACTGAATAGAGGTTAACACAAACACAGGTAAGGATTTTAAAGGTTTTTAAAAGGAAAGAGAAGGGAAGAGATAACACAGAATAGACCATGTTAACTATTTTATTCACCATCAAAAAGAAAAGAAAGATGGAAGGATAAGTGTGATTAATCAAAGAATAGTTGAAACATTCTAAATTCCCAATTGTCTTCAAGTAGAATCAATACCACCTAAAATTGAAGATTGGTGACCTACTGCTATCAATTAAAAAGTGTTATCTCTTTAAAAAATATTTATGTAAGATTTTGAATTCCTAAGATTAAATACACATTCAAAAGTACTTTATTTTCTATATATTATCATAATGGTGGGGTCTCATACTATATATAAGAAGTGGTTCTCACACATATATACCCAAATTCACAAACAAAAGCTACTAAAAGCTTAGTGCTATACAGATATTTCATAATTCCCAAACAATAAATATGCACGATTTCCTTCCAAATACGAAAAGGAAGTCATCTGCAGTATGAATTGGTCCTAAATCACATGAACAGATCCTGGGTGGCCAAGCCTCTTACATAAGCCTAGGTTTCAAGAGTTTTAAAGGCTCCAGAGTAGATGGATGACCTTTAAGTTTCCTTCCTTCTAACAGTGGGCTGCTATGAGAGCAGAAACTACTTACCAAGAAACTGCATCAGCACTAGGGTCAGTACAAAAAGCAGTAGTTAGAGCTACTCATTATAGTCCATATGCTAAAATACTGTTGGACAACAAAATTCAATCTGTGACAATTCCTCAGCTGATGTAAATGAGTACAAGAACATGCTTAATAGGCAAAATCCAATGCAGTCTTACATATTGCTTTGCTTTCCAGGCTAATCAATAATGTTGCTAGAAAATAAAAACATGACCTGGTCCATTCCTCTGGAAAACACTGAGCTTAGTCAATATTCTCTTTGAAGAGCAATTAGAAACAGCTCTCCCAAATTGTCAGCACTTCTAAAACAGAAAAATATTAATACTGAAACACTATTAACATCATAGACAGATGTTACGTATCTTACTACATAAGCATCACACTGGAAAACTTCCAAACTGCATAGCTGTCTACATAAACTTCATGTACTGTGATCAATCTTTTACTTATCCATGTATGAATACATTATACATACCTAAAATTTCATTAAATGGGTTTGGCCAACAATATTGCACATAATAAAATATATTAAGCAGATTCTATCTTACCACTCTCTTATTCATTCAGTAAATATTCACTGAGGGCTTACCATAATGCCAGGCATGAGGAACAAATGGGGGGCCAAAACCAGAAATGACCCCTGTCCTCAGGAATCTCACAGATCAATTGGAAATACCAATCCAAATCTTTGCAAAGCTGAGAAACGGCAAATTAAGCAACAAAACTGCAAACACTATTTAATAATTAGCAGTGATTAGTCACATTGCCAGAATCTTCTTTTCAAATGACACCCAACTGTGTAGTCAATCATTCCCCACTCATTCTTCTCACACTCCACATCCCATCCATCTCTGAAACACATCAAGGGCTGGACCACCATCACTAATGAAGTGGTCCAAGGCACCATCTTCTCTCACCTGCTCTCTCATCTCACCGGCTCCCACATCTCCAAGGCTCTTCAGGTCTTTTCTCCAACATCTCAGGAATACTTACCTTGATTATTCCATCCAAACATTTGACTCCCACCCGAACATTGCCTTATTCCTTCCCGCCAATGTTTGTCCTTAGCGCTTAACACCACCGACATTAACATACATCTCACTTATGTTTATTCCCCGTTTCCAAGAATGCTATGAAATCGGCGTTGACCACAGTTGCATCCTCAGCACCTGCGACAGTGCCTGGCACGTATTAAGCATTTAAGTATTTGTTGAATGAAATAACAAGCCATGTGAGGATTGTTATGATGGCAAAGCTGCAATTAACAAAAAGGAAAACAGGAAAAAAATAACCAAACCCGCTAATCTAGAAGGTAAATATAATTCTCTGACACCTTGGCCACACAATTTGTAAGATTAAACCACATGATTTTATAAAAAATGAGCATGTTCTGGAGACGCAAAAATGCTGGTAAACCATTTTTGAATTAAGAACGCAACGCAAAACGCCAGTATTTTCTCGCCGTTTCTTTCCGAAACACTCGCACCTGCCAACCAGGTCTTGGCAAATACATGTTTTGCCTTTCAAAAAAACTGTGGTCTGTCGGGGCAAACCTGGGACCAAAGCCGCAGGCAGGAAAGGCAAGGAAATGGAGAAGCGCCGAGCCGCCCGCGCCCCCTTCCCCGGGGCCCTTTGTATGGCAAAATCCCTCGGAGCCGGGCCTAAGAAGCCCCGGCACCGCACACGGCCCACTGGGCGACCGGGGCCGTGCCCAGAGGCCAGAGGGCCGCCTCGGGGCCTATCTTCCTGCGCCCATCCCGGGGGAGAGGGGGCGGCGCCGCACCGCAGCCCTGCTGCGACGTCTCGGGTGGGGGGCCTGCACTGCGCCAGGCGGACCCGCCGCCTCCAGAAAGCTAACCGGCGCGCCTCCCCGGAGAGCTCCGGCCACCGGAGCCCCGCCCCCAACCTGCCTCTTCCCGGCGGCTGATCGGTCGCGGCCGCTCGGCTGCCGAGGCCTCTCCTCGGACTCTCGCCTCGGGTGGCCGCTGCCGCTCAAGCCGGAATCCTGAGGAGCAGGGGCGGGACAGCAGCGCAGACTGCACCACGGCCGGCCTAACCCGTCCCCCGGCTCTCTGCCGGAACTACACGTCCCATGAGGCGCCGGGCGGCCGCAGCTTCCCACCGGAAAGACGCTGACTCCTGTGGGGGAGGAGCCCAAAAGCATTGTGGGAGGAAGGGTCTTCCTTTCCGTTTGGCGGCCGCCATTAGGTAGGCTGTGTGGGCTGTATTCGCTCCTCCATCCGCCGCTCATCTCCGTTCGCCTCAGCCATCCAGGCTCGGGGACCCTGCGTCCTCGGAGTTTGTCCTGCCTGCTGTGCGGCGAGGGTGCGATCATGATGGGGCAGCGCGGCAATGCAGAGGCGTCCCCCGGGGCGGGGTGGAGGATGGTGTGATGGCGCGATTTCGAGCAGGGCCCGGCGCATGAAAGAAAAGGAGGCGTGGGGCTGAGGAGCGGGGATCCGGGCCTAGGGCGTACGAAAGTGAGGCCGGCGGGTTGGAGGGGGTATTTGCTTTTTCTTGGGGATTAACCCTCGGCGGGGGTGGCAACACCACCTTCCTCTGCTGTCGGCGAGGTCTCCCTGCAGCCCGGGCCC
Source organism: Manis pentadactyla (assembly GCF_030020395.1). Lineage (NCBI taxonomy): Eukaryota > Metazoa > Chordata > Mammalia > Pholidota > Manidae > Manis > Manis pentadactyla. Next base: position 44,230,799 of record NC_080032.1, on the reverse strand, counting down.
TTGGGTCGCCGCCTGCCGCAGTCCCTCGCCGCCCGGCGTCCGCGTCCCTTCGTACGGCAGAAACGCGGAGTGCCGACCCGCGCTGCCTGGCGCCTGGGTGGCGGGGTGACCGCGCGGCTCGTGGGCACGGCATGAGGGCTGGGTCGGCCATCTCCCTGCAGTTCGTGCAGAGCCATTTTCCTGCTCTGGCATCCTTGCAGTTAGTGGGCAACCAAGATGGACGGAGGACGGGGTCTTCTCTATATTTTAAGCGGGTGAAATGTTTAATACCCGGGTTTATCTTGCAGGTAAGCGGAGATGGGCGCCTACAAGTACATCCAGGAACTATGGAGGAAGAAGCAGTCGGATGTAATGCGCTTTCTTCTCAGGGTGCGCTGTTGGCAATACCGCCAGCTCTCGGCGCTCCACAGGGCCCCCCGTCCCACCCGGCCCGACAAGGCGCGCAGGCTGGGGTACAAGGCCAAGCAAGGTGAGTGGGACCTTTGTGTGGATGCTTGGATGAAATTACATTCCCCGGGAACTGCCAGAAACCGGTGACGCGGAAGAGGTGCTAGCGCCCTAGCATCTTCCGTCACTTCGGGCTTTGGCAGAAGCAGTCTTCAGCTAGCGATGTATAGAAGTTGTCGACCAGTGAATCATTGTGCGCACAGTGGCCTAAAGGAGCAAGGGTGTCACAGCTTTCAAATCTTTATGATCCTGAGCTAAACGAAAACGAGTGGGACTGAGATGTGACACTATCTCCCTGTGTAGTTAACATACGTATTGTGGAAAATACTAGAATGTTCTTTTTTAATGTGAGTCTAAAACGTGTTTATTTTACTTCCCGTCACATACATAGTGTTTGACTTACTATCTGAAGTAATGTTGGAGCATTAGTAACAAGTCATTGAGTCTTCCACTTTTCATAGCTTTTATAAGATCATGGTAATGTTGTCTTTGTAGGTTATGTCATATATCGGATTCGGGTGCGCCGTGGTGGTCGCAAACGCCCAGTTCCTAAAGGTGCAACCTACGGCAAGCCTGTGCATCACGGTGTTAACCAGCTAAAGTTTGCTAGAAGCCTTCAGTCTGTTGCAGAGGTAAGTGCCTATTGAGTAGCAGTTAATTGGTCACCACCTGCAGTTTGAAGGATTAGAGCACCTTTTCTATTGTTAACCTGGACCTAGGGGAGTCCTATTGTGACTACTAAATCTTGGTAGAGAATTACTGTCAAAGACTTAACCAGTCTTTGTTACTGATTGTCTTTGCTCATATAGGAAAGTATGTTTTGTGATTAGTGTGAACCTGGAATCAAAGCTTTTGAAGGGTACTAAGTTTTTTTTCAAATCTCGCCAGGAGCATAGAAGCTATATCTTTACTCATATTACTGATTTTCTTGGTCATTTGCAAGTTGTCTTTCTGGATTAATAAATTAAGCTATGCTCTGTTGCAGCAGTTGGCTAACAAGGGCCCTGTTGCCTTTCATGAGCTAAAAATGTTTTGCTTTTTAAAAAAAAAAAAAACAAGACTGCAAAAGGGGCATTATAGCCTGCAAAGCCTAAAATGTAATACATTAAATAAAAATTTTCTATAAAAGTTTGCAAACCTTTCTATTGTATCAGAAAAAAACAGTGTTCCAGAATCCTGAATTTAGACTTTTTTAACATTTGTTCCTTAGGGAAGGGTAATAAAAAGAGGGAACTGTAAAATTAAGGATGTCTGTATGTGTTACTTTAGTATGTCTACCATATCATACAGTCCAGCCTGTGGGGAGATGCTTAGTAAAAATATTTTGAGTAGTTTAGTGAATAGCCTCAGTCTCTGATACAGTGGTGTGGTGAATTAAAGAGAATTCTTACTAATCTGCTACTCTGGGAAATGTGGGAGGCTGACTTTGGGCCTTTTTTCCTATTGTAGGAACGAGCTGGACGCCACTGTGGGGCTCTGAGAGTACTGAATTCTTACTGGGTTGGTGAAGATTCCACATACAAATTCTTTGAGGTTATCCTCATTGATCCATTCCATAAAGCTATCAGAAGAAATCCTGACACCCAGTGGATCACCAAGCCAGTCCACAAGCACAGGGAGATGCGAGGGCTGACTTCGGCAGGCCGCAAGAGCCGTGGCCTTGGAAAGGGCCACAAGTTCCACCACACCATTGGTGGTTCCCGCCGTGCCGCCTGGAGGAGGCGCAACACTCTGCAGCTGCACCGCTACCGCTGAGGAGGAGTAATGTTTGTAAAGTTCTCACCTAATAAACAGTTTAGGACAGTTGTGTCTGCTTAAAAGTGTTCTTTAATTTGCTAAAACTAGTCTGCAGATTGTTTCATGAAAGCATTGTCAAATAATGAAAGTTAAAGTGCAATAATGTCTGAATACTATAAGTGATGGTGTATATCCTGTTTCTAGTAAGAAACGTTTTGTCCTTTATCTTACTAGGGAGTTTATGTCAGTGTTTACAATGCTTTGGTAAAAATAGGTGTAAAATAAATTATGTAAAAGGAATGCAGAAGCTAGCCATGTAGATTTGTTATGCATGTGATGAAACCTACAGCTTTACGGGGTGGTGCAGTGCTCTTGTTACACTCACAAGTGGCTGTCTCTGCTGTTTGGCAAGGACAAACTTTAAATGGGATTTTACATGGAAATGAGAAGGATATCCTAGTTTATCATGATCATATGCATAAAAATGTTTTTAGATTAAGTCCACATTTAGATTGTCCAATCTCCCATTTACGTTAACTGCTGCTTATGAAAAAAGTTAAAAAGCCATCATTTTTAGGAGAGTTGAATAAACTGGTAAGAGGATTCTCTTAGAAGTGAAAATACCTTGGTTAAGATGAAAGTTGTCTTGGTCTCTATAGTGCTGTTAAGCACATAAAAGGTGGAGGCTGCTGGTTCAGTCCCTAACTACATGGGATCTCTAGAATACTGAAGAACTGGGAAAGGAAGGTTTGTAAGCTATTAGTTGGTGCTAGGATTGGAAAACTTGCCATCAAATAACCTTTATGAGTGTGGGGGTAGAAGATTAGCTTTAATTAGAATTTTAAACGCTTTATTAAGTGTTAATTTGTGACCATCATGAATTCTCCTCTGGGGAAAAATTGTTGGCTTTATTTAAAAACACATTGCTCAGTTCAACCAGTCATAAGTCATCTTGGGTCAACCCACATAATAACCCACAGGGTCACTGAGAGGTCAGTTGGTGTCAGTACAAACAGTTCTTCATGATCTGCAATCTAACCTTACATGTCGTCTACATTTGTTTTTCTCATCTTTGCTCAAACTACCGTCAGAATCCAAACTTGCCAGGCCATCGATTGTGCCCACCTTAATGTAAAGCAGACCGTCTGCACATCTTGTCGTCCAGTAGACTAGGCTTTCATTTCCAGGGGTGCATTTTGGGGTGTAGTTGCAGAAGAGGAATTGCCCCAAGTCTGTGTGATAGTAGGGATTTGCTGACTTAAATATATGTAGTTTGATTAAAAAGTGGAATTGCTGGTTTCCCTAAGCCAGTTCTCCTGTTTTATTCAGGGGTCTTAAAAGACCCAGTAAAGAATTACAGACAACATGTAGCAGGCTCATAAAACCTTTTGAGATTTAAGGCCCTCCCACTCAAATCTTAAACCATATATTTTGTGTTTAGAAGTTGTTCAGCCAATGGAATAAATGTTCATTAAACTAAAACGACTTTCTGTTATCTTTTGTTATCTAATACTGATGTACTTGAAAGCAAACCAAATAACCTACAAAAAGGTATCAGAACATGGCAGGAACTGTCAACGGTTCAAGGGAAAATATCTAGTACTTAGTCTTAAGGATTTTTCTTTCAGCTGTGGTCCTTGCATGCATCCAAAAATTGCTTTCAAACTATTCCAAATGCTAGTTTGGGAAGGAGAAGAAGGGTTCAGGCCAAAGGTCAGCATTACCTATCACCCACAAGGGCTTGTTCCTATCCTTAACCTACCTAACAATTTTGTCTTCACAGCAGCTAGAGGGTTCCTGTAAAGTCAGGTCACTACTGTGCTGGAAACCAAAGTCCTTAACGGTTTTCATGATCTTCCTACTCCCACCACTGACCTTGATGTACTGCTGTCCTCTTGATCATGCAGCTTACTTGCTGTTCCTCAGACACACTGGATACTCTTAATGCCTTTATGATGCAGAAACTCCCAGATATAAATGTCACAATAGAGGCTTTCTGACCTGCCCCCGCACACAAGCTGTTCCTATTTGCTGTGTATCATGTTTGCTAACACATTGCTATGTTCCTGTTAGCTAGATAACCATGTGATCCAAACACCCAAATTGAATAGTTTTCTTTAGAAATAGAGCAATTGCTTACAACACCACAAGATGTAGGTACTAATATTCCCTTTTGCCAACGAACAAAGATGAATTCATCACCTCTCTATAAACTTAAAATTTTGACTAGGTAATATATTGACATGGTTGAAAATTCAAAAGATAAGAGTAAAAGTCTCTGCCCACCTCGGTCCCCTTTCTGGAGGCAATCAGTGGGACCAGTTTTTAGAATTTTCATCACAAGACATTTCTGTAAATGTATAAACACAAGTATTCTTTTTTTATCCAAATGGTAGGATATTACACTTTTTTCCAGGTAGTTTTATACCTCAGAGATCAGTTCACAGAGAGTTTACTCATTTTTATTACCGCATGGTATTCCATCATAAGAATATACCCTGATTTGTTTAATGTGGCTCCTACCAAGGAACATTTAAGGTTTCTCCCAATCTGCTTCTACCAAAAAAAAAAAAAAAAAATCTTAGTTTATCTGTAGCATAATTCCTAGAAGTAGAATGGTGGAGTTAGAAATTGTGTGTATTGGCAGATTCAGTGCCAGTTCAACAGGGGCAATGATACTATATTTTTTCATTTTTGAGTATGGCAGAGGCAAAACCATGTGCACACCATGGCTTTTTTCCCCTGGACATAGAGCTAAACTATGTATTTTCCCAGTCCCTTACACATTTAAATAGAGATCTTAATGACATTCTTGCCAACAAAATGGGAGTAGTGATAAATTACTTCCCTCCAAAGCAATCAAGAGTAATACCAGTGGAGACCAATGATCCAAATAGCATAGCTGTAAGATGGAGGAAAGCTGCTCAACCCCTTCCAGGCTGCCCAAGTGAGAAATATCCGTTTGGGTTATGCTACTGTATTAGCTGTGTTCTTAGGCAGCATACCCTAACGACCCTGATTCACTGAGTAAAATTGAGCATCCTTTATATATTTAAAATCTTATGTTTGCTTTACAGTGACCTTCCTTTATAATCCTTTGTCCATTTTTCTATCAGAAGCCATACCCTCTTAAGTACCATGTGATATTAAATGAATTGGGGGTGGTTGATAGCTCATTGCTACTATGCTTCATATGTGCTCTGAAGAGTCTTAAAAATTATGGAGAATAAGTTCTTGAAATTCAACTGTTTATTCTTTCAGTTCTAAGCTCTAATTCCACCTTTAAATTCTGAAATTCCTAAGGAAAACACTGTATCAGGCAGGCTAAATTAGGTGACAGTAACAACCCCCATATCTCAGTGGCTTAAAATATAGGTTTGTTTCTTGCACATACTACATTCTCATGATCCGCACTCTTGAATCCAGGGTATTGGTGTAGCCACTATCTGGAACATTGTCAGGTGCTCATGGCAAAGGGCAAAGAGAGCAAGGTACAGCACCTCCTGACTTAGAGCTTCTGCTCAGAAGGTTTTCTGGAGCAAGTCCCATGGCTACACTTGAGTTCAAAGGGTGGGGAAGTGAAATTTTACCATGTGCCTGAAAGGAGAAGGAAAACCAAATATTTGTGAATAGCTCTGATGGCTACCACATACACTAATCCATTCGATTTTCTTTTGTCCTTTTATACACTTGAAGTATTGTGGAGAATGATATGCCAGTGGGGGAGCAGGAACCAGTGTAGTCCACACTGTCATAGAGGAATACTGTATCACTGACATTGCTTAGGATTGTCAGCATGTGATGATAATAAAAACCAATAGACTTTTATAGTCATTTTTAAATTCTCTCCAGACAATGCAACCTCCTGTTAAGTTGATTCCCTTGGCAAAATAGGGTTATCCACAGACAACTGTGTAACCAATTTACCTGCCACTTCATTATGTGATGTGGCTCCTCCTGTAAGCCACACACTTACTGAAAAATACTGTAGAATTACACTATTCAATAGAGCCACAAGGGAGTAAATTTAAATTAACTATGATTAAAAAGTCAGTTCTCCAGTCACACAAGTCATATTTCAAGTGCTCCATGGCCACATCTGTTGCCTCATGGACAACACAGAAAACTTTTCCACAGTCACTGAAAGTTCTGTTGTCCGGTCTACTTAAGACCCTTGACATCTTTTCCTCCTTTTTTTGTGTTACATCCCAGGAGATGAGGCTGAGGCATCTGATGTCTGGTTTTCCCATACAAAATGTGTTTGATGGGCAGATTTCATATCAGGATTTAGTATTTGTTGATACAGATTTCTAAGGTGTATAATTACCACTTCCCTTATCAGGCTGACATTGGGTTCTTAGGAGTTCTTGACAATAGTTTTCTCCCAACAGTACTAACTATAAGAAAAGGAACTGCTGTAATACCTTTTCTAAAAATAAAGGTTTTGGTCTGAAAAGACCTTTAATTTTCCACTGGCTTCAGTTTCATCTATTGCCAAAGTGTTTGATACTTTGATACTTAAATTAAGTTTTATAAATATTCATCATTTGGAGAAAAAACAATTTGCTGGATTTGTCCCGAAAGGGTCCAGCCAGCAGACATAACAGCAGGGGGTGTGACATGCAGCCACAGCTACATCTTGACTACCCCACGGAGACACACCCCAAGTGTCTCCCATTTTTATCCAGCAACCACAGCCTCATCATCACCCTCCAGTTCAGCCTTGGAAATGTGGGCTGGACATGTAGCTTGTTCACAATTTTAGCTGTTGTTATTAATGCTGCAGTGAACATCATTACTCTATGTATAGTTTTCACCTATTTTTATGTAGGAAAAACAATATAGAGGCTCTAGTAAGAAACACTGATCAAGTTCCCTTAAAAAAAAACCTGCTGCAAGGGAGGCATAGTTGACCTGTATCTTTAAAACTCATAATAAAGCATTCAAATTTAATGAAGCAATTGGACTACACACTTTGAAGTTAATTCTCAAATCCCGGTAAAGGGCAGCTCACCCCCCAAAATTGACTAAATCACGTTATTTAATTGGTATATTATGAACACTGAACTCATTTGCTTGCAATTCTCTCTGTCATTTAAAGAGAAGTTCATTATTTGACAGTCCTACTTCATTCAGAAACAATCATTGATGGGTATTGTAATTATCAGTCATCTAATCACTAAACTTCTTTGCAGCTGTAAACATACTGTTTAAATTCCAGAGGTTGATCATTAACTAAGCTTGTAAGTTCCACTTACCAGAAAGAAAAATTCAGAATACGATCGTCTACATCAAAGAATTCTGTCCATTGGCCTCCCCAGTTGGATTCTGTGGGTAGCATCTATTAGAATCCATTACCGTCAACCCATCCAACATTAATTTTATGATTAGAATGAAAAATGTTTAAATGCTCCACTCTCCCAACTTAGCAGTTCTCTAATTTGTGCATTCTTATTTAGTTTTGGTATGATATGTGTTGGCGAAATGACTGTTTATGGATTGGCTCTTCTGTCTCCCTCTACTCTCATTCTTCAACTCTGTGGTGACCCGGTGGCCCACAGAGTAAGCTGAATAACAAAGCCCAGGGACAAGGCCAAAAAGTGCAGACCCCGAAGACAGAAATCACCACTGAGTGCATTGGCTGCCACCTGAGAAGTTTCTCTAATATAACCCATCCTACAATGTAATGGTAGAAATTAATATAAGGCCACAGTATCGATTGTTTTTATGTGATTTGTAAAATACAAATGAAGTATTGAAAATGCTTTGAACAACAGCATTACCATTGTTTCAAAATGGTATTCTTCCTCTTGTTACTCTTTATGAGTGTTACCAGGTGTTACAAAAGCTGCTGCCTTTTTAAATAAAATAAAACTCATCTCAAGGTCTTACAGATTTGGAACAGGCTACAAGTGGAGGTGCATAGCTAGACTATTCAAGACTCCTTGACCTTCCAGGGCTCTTAATAGTCACCACTACTGACCATGACCTCCCCTTAATACTTTGTAGTGCAGGCGGGACTAGGAGAAATTATTGAAAGAGGACTTTAATAGAGTCTCGAAGATAACAGGAAGGGAAGAACTAGGCATACATCCAAGTAGATAATGTAGCTTTACAAGATAAGGAATACTGTCTGGGACTCTGATGCCTCAGGCAAACTTCTTGGTCTCTCTTGTGCCTGTTATTTGCAATTAGAAACATGAGTGATAATGCTGTACATAGGGGGCAGTTGTTAATAGCAATGGTGCTGGAGTCCAATTGCTCAGTTCAGACTCCCACACTCCCCTTTCCTGGGCTAGTGGATTCAAATGTTTAAACTCTCTCATTTTTAAAGTGGGTAGAACAATAAACCCAGGTTGGTCAGAATTTTTCTAGTCCTACCTGAGGAGGAGTATTCTGCGAGCCTGGATGTCTACATTACACTTTCTAGAAAGAAATATTTCTGTGGTGTAATCAAAGGATCTATCTGTTAGGTCATGCTGGCTTAAATGAAATTTCTCTTAAAAGCTAATTCCTTTCCTCTAATTCTGCATTTCTCCAAGCAACCACTTAATAATTTGGACTTCCAGTTGGGCCAGGAATAGTTCTTTCCTGCTTTCCTGCAGACCATAAATCTGGACTGTCACTTTACAGATCACTCATATCAAATGGTCTTATCTGAATATCATTAGTCCTCCAGAACCCCCCAGTCCCCAATAATTCCTTACTGAACCGATAACAGTAAGTTTCTAAATATGTAAAGTGCACTTAATTCCAGTGTATGTCCTATTTGACTTGTACATGAAAAAAAAACCTTGTTGCATCTTGACATGATCTAGGAAAACATTTTTAGACCAATATTTTTCCTGAGAGAAGTTAGTGACATACATGGAAGCTGCCTCCAAATGAGGGTTCCTGGGCTGGTTGGTGGTTTACCACACAAGTTTATCCCAGGGGAAATCATCAAGGAACGAGTCGCCAAGTCAGAGAGTGCTTTCGGTTTCCATGAGGTTGTTTCTGCCTGATCCCACAGGGGAGCACAGGAGGGTAAGTTACGCCTCAGAGTCTGGCCCAACTCATGGCAAGGAAACTGGGCTTTCGCGCTCTTGCACCAGTCAGTCCTAGGCTGAGCGCCGCCCGGGGTGACTGTAAGCTGTCAGGCACTAGAATGTAAACTAGCAGGTAAAGTGGCATCTGGAGCTCAAGGACAGGCCTTTAGAAGCAAGAGCACCCAGAAGCTGAGGAGGGCAACATGCGAGAAGTGAAAAGATCCGAAGGGATCAGGCTGAGCACTGATGTCTGCCTCACAAAATCACAGCAGCTTCCTCATCTTCTCTCTAGGTGGGATTTTTTGCTGAAAAGCATTTTCATTATCAGTCATTTCTTCGGTTTCCATTTCAAGTATAATAAAATCAGTGAACAATTTTGCATGAATTACCTAGCCTTGGATGTTTTCGAACTGTCTGTAAACTTAACCAGTTTTAGGTAAACATTTAAATGTGGTGTTCCAAAATACCTCTAGTGGAGGTATAATTATTTAATTACATGTTAGCCCTCCTATATACAATGATTTTTCTAATAGTCAATTTAATATTATAATTTCTAGGCCAAGGATGTTCCAAAAAATCTCACATATCTTAAAGTAAATGAGAACATTCTTAACAAACTTATCCTTAATCACTTTTAATTCTGAATAAGTAGTAAACATATGTTTGACTTACTGGCTAATCAAGTGTGGAGAACATTCCAAGGAAAAGAAATTGCTTTACATTTTTCAGAACATTATTTCAGGGACTATTTAAAATGTTAGTTAAAATTAACTAAAAGCTGTGTTCTAGATTACCTGTAAAAATTATTTCTATTTTTAAATATTTTTACAATTTGTAGGACTCTCAAACCTCTTTAATATAATGCTGACAAGCAAGAACTCTTCTTTTTCTTAAATTACTGGAAATGGGAAAAAAAAAGAGAAAATAAAAAATTACGTGAATTCTAGCACTCCCTAACACTCAGAGAGAACCATGTTATCATGTTGATTTCCTCCACTTTCTTTTCTTTTTTTTAAAACTGAATAAAATTACAGAATTTCCACCTTTCATAATGGTGAAATATATAATTAGTAGCACAGGTGATCTGGACAAACTCTCCCTCTGAGGACAACTAGAAAGGCAGATAAATTGTGTGTGTGTACATATATACACATATATATACACACACACATGTACATATACTATATGTACATAGATAAGTATATAAAGTCAAAGTATATAAAGTATATGTATACACATATCTATACACACATAGACATGTGTGTGTATATATATATATACATGCATATGTATATGCATTGGAGCATACATATCTATATATAGATATATACACATATCACTGGAGCTAACAGGCGGCAAAGAATTATGGGACCCAGATCCAGAGAACATGGGGAATCTGGGGAGGGTGTAACAACCAGAGCTGCTTCTGGAGCGGGTAGCTGAGACTCACAGAGACTGAGCAACACTCCGACAGCCTTGGTAGGCTACAGGGATAAAAACAGAGGGATCCGGGCCCACCAAGCAGTATAGGATGAGGGTCCTGATAACTCTCCCACCAAATCTATTTAGGTTCCCCAAAACCTGTTCTCCACAAAGCAGCAAGGATGACATTTCTGGAACAAGTCAGATCATGACATTCTTTTGCTCAAACTCTCCAGTGACTTTCAATCTCAGAGTAAAAGGTAAAATAAGAAAAGTAAAAAAAATTTAAGAAGGGACAAAAGGCCTACAAGACTCCCACACTAGCAGTTTTCAACACTATTTTGGGGTTGAAAGGACCCAGCTCCCTCTTTTTATAATGGTAATTTATAATGCTCTGTTTCCTATCATAATATGAAACAGATGTTACAGATTTTTCCACAAGCATGATTTCAGAGAAATCAATAATAATGGAACAATAAAAGTAATCCATAATAAAACAATATATTTCATATGTAAATTTCTACATAGACTATCAGAAGATCTAGTGAAGCAGTAAGATGGTGTTTATACCTGTGAGCAGGATTGCTGTGAAGAACGCTGATACAGGCGTGTATGTTATCAGAGACTCAGATACCATCAATAGTGTTGCCATCAGTGATCTGATCTCTGAATGGTTTAAAAACTCTTGGGAAAGTTCCAAATAAAATGACCACCTTCCTTCCCTTCATTCACAAGAACTTACACTCCTAGAAAATACTGTATACATTTAAAGCTGGGCACAAAGTGGTTTGTGTTTACATGTGAAATGAAGCTAAGGCCTAGGCTCATAAAATGAAACAGATTTTTCTTCCTTCTCTGTGAATGTGGCAAGACATTTGAAAGTTGTGCTAAACACAGGACATCTCCTCGTCGTGTGGGACTGTCCCACACCCTTGCAGGGTTTCTGGCTTCCCCGGACCCCTCCCATGAAGAGTCAGTAGCACCCCTGCCATCAATGTGACAATCAAAACACCTCCACCAATTTTCAAAATGTCCCTGAGATAGAGGAACCACTGCTTTTGAGAGTCCCTCTTACAGTTACCACCTGATCTCGTTGCTCCTATGGTTTTCCTTGCTCCTGCCTTTGCAGCCATGCTGACCTCCTCACGGGCCCCCGATTTCAATTATGCCCTCTAGCTTTCGGCAATTTGCAGTGGCTGTTCTCTCTACCTGGAATACCCTTCCCCCGGGTGCAGACATGGCTCACTCCCTCACCTCCTTTAGGTCTTTGCTCAGACCTCACCTTCTTGGTGAGACCTTCTTGGACCCTTTATTTAAAATCCAAAATTCCTTCATCCTTGCCCTTGACATTCCCTCTTTTCCCTTTCTTGATTTATGTTTTCACCATAGCATCACCATCTGACATTGTTTTACTGATTTACGTACTGTTTACCTGGCTGCTTGCACCCCCGAGAGGTCATAAGCCCAGTGCAGTAGGTTCCTTTTCTGTTTTGTCTGCTCAGTAAATAGTAACTGGGAGGAAGGGAAGGGCCAGTGAAAAGCAAAGCAAAGGGTAAAGCAGGAGAGGAAGAGGGGGTGGGAGGTGGGGAAGAAGAGTGGGCTTTAGGAAGTAGCAAGTGGTAATGAGATGCGGATTCATCAACCAACCAGTGAATCCAGAAGCACTTGGCTGTGGGTTTTCTGCTCCAAAGATTGACTCATTTTTCTTCTTCTGGAAACTGGGTGGAGACAAGGTCTATCTAACTCTCTGCCTGGCACTGTGATGCTAATTATTATCAGTGGGGTCTACCCCTGGTTTTTAAGTTTTTGTGAGTGGAGAGGGTAATTTTGAGCAGAGAGACAGGTAAGACAGGTAAGAAAGCCAGTTGACTACAGATAGTTAGGAGCATGGCTTAGAGACCTTTATTCCCATCGTAATGTGATACATTTATGAACCCAAATACTCGCAACTAAACGGAAGCATCAGAAGTGTTTATAGATTTGCAGAGTTTTCGAGGGGTGTTTTGTGTTAGTGACAGAAGAAAGCCTTTAAACACTAGCTATTGTGATGGTGCCTGTAAAATAGGGCCCAATACAAGGAGAGTAGATAAACAATGACATTACACAATGAAATTCCAGTCGTTTGTATAAACTGCTATGCTAAATGATATCTGAAGGTCCCTGTCTTCATCTGTGATTCCATGAGCTGAAGTGTACATCCTTAACAAGGCAACCCCACATAAGGACTACCTATTATTTGCCACCAAACATCTTTCATTGGTTTAGAAAGAAATTGGCAGAGAAGCTTGTGGGTGCCTCTCATTGGGAACAGCAGGGGTGTTTTGTTTTTTTTTTTTAATGCTGAAAGTCAGTAATATCAACATTAATGGATCATTCCAAATGCATTTATGGTAGGCGAAATAAGAACCCTTCCAATGATGTCCATGTCCTAACAACTGAACCCTATGCATGTTAGTTTCCAAAGCAAAGGGCAATTAAGTTTGCATGTGGAATTAATTAAAGTTGCTAATCTGATGACCTTGGGAAGGGGAGGTTCCCTGGGCTGGCCCAATGTAATCACAAGGGTTCCTTAAATATGAGAGGGAGGAGGAAGATTTGGGTGTCAGAGAGATGGCAACATGATAAGGACTTGGCCTGATGTTGTTGACCTTGAAGATGGAAGGGAGGACGAGCCCAGGGCCCTGGACAACCTCTCGAAGCAGAAAGGGCAAGAGAACAGATTTCTCCTGTAGAGCCTCCAGAAAGGATCAGGCCTGCTAACACTTTGGTATTGGCCCCGGGGGACCCGAATTGGGCTTCTGACCTACAGAACTCTAAGGTAACAAGTATGTGTGGTGTTAAGCCACCAAGTCTGTGGGAATCTGTTACAACAGTGGTAGGAAACTAACAGCGTTGCTTGTCTGTTGGCCTTTGTCGTTTACCCCCACACGCAGGTGGTGCTGTCTCCTGCCCCACAGCTCCAGAACCCTAGCACTCCTCACTGTTGCCAGTCTGTGAATCCCTCTAGGCCAGTGATTCGCAGTGGGGGTAATTTTGTCTCCCAGGGGACATTTGGCAGCGCCTGGACATCACACCTGGGGCTTGGGGTTGGGTGGGGGTTGGTACTGGCATCGGTGAGTGGAGGCCAGGGAGGTCCAGCACAGCCCCCTGATCAAAGAGCTATCCAACCCCAAATGCAGACAGCAGCGCTTGGGAAAACGTTACTCTGCACACGTGTCAGTGTATAGAATACATGGGGCCGGGCAGCAATTGCCTACATTCAAAGGATTACAGCACCTGCCCCCCTCCTCCCCAACACCCCCATTTATATTATAAATATTAAGAATGCTTAAGAGAGGTTTCTAAATTTGGCTTATCAAAGAATGCCCAACTTGATATTATTCTGAAAGAAATGCGGAGGGTTGGTGGGTGTGTTTATCATTTGCTCCTTCTTTCCATCATTTATGGACAGAAAGTTGTTGGTTTTCTTTTTCTTTTTCTTTTTCTTTCATGAAGGAAAACTAAGTATCTTCTCACATTTCCTTACCCACAAACAAAGCAGTCCAAACACCAAATATAATTGTATCCTTGTGTTTTGTCATGGGTATAAAGTGCATCCCAGGTAGCAGGGAGCTATGCTGTAATAATGACGTGTCTCTTATGATAGGGATTCTTTGAATGGTTAAACAATTCTCCAGTGATTTGAATGATGTCATTCTGTTGCAGTTCCTCTGGCTGTTTTGCTTTCATACTGCAATATGTTAAATTAAAGTACCAGCTTGAACTTTCATTTCTGCTGAGATCAGCCCGGTGGATTGCTTCATTATACAGTGCCCGCAGGGGTGGCACATCTGGGCAGGCAGCCAGCACCCTTGGGTCAGCAGGAACTATTTCAGCCCAATTTATAAAGCAAGGGAAAGGGATCTGGTTGACCCGTAAGGACCAGCTCTGCAAGAATTAATACTAACCATACAGGTGATTATTCACAGCTTGCCCATCTTCCTAAGGAAATAAAACATTCTTCAGAGAGTTTTTTTCCCCTCTAATGAAAGCATCCATCCTTGCTCTCTTGTAAAACACCAGTTTCTAGAGAATATCAGAAGACTTATTATCTAATAGATTTTTTTTTTTTAGAAATCCATAAAAAATTGTTTAAGGGGTCCACGTAAACAGCTGACTTCTAAATCTTGAAAGAATGACAAAGTAAAAAAAAAGTGGCAGTTGCTCAGCAGGTCCTATTTCAATCCAGCTCACTCACTCTTTCTCTTTGTACCTTGCAGGTGATCTTAAAGATTTCTCAGTTCTTCTGGTTGATTCCACATGTTAATGCAAAGGTGAAATGTGTGAAGTCAGCATTACAAGAGTGGAATTCAGCCTCTCAACTGCTTACCAAACCTTTTCTGTCCATCCCATCCAGAAGGTCAGGCTATGTGTGAGCTCTGCTTTTCCTTTCCTTGTTTCCCTGGAGGGACTTTGGGGTGTCTGTGTCAGTTCTCTCTTGTTGCTGTAACGAATCACTCCAAATTTAGTTCCTAACACTACACAAATTTATTATGTTACAGTTCTGGAGGTCAGAAGTCCAAAATGGGTCTCCCTGGGCTAAAATCCAGGTAGTAGATGGGCTGGTTCCTTTTGGAGGCTCCAGGAGGAAATCCTTCTCCTGCTTCTGGAGGTTGCCTACATTCCTTGGCTTGTGCGCCCTTCCATCTTCAAAACCAGTAATGGCCAGAGTAGTCTTCCTCAGCCTGTGTCATGTGACAATGACTCTCTGCCCTGTTCTCCCACAGGTAAAGGCCCCTTGTGATTACACTGGGCCCAGCTGGATAATCCAGGCTACTCTCTTTAGGGTCAGCTGACTAACAACCTTAATTCTATCTGTAACTTTAGTTCTCCCTTGTCATGTAATGTAAGGTAATCACAGGTTTGGGAGATTCACTTTACAGAATGTGAACATCTTGGGGGAGATTATTTTGCTTACTGCAGTGTCTTTCTCTGGCAGTAATGATACAATTTAGGTTTCAACCATATGGACCTTCCTCTCTGCTCAGTAAACCCGTTCCTTCTTTCTCATTTAGACACCTTTGTACAGACTTTATCTTTCAGGATCTCTTGTACCTCCCTTTCATCTCCTTTCTCTCAGTCAGTCTCTGTTTCAGCTGCCTCTGTCTCACCATTGGAATTTCTACTCATCATTCCAACAAAAGTCACCTCTGTAGTGATGGCATCTCTGACTCTTCCACATTTGTTACATTTTCTGTTACAGCTCTTTCTACAGGTTGTTTATTCATCCATCTTACACAGATTTATTGAGGAATAACTGGGTGTCAGGTGAATGGAATGCACTAGCAAATGAGATGGCAAGGGTCCCTGCTCCCATGTGTCCCCTGTTATAGTAGAGGAGACAATTAATATGCAAATGAATGAAATAATTTGAGATAGTGACAAGGGTTGTGGAGCAAGGAGGGAATGACATTAAATGGAGATCAGGGAAGTCTCCAGAGGGAAACGGAGATAAAATATGGAGGAAAGATGGAGGCTCCATGTAATGCTCTGAGGGAAAGCATTCCAGGCAGAAGGAACAGCATATGTAACAGCTCTGAGCTGGGAATGAGCTTGGGAGGTTGGAGGAAAGGAAAGAAGGCCAGTGAAGGAGGAGTGGAAGGATAGTCAGGGAGACCAAGGTAAGGCCAGGTCATGTGGGACCCTCTAAACCATGGAGAAGACCTTGGATCTTATTCTGTGTGAAATGAGGAGGGACTGGAGGGTTTAAGCAGGAGGTACCACAATTTGATTTAGATTTTCAAAAGATCACTCAGAATGGCTTGTTGGGGGACAAGATTGGAGGCAGAGAAACCAATTAGGAGGCTGGATATCAGGATGAAGAAAATCACAAGGTGAGGTCCTTAGAGGTGATGGAGCATCACAATGGTTTACTTACTGACAAAATCTTAAATGCCTACCGAGGTAAAAGATTAAATACATCCAAACTTAGCCATTAACAAGCATATTATGAAGACTATATAGTGAATAATCCTCCCTCACTAGAAGCCCTAGAATTCCTTGAGGATAGAGACTGGCATCATTTTATCCCCAGAGCTTACTACAGTGCCTGCTAGAGTAGGTATCAAAAATGTTCGGTGACATGTATAATCTTGATCTCCAGGTATTTGATTTATTTGAAGTAGGACATTTTCACCTGGTGTTTACTTCTTTGCTCCATCATCAGCATGGATACTTGGTACAAAGTGGGAAACGTGATTAGGAGACTTGTGACTTGTTCAATAGTAGAGTAGTGTCATGAACTTTGTATCAGATGAGAACTGTCTGAGGAAATTTATCACATTTTTTCATGAATTAAATTTTAAAAAAGAAGCAGAAACCAACAGGCTTTAAAAAATCAAATTCATAATAAATATTACAGTAAACATAAAACTGACTGTGGATAAAACTAAACATGGTAAGATTTGTTGCTGACTCAAAACTAAGATAATTAAATCTGGGCAAAGTGAAAATCTGTAAAATTTGATAAGGCAGGTGAACTTGGAAGAATAAGTCCTTGAAAGGAAGCTCGATGGTTGAAACTTTGATTGGGGGAGAACTGGTCAGTGAAACAGCTCGGTTTTACGATTTTGAGAGAAAAGTTTGACCTGTTGTGAAAATACTTCTAGCAAACCAAAATGAAGGGGAACTATTTGAAGTAGTTTAACTTCCCTATATACAAAATTGATTATTTATTGATTTGTTCCACAGTAAAGGATTCAGCTTAAATTGACCTGGATTTCTCTAGTTAATCTTGCTGAAAATTTATCAGTGTTAGGATAATTATGATTAAAATGTTTGTATCTGTAAATTTTTCAAAGAGTTGACTGTCAATGGGTTTAAAATAACTGCATTAAAAAATTTACTGTGTGACAACATGAAGGCCAAATTGGCAGAATCAAAATGGTAAAATCCAAATAAGTTTTTAATATAAAAATTTATTTTAGTTATAATATTAAAATAAAATTTAAAAACATTTTTGAAAATTTGCACAAAGTACAAAGAAAAAAATATGTAATATCACCATTGAAATAAAACCACTGAAAACCTCCTGGTGTATTTTTCTAAAATTTTTTAATGCATAGAATTAAAAAAATATTGTAATAATACCTTAAATGCAATTTTTCGTAGTAATATTTTCAATCAACATTAGATTATCGACATTTTCACATTATTACCTCAACTTAATAAATAATATTTTTAATGGTTGAGGGGAATTTGCTCATGTTTTCTCTTGGCTGGGTAGTTAAGGATTTTTTAGTAATAGTTAAGCAGCATTTTATATCCTTTTGAATAAAGATTATTCTCTATTTAGGATTATTTTGTTAGGGTGGTTTCCCAGAAATGAAATTATAAGGTTAATCCATTCTTTTTTCTTTTAACTTGGAAGAGAGGAAAAGACTGTTTTTCATCAGTAATATTCTGACCAGAAATGAGGCCAGCTGAAGAGTAATTCAAATACCTAATAACAGTGGTAATTCACCTGTACATATTCTCTACCCATTGTCTTGGAAGATTGTAGTGGTCAAGGGGAATTGGACAGTTTATGTTTCTAAAGTAATTTTAATTTTCATCAAAGTAGTAAATTCACATAGCTGAAGACATCGAATAGTAGTACTTCAAGACTTATGATAAATTAATGGGGGCCCCTGCCCTAACCTTCCCTATCTTCAGTCTCCAGCTTTAACTCCTTCAATATTTCCTTATTTCTAAATGACAGCTTTAAAATGCTATTTATTTTATTCATTAATTTTAGGCATCACCTATTGACTTTATATTAGGGAAGATGAGAATTTAACACTTCCTTGTCACACACATCCCTTTCTCCTGTATCTCTCATATGTGTGGGTACATTGACACACATGCATGCGTGCGTGTGCACACACACACACACACACACACATTCTCTCTATGCTCCTAATTTACATTACATCCCCTTAATAATGTTCAAAGAAATGTGTACAGAAGAGAGTTTTTTTTAAAACTTACATATCTGAAAATATATCCTATCTGTGCACTTAAGTAATGGTTTGACTAAGTTTTGAGATTTGGGGTAAAAAGTTTTTATTCCAGAATTTTGAAAGCATTCCTTAGGTGATCAGTGCTGCTATTGAGAAGTCTAATGATACTCTGATTCTATTGTGTTGTATGTGATCTGTGTTCTCTTTCTGGATGTTTTTATGATCTCTTTATCTCTGATGTTCTGAAATTTCACCAAGGCATGCCTTGAAGATAACTTATTTTTAATTAGTTGTGCAGAATAATCTGTGAGAATTCTAATCTGGAAACCTTTTTATTTAATCCAAGGAAAATTCTCTTGAATTATTTCTTTGATCATTTTCTTTCTGTAACTCCTGGATTAATCTCTAAATTAAAAATAAATCACTTCTAATGTCTATCTTTTGTCTTTTTGTTCAGCTTAATGGTGACTTCCATGACTTCCAATTTTTCTTACACATTTTTAATTTTGTATATTGTCTTTAATTTTTTAAGAACTCTTAACTTGTTCTGTGTTCTTTTTTTTGTAGCATCCTGGTCTCATGGATGCTCTATCTTATCTCTCCAACAATAAAAAGTATTTTTCTTGCTCTTGTATCATTTTTTAGGTCCTATTTCCTGTCATGATAGAATCTTACCTCAGAAGTCTAGTAATCCATTGCTATCTGTTTATATTTGAGCAATGCATTAAAATTAACTGATTAGACACCGTGTGTGTATTGGAAAGTTGGGGGTGGGGAAGCCCCATTGACTATAGTGCTTCACGGTAGGGTGCTGCATGGGGCCTGCTGTTCCATGTGCACAAGCTTTCCTCATCAGTCCCACTGTTTTCAGTTTCACGCCTCACTCTTCTCTTTCCCAGAGACTGACTTTGCCTATGTGGCGTTTATCAGCCTCTCCATGTGAGTCTGAGCATTATTTGAATTTTCAGTGTTCTTGATCTGCTGACTGTCCCTGTGTTAGCCATCTATTGCTGTGTAATAAATTACTCTAAAACTTAATGCCTTAAAACAGCGATTATTATCTCACAGTTCAGTGGGTCAGAGATCTGCTTGCAGTTTATCTGGGTTCTCTGCCTCAGGGACCCTCACGGGCTGCAATTAAAGTGTTGGGTGCGGCTGAAGTTCTTTCAAGGATCAACTGAGGAAAGATCCACTTCCAAGTTCACACACATGCTTGTTGGCAGGATCCAGATCCTTGTTGGCTGTTGGCCAGAGGCCACCCTCAGTTCTTTGCCACATGAATCTCTCCACAGGGCAGTTTGCAACATTGCAGTTTGCTTTATCAGGGTGAGAAGAGTGAGGGGGGTGTGTGAGCAAGGTATGTCTCAGTCTTTTTTAACATAATCTCAGAGGTCATGTTCCCTAACTTTTGCTATATTCTATTTTTAGAAGCAGTTAATAAGTCCAGTTCACACTTAAGGAGAGAGGACTATACAAGGGAGTGAATACTGGGAAGCTGAGATCATTGGGGACATCTTAGAAGGCTGCCAACCTGTCCTTCCAGGGAACACTCCCGCTGCAAAGCCTGATATAGTCTCCCTGATAAAGTAGGGCTGGGCTTCTCAAACTTCATGGTGCACACAAATCAGCTGGAGACCTTGTTAGCATGTAGATCCTAATTCAGTAAGTCTAGGATGGGACTTCAGAGTCTGAATTTTTTTAAACCAGTTCTTACTGGTGATGCCAATTCTGCTGGTCCAGGACCACAGTTTGAACAGTGAGCTAGTAGAACACCAATGCACTTCGTGGCTTGATCTTTTTTATTTTTATTATTTTTATTTAGGTATCATTAAGATACAATTATATGAGCAACATTGTGGTTACTAGATTCCCCCCATTATCATTCTTGACATGATCTTTTTTTAAAAATTTTTAATTAGGGTATTATTGATACACACTCGCATGAAGGTTTCACACGAAAAAACAATGCGGCCACTACATTTACCCACACCATCAAGTCCCCACCCACACCCCAATGCAGGCACCATCAATCAGTGTAGCAAGATGTCTTGGCTTGAGCTTGAGAAATTACATTTGGCTTCTCTTCTAAACTGAGAGAAGACTCATACATAAAAGATCATTACTAGTCCAGAAGCTTACTATGTTAGTCACAAATTGTAAAGTCTTTGGACCTCCCAATATATTGCCTTAAAACAATGGAATCCAGACATATGAAAAATCAGTATGCAGTCTGTTGGTTACTATATAAGTGGTAGGGAATTTCTTCTCTAATTTTCTTTTTAGAACTGCATCCTGAGGAGAAATTAGTTTATATATGAATTTATAAGCTCAAAGATGGCCCTGGAAAATGACAGATTTAAGTGACCATCCTACTGTTATCACTATTAAAATATTTTGTTTGTCCTTGCCATAGCCAGAGAGAAGGGTCTAAGCCTTAGAAATAAATTCATTTTCTAGAATGTTGATAAAGAAATCTATAGATAGGTAATTAGTAAAGACTCATTAGTGTTAAGCATAACCTGTCAATGAGAAGAGCAGGTTTCTCCTAGAGGTTGGGGAAGAAATACAACCAGGTCTGCAGGAAGAAATGAAATCCAATAATGTGAGCTTTGCATTTATGCAGATAATTTTTGCACAGATTCATACACAAATTATTTGCATTTAGAATTATATCCTGTCATACATACTACAGGTCACAAATTCTGCTCACTTGGAGATGTGGTGCAGAAAATCTGGGAAGAGACAGCCACTAACCTTATATACTTAGTTACAATGGGCCTGGAATACAGGGCTGATCAATTCTCTGGTGGTAGATGCTAATGGCTTCTAAGCCAGTGTTCTCAAACTTGAGCACATCATAATCACGCAGAGAGTTTGGTAAGACATAAGTTGCTGGCACTGCCTACAGAGTTTTTGATTTATTAGGTCTGAGGTGGAGCCTGAGAAATTGCATTCTAACAAGTTCCCAGGTACTGCTGCTGTGGTTGAGCCAGTGGCCACACTTTGAGAACCATTGATCTAGGTGACCTTCCCAGTGAGGGAAAAGAGCGCTGCAGAGTTGACAGCCAAAGACAGTTGCTGATGACTGAGGCTGAGGAGGGAGAAGCTGATGAAAAGGGAGACATCTGGGTCTTTAAGTCCCCACAGCATGTTGCTGATAAGTTAGGACAGAGAATTTAGGAGGCCAATCTTTTAATCAGTGCAGGTCACACTAGGACAGATTCCACTGTTGGGAGGGATTCCCAATGAGATGAGTTTGCAAAAGAGTAAGTAGGAAGATTACATGGGAAATTAGTAAGAGGGTCAACAATATGTATTTCTCCTTTAGTGAGATAACATGCCCGGTTGTTAGAGCTAGCTTTTTTTGAAATTTGATGTTTTTGTCTTCTTTTTTCCCCTCTCAGAAGAAGTACTACAGATTTTTTTTTTCACACTGTGGTAGCATTGAAGATAATCAGGCATGTCTTACATTTTCATTTGTTGAACTTCCATGAAACTTTTTAATTCCTACTGTTTTTTTCACCCAAATTTCTGTGTAGTCTGTTATTAAATTAATGGAGCCGTATAAAAATTCAACTAGGGTTTCCAAATTTCATTAGCTATTTTCCCACTCTATTCAATGAGGTGTCTTGGCCAGATGGTTTCTGTTGTGAATTGTCCTGGATATTTATGTAATCTTGTGTAGATTGCACTCATTACATGTACACGTAACCCTTTTTCCTACTAGGTCCTTTGAGGCACCAGTCCCATTCCAATGCCATAAGGTATTACTGGTGTTGGACAATAAAGGACTCAGAATAGACCAGAGACTGGGTCTGTGTTTGGAATGTCATCCTGCTGACCTTCAGTTGCATGGAGAATACCCTCAAAAATGGAGTGGAAGCCTCGTGTGGAGTAGGGGCCTTTCTGTGTCTACTTGTTATCAGACCTCTTCCTTTCTCTGGAGTATTCTTTCTCCTTTCTCCTTATACCAATACTTAGAAAATGCTGCCAGGTAGAGCAGATGAAAAGGCTTATCGTAAAGTACCTCTCAAAGCTTTGACCCTGTAATATGGTCTGCAAGTCAAGATGGACTGTGTTTATGTGATAGTCTTCAATTAAAAATTGTTCCTTGTTTGAACAATGGTAGTTGCAAAAATATATTCCATCTCACATGCAATTCAAAATATGGCCCTGATGCCTCTCTTAGGAAGAGATGAGGTCTATGTGCCCTATTCTCCTATCTGGGTGTGCCTGTGACGCTGCTGGCCAATAATGCAGCAAAATTGATGTTGCATGACTTCTGAGGCTTGGTGGGGAAAGGCAATACAACTTCTGTTTTGTTCCTTGGATCGCTGGCCCTGGAGCCCTGCCCTGCTCTGCATACAGTCTGACTGCCCTGATGCAATCCTGTGGGGCAGGAACTGAAAGGAACCCGTATGTAGAGACCATGTGGGAAAACCCTGCAACTACCTAGAGAGAGAAGGGCCCAGCTAGCCCCTGGCTGCTCCAGCATCCTGCTGTTTTGGCTCCATTGTCTAATTGTCACTGATCAGAAACCCAGAGCTGGAAATGCCCAGCCAGGAACTCCCCAAATTCTTGACCTGTAGAAACCATCAGAGATAATAAAATGATTGCTGCAATTTTAAACTGCTAAGTTATGGGGTGATTTGTTAAACCGCCATAGTAACTGTTATAATTCCCAGAATCGGTGAGAATGAGTTTAAGCAGTTGTTACCAGTGAGGTTTCTTAGTTACGAGAGAAACTGACTCTGGCCAACTGAAGCAAAGTTAGTGAGGTAAATGCCTAAATTAAGAAACTAGACAATCAAATGAAAAGAGAACGGAAGGAGGGAGATCAAGATAAAGAGCAGAAATCAGTGAAATTGAAAACAAATATAGTGAATCAATAAAGCCAAAAATTGAGCCTTTTAAAAAGCTGATATCTATCTTAAGAAGGACTGATAAGGAAAAAAGAAAAAGAACAAATAAAATTAGGAATGAGAAATTATAGAATTGATAGATTTTAAAGAGATAAGAAAATATGAACTTAATTTCAATAAATTTGAAAACTTATCTAACATGTACAAACTCCTAGAATAATAATTTATCATGCTGACTCATGAAGAGTAAGAGAGGCTTAAATCTAATAACAAGTATGGCTACTGTTTATCTCATGTGACTTTTGACACTTGAAACATGGCTAATGCAACTGAGGGACTAAATTTTACATTTTACTTGATTTTGACTAAATTTAAATTTAAAAACTGGAACAGTGTGAAATATTTTTCTGTTAAACACAACTTGACTCTTGGTAGGACTATTCTGCTTTAACCATTCAGTCTTGTAAGTGCCTTCAGGGCCTCCCTTGGCCTCTCTTCACCTTGGGGTGACAGGCCTCTAATATTCAGCCTCTTCCCTCCTTTGTCCACATTCAGATTGACCTGTGCAGTGTCAGTTCCCTGGGGCCCTGGTGTTAATGGGTACAAGGGTCACTGAGGTAGCTTTCCCAGGAAATAATTTGCATTTTTAAACAGATGACTTTTGAAGCTTGTCACTTCGTTCAGCAGAGTCAGTGTTTGGATCAGGAATGAGGAAGGTGGAGTGGGTAGAAATCCACTATGAGTAATCTGAGAATCCCTGCAGAGTGAGCCATAGACTCCACAGGATTAACACATGAGGCTCCTTGGAATGACAGCACAAAAGGCAGCTTGCCCTGCAGCGACACAGCACTCTGGCACTGCCCAGCCCTGTGCCGCGCAGCTTCCTCCTCTGACACTGATGAGCTCAAAGCACTTTGTGACCAGTGGTGTGGCTGTTGACTGACCAGGGTTATCTAGCTTTATAGCCTCTGACTGTCACCCACAAAGCTTCACAGGAAGGAGGTGGTCTTTCAAAACCGTGAGGCTCACAGACACAGATTTTATAGGCATTATCACGGAACAGAGGGTCTTATTTCCTTTGCATTGGCTAATTTTCAGTTCCATTCTTCTTTAAAAATTTAAATGGCAGTCTCCCCCAACCCCTCTACCCCTACCTCCCACCCTTTCAAAACAGACTTCATTTTTAGAGCAGTTTTAGGTTCCTGGCAAACTTGAACAGGAAGTACCTAGTTCCCACATACCTTCCATCCCCATAAATAGCCTCCCCCCACTATCAACACCTGGTACCACAGTGGTACATTTGTTACCACAGATAAACTGTACTGACACATTATAATCTGATGTCCATAATTTAGTGTTCACTCTTGGGGTTGTACATTTCACATGTCTCCACCGCTGTAGTATCATACAGAACAGTTTCACTGCCCTAAAAAAACCACTGTGTGTTACCTTTTCACCCCTCCCTCCCCTCAACCAATGGTGTTTTTACAATCTCCAGAGCTTTGCCTTATCCAGAATGTTTATATAGTTGGAACCATACAACTATATGAAAAGGAACGCATGGAGCCTTTTCAGAGTGGCATCCTCTTTTCTTTTCTGCCTGCCAGATTGTTCATACCGGCCTCATTTTACCTGCGTAGCACATGGTAGTTGGTGCATAAAAGGAAAAAGCAAGCCACGAAGTGTTGCTTGAGAACCTCTTGAACTGCATCTCAAAGGGTGATAAAGCACTGAGATAGGGAGGGAAAGAGGGCCACTGTGGTTAGAGAACTGTGTTTAGAGGGCGGCAGGAGAGCCTTGGAAAGAGAAGCAGGGCCCATAGTTCGTGCAGGGCTTTGCAGGTCAGAGTAAGGTGCTGCAATTTTTTCAAAGTGCAATAGAAAGCTATTGGGTTTGAGCAGAGTAATCAGATTCATTTGCATTTAAAATTGACACTCTGCCAGGGAGAAGTGACTGTAGGTGGACTATTACAGAAGCCCAGGCAAGAGATGATGGTGGCTTGGTTTAGAGTAATAGCAATACCTAAGGTGAGAAGCAGAGAGACTGAGGACATGTGATGAAGGTAGAATAGCTTCAGATTTGTTAATGGATTAAATGAGGTATAAAAGGCAGTGAGATAAAGTTTGGTGGGGGTGGAGCAGGGAAGAGAGGGAGAGAGGGAGAGAGAGAGGGAGAGAGGGAGAGAGGGAGAGAGAGAGGGAGAGAGGGAGAGAGGGAGAGAGGGAGAGAGAGAAGAAGGGGGGGAGAGAAAGGGAGAGAGGGAGAGAGGGAAAAGAAGGGAGGAGAGAGAGGGAGGGAGAGAGGGAGAGAGAGGGAGAGAGAGGGAGAGAGGGAGAGAGAGGGAGAGAGAGGGAGAGAGGGAGAGAGAGGGAGAGAGAGGGAGAGAGAGGGAGAGAGGGAAAAGAAGGGAGGAGAGAGAGGGAGGGAGAGAGGGAGAGAGAGGGAGAGAGAGGGAGAGAGAGGGAGAGAGAGGGAGAGAGGGAAAAGAAGGGAGGAGAGAGAGGGAGGGAGAGAGGGAGAGAGAGGGAGAGAGGGAGGGAGGGAGAGAAATAGAAAGAAAAGAAACCTAATTTGTTGGCTTTAGGAACTGGCAGGTTTACCAAAAGAGTAAAGTTTGAGATGGGGAAGGAAGGTGTGTGTGAGTATGAGATGATGAGATGGGGGAGGGGGGAGAAGGGGTGTTGCACATGTAAAAATGTCTTACAGGGTACATTTCCTCCAACATTTTATACTGAACAATTTCAAAGAGCAAATTGGAAATAATTTTACATCTAAAATATTTACATTCCATATACAACATCTGAACTAACATCTTGCTATACTTATATTTATCCAGGCCTCCATCCATCAGCCCATCTTGTTTTTGTAATTCATTTAAATTGCAGACATCAAAGCACTTCCCTCTGCATACCTCGGCAAACATGTCGTGTTTCCAGTTTTCCTTTTGATGTAAAATTTCCATACAAGATGAACGCACAAATCAAGTGTGAATTTACTGAATTTTGACACATGCACACACCTGTCTACACCTTAAACTTGAGGTGTGTAAGGGCGTATATAATCAAACGGGGCTGCTGGATGTAGGAGTCTTGGTCTGAAATCTAAATTCGGCAATCATCGGAACACAGGTCTTCTCTATGGGTCTGGATGAAATCACGGGTGTTGAGGGGACAGAAAGGGGCTGTGTCCCCAGAAAGTCCAGCGTTTGGAGGTCTGCCGGGCAGGAAGTCCGGGGTTGGGCTGGGGATCGGGGTTGGGCTAGCTCTAGGTAAGTTGGCCCGGCCCGGGGTTCTGAAAAGCCGGTCTGCCTGGCGTCACAGGCGGCCCTCGGAAACCCTCCAGGTGACGGGAGGTATCCCCAGGTGGGGGGGGCAGCTCTGGGGAGGGCAGCGTGGCGGGGGGCTCCCAGTCCGAGGCGGGAAGGTCAGCCTGGGGGAGAAAGAGGAAGGGAAAGCGGAGCCAGGACGGGGGAGAAGGGACATGGGAGGAGGAGGGGAAAGGGGACGGAGGGAGGCGGCAGTGCGGCAGGAGAGGGCGGAGTCGCCGCAGCGGCCGGCGAGGGGCGGGCGGAGGGAGGGGGTGTGTGCGCGGGTCACATGGTAGCGGCTGCCCTCCCCGTCAGCCGTCCTCGCCGCTGCGGTGCGCTGGCTGCAGGAAGCCGCCGCGCCGCCGCTTTTGTTGTCAGGGACCCCGCGAGAAGCGCCGCTCGCCAGCCGCCGCCGCCCTCCCTCCCTGCAGCCCGCTCTTCGGCCGCGGGGCCCGGTCCTGGGCGCCCCGCCCTCCCCACCCTGTCCATGAGGAGGCCCCGCGACCCCCTCTGCCTCCAGCCCGGGGCGGCACGGCGCTGAGGCGGAGGCGGCGCTGCCACCTCTGCGGGAAGCGGGCGGCCGCGGCCCCCTCCCCCAGGACATCATGGAGGTGAATGCGGGTAAGAGCCGGACTGCGGCGGCTGCGGTGCCGCGGAGGGGGCGCTCGGAGCCGTTGGAGCACTCCAGGGCGCGGCGGCGGGGGGTGTCCTCGGGGCCAGCGGGGTGGGCTGCAGCGCGTCCTCCTCGGGCTGGGCTCCCGCGTCACACCTGGGGACGCCCCGCGGCCGCCCTCCATGCTCCCTGCACCGCCGCAGCGCGGCCAGGCGGCGCCGGCCCGGCCCCCACCTCACATGGCCCGGTCGCGCGAGCCACGTGCGTGCTGTGTTTACGTTCGGCGGCGCACGGGCGCCGGTTGGCTGGAAGGGCGCGTGACGCGGAATTACATAATGGGCGCTGAGGCGGTGGCGGCGGGCGGGGACACGTGAGGCCTCTCGGCTCGGTGACCCACATTCCCCGGGGCCGCAGGGACACGTGGGGGCGGTCCCGCGCGCGCGCGCGCAGGCGGGGAACGCCGCAACCTCCCGGGAGGCCCGCCTCCCTGGAACCCTCCGGCTGTGACGTGGCGCGATTTCCTCGCCCCTGCGGGGTTGCACACTGCGGAGGAGGTAGCGGCCCGGCAGCCTGAGGCGGGCGTTGACGCCGCAGTGCACCGGCTGCCGACAGCGGGACCGATTTGAGGGTGACTGAGGAAGTGCGGGGCTGGGGCGCGCCTCGGCCGGAAGGTGTGGGGCTTCCCCGCGCGAGACCCTTCGAGGAGCTGTGGGGTGCTTGGATCTCGAGCAACTTCCTTCAGCCGCGGCAACGCCCGCGGCCGTTGCGATGTTCGCTTACCTCTTCCCAAAAGATAGTTTCATCCGGGACACGACCTCTCTGACCCACCTGCAGCCCCAAACGGCCCCCCATCCCCTCGTGCTGGGAGCCTTATACACGGATCCCATCCAGAGCTAAACGTTCAGCTCTCGAGAGGGCAGGATGACCCAGGTACTAAGTGACTCCGAGACCTTGTGTAAAACTAGTCATTGTTCATTTTGTGAATTTTTTAAAGCCAGTGGGTCACTGACCTTTCTCTGACTCAACAGAATTCGAATTTATAAATCTTGTTACATTTCCTTTTATAACGCGCAGAGCAGCACGGTGCTTCTGTCTACCCTGTGCCTGTCGCCAAATAACGGCCCTCCCTATACCTGGAGCCAGTGAGGTTGCAGAAGAAACCAATCTATTTTTAAAATTTATTCTGTGGCCCCCAAACCGTGCCTTCATAACAAATGTGAATTTTCTGCCAACAGTAAAAGTAATTTTTAAGCTACGGTTTAATTGCCTACGGCCTTCCTTGGTCTTTGAGGATATTTTTTTTAACAATTGGGTAATTCTGTTATGGAATTAAACTGTTAATGGTGAGAATTTAGAGTTATCAGGATGAACGTCTTCTGACTCCACCTTTTGCATGAATGAATTACCCCAGTTTTGCAGCCCCATAAGGTGGGCAGTTTTTCTCTGGTTTGAACCTTCCTCGAACAATACAACTTCTTTTTAATCTTGCCTTTTGGAGTTGCAAATTATAAGACATTTGGATCACTGTTGATTCCCCTCTTCTTCACTTCCCCTTCTTCCATTTCTATTACTATCCCTTGGGCCTTGCTCAGTGTTGTTTATTCTGATCATCATCCTTGTTGCCCTTTGGGCCATAGCACCCAGAAGTGAACAGGCTCTGGTGGAAATGTTGGACAGTTACCAAGTTCTAAGTCTTGGATTCTGCTGCAAATCTGGCTGGCTTAGCTTTTGTGGCATGTTGTTTTGCTGACTCACAGTAACCTTGCAATCAACTAGGA
This sequence comes from Manis pentadactyla, assembly GCF_030020395.1. Lineage (NCBI taxonomy): Eukaryota > Metazoa > Chordata > Mammalia > Pholidota > Manidae > Manis > Manis pentadactyla. The sequence goes on along the minus strand of NC_080032.1, from coordinate 44,201,626 downwards.
CCTTTTCATGTGAATTATTTTGAAGCTAGGTTTCATCCATTGTAAAGCTAATTGGTTGACCTGAAGTGTAGTGGTTTGCAATTACCCTTGTTAAATTTTCTCTTGCTCCTTTTGGCTCCAAGTTCAGGCTGTTACAAGCTGTTATCCAGTATATTAATTTCTGTCATCTCTGTTAGAGTTTTAATAAACATGCCCCCTGTCTTCAGATTGCTGTAAATGTTGACTAGGGTGGGGCTAAATTTAGTGATGTATGACACACCTCTAAACCTTCCCTTTGGGTTGATTCATTGTATCAGTCAATACACATGCAGCCAGTGGCCAAATCATCTGTTGTCCTATAATTCATGACACATTGCTCCTCTGCCCTCTCCATGACTAATACAGTTGTGAAATAGTGAGGTGGTAGAAATGGACTCTGTACATTTTTGTCACAGACAGGTTTTTATTGAGTATTCCAGGTTCTTTAAAGTGATAATGACATTGCACAAATCACAACCATAGCTATAATTCAGATTTTAACATTAGGAAAACATTCCCACATAGTCCATTCTTAGTAACTCCGTATTCTACTGTTTCTCCAAAATTGGAAAGAAAACATAGGGAGCTAAGGGTAAAGAAATCTTCACTTGGAGAGAGAAAGAGCAAGATAATGGACAGAATCAGAAGTGAAGTAGGAAGTGGCTTTCCTAGTCGGTGGAGCTAAGGGATTCAGAATGTACTGTGGAAACAGTGATCTACAGAGAAACCACTGGGTCCATATGACACATTAAGCTGAAGGAAAAAATAAAAGATAGGGTTTGTTTTATTCGAACTATTCTTTGAATTCTTCTAGTATAATGATGGTTAAGTATTACTCGCCAGTATTTGTTGAGCATTTATTATGTGCCAGGCCCTTCCCATGTGTTATACTTTGATATCCTACGTTAATTCTATGAAGGGAAGGTACTGCTGTCACCATTTGAAGATGAGGGGTAAAAAAGTAAGTGGAAGTTAAGTAACTCACTCAGGCAAGTGGTAGAGCCAGGTTTTGAATCCACAGAGTCCACTTGGGGAGCCCAAGTGAACTACTATACTGTAATAGGTTCAAGCCCATATTAGGTTTGAAGTTGTATGCACAGCGTGGTGGTCCTTGGTCCTATCCTCTTGGGGGTGAAGGAGACACTGTGGATCGACCTGATACAGGGCCATAGCTGGTGGAAAAGGTCAGGTGTCAGCAGAGCCCCCCAGTTTCGTCATTCCTTTCTTTTTTAATCTTGTTACCATTTTTTTTTCCAGACACTAGATTATACTTCCCCCCTTCTGCTTTTTCCAGCGATTTACATGGAGACAAAAACACTTTTTTACAAAAGAACACCTGTTCATTTTTTTGTCACCCTGTTTTTTTGTTTGTTATCTTAAGTAATCTATGAAGTGGTACATCATTTAATTCACATCTTGTTCAGGACCCCACTTATTGTCATCTTGGCTCTGCTTGCTCCTCTTGACCTCTGCCATCTGTAGTGCTCTTGTGTGATCCTCAGCAGTTCAGAATAATTTGTATGAAACATTACATTGCACTGGAATGAATGGTTAACATAGGTGTTTCCCCAGTTGACCTATCAGGCTTTTTTAGGGATGGGACCATGCTGTTTCTGGAGCTCTGATCCTCAGGACCCAATAAGAATTTTAGGGTTTCATAAAGAACTACTCCATCGTGTGAGTAGACATTATTAATAATCTACTTTTAAAATGAGAAAACTACAGCTTGATGGTAAAAATGTTTTGTTCTAAGTCACAGGGCAAAAAGTACAGTTATGACTTGAACTCACGTGTACTTTCCAGGTTGGTGGGCAGTTGGGGTGGGAGGGTTTTGATGATGGGCAAGCCTAGAATTGGGGTAAGCAAACCCCAGTCTATGCAGGGGGCAGCAAGGGCATCCCAGCACTACGAGATGGGATATTAACTTCTGGCTTGTGTGAATTTGACCACTGGGTAAGCCCTAGCCTGGGAACCTGGCCCGGTTCCAGGGTCCTTTTCAGCTAAAAATAGAGAAGGATCTGCTTCAGCTAATTTTAGCTTGAGGCATCTGGGAAGTAAATTCTGCCTGTATCTGTGGAGGTGTTGGGACTTAATAGTTCAGGGATTTTACATTTCTTGCTTTATCATCCAAAGTTGTATGTATAAAAAGCACTTTAATAATCCCCTTTAATGAACACCATTTCATTTCTTTCTTGTAATAACTCTGGTAGATTTTCCCATTTTGTAGATGACTCGGGTTTAGAGAGATTGAAAGTGACTTGCTTGTCCAGGTCTTCTCAGTGAGAAATAACAGTATGTGCTCCGGAATTAAACAGCCTTGACTTTTAACCCTGACCCTGCCGTTTAGTAGTGTATTGCTTAACTTCTCTGAGTTCTGAGTTCCTCATTGGTGGAATAGAATAATGGAAGTTAATTCATAGGGTTCTTCTGAGGATGAAATGTGACCTGAAATTGCCTCATTTTATTCTTGGCATCCAGTATGTACTTGATGACCTGTAGTTTTTCACTTCTCTTTTTCATTTGTTTGAGGAACTACTAGATGTAGTCCTTGTCTTCTAGGAAATGAAATTTAACTCATTTGGGTTGTTAGCCATCAGGTGTTGTCTGGCAGCAAGAGTAGATGCTAAGACAACGAAATCAGTGTTTGAAGGGCTTTCTAGAGAGGTCATCTTTAGTTGCATGGTACCTGGCACAAAGGCTTGTTGTAAATGATTGTTGAACTCCCTAAAGATGAAAATTGGATCTTAACTGGATTGATAATAGCCTAGTAATTTTTCTTAGGTTTGATTTTGGAGCTTTTGGAAAGGAAAGGTGAGTTTTGGGTGAGTAATAACAGTACCTTCTGGTGCCCAGTCAGTGCTTTTAAACTAATTGTTAAGCTATCAGGATGGCTTTGGTTTCTACAAGTTTATTTCTAAGCTGAGGTAGTCAGAAGACCTTGTGAACATAAATAGCTGACTCAAATGCTGGCCCTAGGAAAGTCTTCTAAGGAGAACCGTCACTTTCTCATCTTTATCTTCTTGAGCTATTAGCGAGTGAATTTACTACCTAAGGTCATACTTAGAAAAGACAAATAGCTGTGAGACCTTCTCTGGAAGTTTATTGAGGACTAAGGATAATGTTTTTCTTGGTATCATGTGAAAAAAGTAGCAGTTTACTGACACCCGGAATTTCTAATGTGAACTTCAGATCTCTGTAAAGTTTTGTAAAAACAGCACAATGTTTTTTATTCAGTAAAGTGACATTTGATAGGTTAAAATTGTTTTTCTTTGGATTCATAGGATGTTAAGGGTATTCAGGCAATTATTTCAATGAACACATCAACCTTTAAAACTGTGGACCTGTTTGTACTTGAATTAACTGATTGTAGCCCTTCTTAAACTTCAGTGTGCAAAGAATGGCCTGGGGAACTTGTTAAAAATGCTTATTCCTGAAGGTGTCTTCTCCAGTCTGGGCAGGGCCTTGGAAAAAGCAGGTGGTTCTGATTATACATATTTTACATAATCTTTCTGGATAATGAGGATAAACTCAAAGTTAGGAAGCTTTTTTCCTTGTATTTGGAGTCTTGGGAGCTTTTACATTTTAAAATCACTGGTAGATGAAAGTTCTATTATTAAATTATCCTTGGTCACTTTTTCTTCCATTGAACACAGTGAGTAATTGGCTCACAACAGTGGTTCTCAAACCTTACTGTGCATCAGAATCACAAAGAGAGTGTCTAAAGTTTCTGATTCAACAGACCTGCAGAAGGGCCAAAGAATGTGCATTTCTAACAGATTTCTAGGTGTTTTTGAAGGTTTATAGGTGGGGGGCCACATTGCAGGACAGATAGATACTAACCATAAAGCTCTAGCTTCATCCTGAGCAGGTGATAAACACATGCCAAGAAAGCATTTGGGAAGTGGGTCAGACCATAGAAAGAGCAGATCACACCTCCAGCCTCAAGACTGATGATGCCAGGCATGTACTTAATGAATGGAAAAGTGGATGGACTTGTCCACATTATTTGTATAATTTTTTTCTTTTAAAACTCAAATTGCATTTATGCCTATTGTATTTGTATATAAATACTATTATTATTTTTTGTTATAGAAGGCAGCTGTTTTAAGTGCTTTTCTGGGTTGTAGTCAAACTCCCTGAGACTTGTGTTGTCTTCTCAGGGACTTCCCTTCTCAGGGACTTCCCAGCCTGGATAGGTATAATTAGTACCTAAATACACATCTGGTACCTAATTTCAACATGACAGTTTAAAGTGACTTAAAATTCCTCTGCTTGTTTTTTTTCTTTTCTGTAAATGAAAATGTCTTTGTTCTTTGGAATTATTTTGGCCTTAGCATTTTGCTCTGTGTGTGTGTGTTCTCATGACTTTATACAGTGTGGCTCATAAAAAAAAGATTGGGGAGTCATTTCCTTTTAGTGGAGAAAGTTTTTATTTCAGAGTGAATGCTTAAAAATTACAGTTGTTATTTTGGGAATGTGCAAAATTCTCCACTTACTCCTCAGCATAGTCATCTAGATTGTTGTCCAAAATGCCTTGTTTTACTTAATGACTTCCTAGTAGTGTTTTAGACTGCTTGGGATCTGCTGTATTAGACGTGGACTTCACAAGGGGCTAGGGGTAGTAGGTCTTGGAAATATTTATGATAAGCTTATTACCTGTAAAGTATATGCAGAGAATTAAGAGACATTGTCCACACACCTAGGTGCTTATGGTCGAGTTGAGAAATAGATGGATGCAGGTAACATTCAGGACATTGATGCAAGAGAGATAATGAACCTTTGTATGACACACATATTGAAAAGCAATGTGTTTTTGGTGATGGAGGGAATAGGGAAAGAAACTGCAATAGATCTTGGCAAAGGGAATGAGAATTACTTGTTTGGACTAAGATTTGGAAAAATTGGAGGTCTCTTGCAACATTTTATCAGTTTGAGGGAAGATAATTTGGAATTATAGCATAAGAATAATTTTAAGTGCTATTTCTTCACACCTGGTGGGTTTACAGTCACTAAGCAGCTCTAAGTGCCAGGTTTCATAGGGGTTGTGGGGTTATATTGATGAATTTGTAAACAGTGTTTTTGATAATAGCTCTCTGAAGAAGGAATTAGCTTCAGCTTTAATGTTATTACCTTTTACAATGCATCCTTCTTTCCAGCCTCTTTAACCTTTACTGTAAATAGTGAGTCAGAAGAACGAATAGTCTGGATTCCTTAAGAGCTGCTTAGAGATAAGTGTGTGTGGGGCAAGTTAAAAGCAGGAAGAAGTAGGTGGAGAAGGGGGAGTGTGGAACTGGGTTTAGTGGATTGTCAGGGAATTCTTTGGGGGCATCAAAACAAAACTGGGAGCAATAGCTATGAAACGTTCCGCATTATGAGATGAATTACTTTAGCTGGAGTTCCAAATGTTACATTTGCTCTTGATTAACCTGTAGTTTAGCCAAGTCCTGGGGGAGGCAGATGATAAACTCATTGTTTCTAGGATTGTGTCACATAAAGATATAATGAAGAAGGCAAGAACTAGATTTCTTCATGGCTAAAACAATTTGTTTACTCAGGAAGGTTTTTCATTCCTTTTAGAAAAAGATTAGAAACGAAAAGCTTAAGGTTTGGATCTGCATGTGCTAAGAATAACCAAGCCAGTGAGAGCCTTCTTACTTTTTAAGTCAGTGGGAATTATATGTGCTTTGAATTTTGTGGAAGCAGGAGAATAGTAGGAAATAAGGAAATAAATTACCTTTTCCTTTTAGGATAAACGTTCCATCAGTAACTTGTTTCTGAAGTTAGTGACTTTACTGTTCAGATTTGCAAAAATACAAAATACATGTCCGTCATGTGTCTAATTATCTGATTTTCCCCTCTTTTCTAGGAGGTGTAATTGCCTATATCAGTTCCTCCAGCTCAGCCTCTAGCCCTGCCTCCTGTCACAGTGAGGGTTCTGAGAATAGTTTCCAGTCCTCCTCCTCTTCTGTTCCGTCTTCTCCAAATAGCTCTAATTCTGATAGTAATGGTAATCCCCAAAATGGTGATCTCTCCAATATTGAAGGCATCCTGAAGAATGATCGAGTAGACTGTTCTGTGAAAACAAACAAATCTAGTGTTCCTGGAATGACGAAGAGTCATAGTGGAGTGACAAGTAAGTTACTTTAGTTTTTTAAAGGTTGGTGCCATTAATTGCAGGTGGGGCTTATTTTATCAACTTTTCATTTGGGAGACCATTATATTTTTTGAGTATAATTTTCATTTCCTTCTGGTAGTCATAGTTTAGTAGTTTGATACGAAATCAGTGATGATTTTAAAAGTTAAAACTTAGGGGCTATCGTAATTGTATCTTGCACAGAGCAAGCTATGTGGCTGTGTTCTTTTCCTGACTATGTTTACTTTGGGATACTCCCTTTTACCACATTTTCCCAGTTACTTTTCCTAGACTCCCAGTACTGAATCGGTTCCTGGAACAGAGTACTTACTCATTGTGGGAAGGGGTTTGCTTTCATGAAGTTGCAGTTGGGAACATTTGGGAGTAGGAAACAAAGCAATATTGGGATGAATAGTGAAATTTGGACCCTTGAATGAGTGTGGAGGTAAGACGGGCTCCTACAGGGGAGGATCTGGAAGCAATGGGACCTGTCTGGTGCCTGTAGGTGAATTAAACTGAGTATCTGTACAGCAGCCTGTACAGACATCTATTTAGACCTTACATTTATTGACTTCTATGCCTGACTTCTTTATTCTTATTTATAATTGTTTTCTTAGTTCTGATTGCATATTTGGGATAAAGTAACTCTGGATTTATAAGATTTCAGTCAACATTTAAAATCATCAGGAAAGTAAGAAAACTCAGCTTTCTGAAATATTTTTGGCAGTCTTATAAAGTGCTATTTAAAACTGCTATTTAAAAGAAAACTATGATTTCTTTGGATTTGTTAATTTGGTGTAAAGATTTTTCTTTTATATTATGAAAGTAGATCTGTATCTTTTTAAAGTACTTACAAGTTGAGCACAATAAGACACTCAACTGGAAAGAAACCAGTTGACGTTTTTCTTGCAGCTTTTCACTTCTGTGTCTGTTTGTGCTTTAGAATTTAGTGGCATGGTTCTGCTGTGTAAAGTCTGTGGGGATGTGGCATCAGGATTCCACTATGGAGTTCACGCTTGTGAAGGTTGTAAGGTAAAGCATGCTTTTGTTTCTTTTAGCTACTGATTCTGGGATTAAAGAAATTGGAGTTAGGTGTGTCAGTTTCCACACTCGATAATCTGGGAGGAGGAGAGAAGCCAGGTGCTACTCTTAAAATTTTAAGCATTTTATATAGTGTATTAACATAACTTGTTTTTGAAAAAATACTGTTTCTATTCAGTGAAAGTATTTCTTGAAGATTTTGACCAAAATAAACCTGTTGTCCCACTGAAACTTAATTATGGTTTGACATACTAATTATAGGTGCACAAATGCTTATGTCAGGCACTTCTTGGTAGCAGGGAAACAGCAAGGAGCGAAACAACCTCAGCACTGCAGCCTTGTTGGAATTTCTAACAGAAATTAAATAATTAGTTAATAGGTCGCATTAGGCACTTTCACATTCTGACTGGTCAGGTCCTGGGAGTTGGTAATAATTCCTGGATATCTGTAAAAATGTGGAATATTCAGAAGTAATGCCAAGTGAGTAAAAGAATCTTGAATATAAATCGAGCACTTGGGAAAGCTCATTCTATTTTAAGTTTGACTATTTCTTAGAGTGTCAGTCAGATAATTCCAAGTGAGATACTCTATACCTCCTATTTATATCTAGGGAATCTCTCTCTTAAAAATCTGGCACAGGCCTTTCTCCAGAGTATCAAAAATTAACGTGGCCAAGATGCATACTCTTGGTGTTCCCTGACTGAAAGCCAGAAGCAGGAATCCAGTTTGGCAGGATATGGTGGGTGAGCAAGATGATGAATACACATGAAGAAAGAAGTATTTTCTGGGGTGACTGAATGAATTGTGAGTTTGGTAGCTCTTAATGGTGACCAGGTCTTTTTACAAGACTAGTCAGTATTTCATATAGATACAGAACTTTTCTACTTTTAAAATTTTATCATAGTTGTGTTTTGTTTTGTGTTACAAAGATGTCAAGTAATTGTGGGGCAAGCATCCTCACTTTATAGCTAGGGAAACAAAAGCACAAGCAAATGAGCCCAATTGTGTATTCTTGATAAATATACATAATTGTTCTATACCCTTTTAAAGATGTGTCCAGCTCAGATGTCATAGTGTTCAAGTATAGCAGTAACAAAGTATAAAAATATTATATTCCACAGTTACTAATATAGATTCATGAAGTGTGTGCTTAGTTATGATATTCAAGGAACCTGCAGTTTAAAATCATTTTGGTAATTGTGTGCTTGACTTTTCTGTTTCCCTGGAACCATTTAGGTGGAGGTCTTTGAAGACCTATCACAGAGCATGTTCCTTGAATTGTTTGTATTATAAAGGCAGTTATTTGTAGCCATTTGCTGGGAACTTCCTTTCCTGGGGTCATCAGTCTGTCTGTGGGTGTGTGGCAGGACACTTACCTGTTGCTCACAAGTAACCAGGAACACCTGGCACATACAAGTAGGTCTTACTTTTGTCAGCAGATAATGATCCAGGAAAGATCAAGTTTGACTAATGTAATCATTCTAGTGAGGGAATGGAATGCATTTCTCTGTCAACTCTTTAAAAATCAGTCATTTGTATTTTAAGAGTTGTGGGATTTGTATGTGATTAAAGTATAAGCTGGAAAATATGGCTCCAGGCAGGGGCTGGTAGCAGTAAAGCATAGATGGGGGTGCTTGGGTAAGCACCAAGAGTCTCCAAAAGGAAGAAAGCAAAGCAGAGTTTTATTTGGTTGATAAGCACAGTTGCTTATGGATACCAGGAAGAATCCAGTTTGGTGCTATGTGTCAGTGTTATATTTCCCTCTGTTCTGAGCCAAGATTATTTCCCAGGTAGCTAGTAATACACTGGATAGGTGGAGGTGGGGGAGTGCTTACAAGGACGTTTTAAGTGAATGAGTACATCTTCCTTTGTTCTTAGGGTTTCTTTCGGAGAAGCATTCAGCAAAACATCCAGTATAAGAAGTGCCTGAAGAATGAAAATTGTTCTATAATGAGAATGAACAGGAACAGATGTCAGCAGTGTCGCTTCAAAAAGTGTCTGTCTGTTGGAATGTCGAGAGATGGTACATTCCCAGTTTAAAGAATATTCTTTAATAAATAATATCCATATTCTTTAATGCATATGGAGCTTGACTTTTAGTCCTCAGCATAAACCAGAGCTATAAGCCAGTTACCAATGGAGCTCTTGTGCCTAGGGAGAAGCACACTTTAGAAAACACATTTTGATGCCTTGTAGGATGCCAAATTTGTGAAGTCAAATTTTAGCATCACCACCCCACAAACAGCTTTTGGCTAATGTCTTTTTTTTTTTTTTTGCTTCTTGTAAAAAGAGCCATTTTTTTCCTATACAGTTGGAATACTTTCTGTTTTTTTTTTTCTGAAAGAAGATTTAGTTTTTCTTGGTACAGGAAACCTTGGCTCTTTCTCCTTGATTTCTTAGCATTCCTTAAGAAATCCATTTTTCCTTATGTGCATTATTATCTCTGTCACTGTCACAGCCCTGAGATGATAATGCACTTTTAGGGTACAGAATCTGAATATATTCAAAGGAGATGTAAAATTGTAAGAGACATTAGGGTCTGGAGTGGAGTGGTTGCATAATTTTGGCATGATTCATTTCCATGGAAGATAAATGTCGTAATTTGGGGGACTGTTATCTGTAGATGACATCACTGGAAGAGATATGACTCTTCTAGGAGAGAGTATTTTTGGATAGTCTCATTCTATTCTAAGCAACATATGAAAGAGTCTGAGGTTTTCAGAGGGATTAGTAGGGTTAATTAAGAATAGCTAATAATGAGCCTCATATTTATAGGGGATCATTTAAGCAATCTCTTAGGTTACTCTAATATTTCACTGACACAGAAATACTGTAGTGCAGTAAGGAGGAGCTCCCTGAATGACAGATTTCAGCAATTGATGCCTTGAATTTCCATTTGCCTGAATTTTTTTTTAATAGCTCTAGATATACTAATCCAAAGTTGATGGTTTTTATGGTTGCTCCAAAGGAATAAAAATGGCATCATTTGTGAAGGAGGGAGTAGAGGTAGTGTGACACCTGATAAAATTGTGATAGCAATAGTGTCAGAGGCTACAATTGGATTAGTAAGGCTTTCTTGTGGGTGGGTGTATTGAATTCTTATTATCTCTGTATAAATATTAGTCTAGAAAGAAACTTCTTATGCTCAGGGATAGGAATATTGGAGAAAGGACACATTCTCAGATTAGCCTCTAAAATAATGAGCGATTTCATTTTTATTTTTTTTTATTGATTTTAAATCCAGTAAGGTTATTTTCCAATAACTGCATTTCTATTGACCATTCATATATATATTTTTAAAGATGTTCTTTTTTAAGAAGCTAGAAAAAGAGCAGATTTAATAGTTGGTTCTTGTTGGGTATTGAGAAAAAGGTTATGAAAATGAATTGACAAAGGTCAGATGTTTAGGGAGTGATTGTACTTACTTGGTTCCATTAATGTTAATGGATGTGGGTAGCTGAATCCCATGTGCCTTCTGAAGAGTAGAGCCTTCATCCATGTTAATAAAGTTGTAATGCTGGTCTGCTTCAAACTGTGACTTTTTTTTTTTTTTTTTTTTTTTTAAATAATTATTTTTTATTGAAGGGTAGTTGACATACAGTATTACATTACATGAGTTTCAAGTGTACAACACAGTGGTAGAACATTTATATACATAATTCGAGGTTCCAGCTATCACCCTACCAAGCTGTTACAATATCTTGACTATATTCCTTATGCTATACATTACATCCCGGTTACTAATTTATTTTACCATTGGAAGTCTGTCCCTTTTTTTTTTTTTTTTTTTTTGTGAGGGCATCTCTCATATTTATTGATCAAATGGTTGTTAACGACAATAAAATTCTGTATAGGGGAGTCAATGCTCAATGCACAATCATTATTCCACCCCAAGCCTAATTTTTGTCAGTCTCCAATCTTCTGAGGCATAACAAACAAGTTTTTACATGTAGAACAAATTCTTACATAATGAATAAGTTACATAGTGAACAGTACAAGGGCAGTCATCACAGAAACTTTCGGTTTTGCTCATGCATTATGAACTATAAACAGTCAGTTCAAATATGAATACACATTTGGTTTTTATACTTCATTTATATGTGGATACCACATTTCTCTCTTTATTATTATTATTTTTAATAAAATGCTGAAGTGGTAGGTAGATACAAGATAAAGGTAGAAAACATAGTTTAGTGTTGTAAGAGAGCACATGTAGATGATCAGGTGTGTGCCTGTAGACTATGTGTTAATCCAAGCTAGACCAGAGCAATAAAACATCCACGTATGCAGAAGATTTCTCTCAGAACGGGGGGGTGAGGTTCTAAGCCTCACCTCTGTTGACCCCCAATTTCTCACCTGATGGCCCCCCTGCGACTGTGCCTGTCTTAGGTTGTTCCTCCCTTGAGGAATCTTACCCGAAGCCTCACCTCTGTTGACCCCCAATTTCTCACCTGATGGCCCCCCTGCGACTGTGCCTGTCTTAGGTTGTTCCTCCCTTGAGGAATCTTACCCGTCTCTGGCTAACCAGTCATCTTCCGGGGCCATACAGGGAAATGTGAAGTTGGTAAGTGAGAGAGAAGCCTTATTGTTTGAAAAAGTTAGCTTTTTACTTCTTTGCATATTTATGCCCTGTGGCTTCTATGCCCAGCATTTGTCTTGAGGTATCTTTACCACTTGGAAGAATTATGATACTCGGTAAATTTGATATGAGGCACGAATTCTATTTAAGGGTTGTAATTAGGAAGGAAGAAGAAAAGCTATAGAAGTAGCAGGCGGAAGAAAACATGGGAAGATTGATTATTTCTTTGATATATCTTCTTGTAGAGTAACTTCAGCATGTATAGGTTTTAAGCTACTACTTAAATTGCACACACACATTAACATAATAGGAGTATAGTTACATAACCAAAGCATATCTGTAATTACCAGCCATCTGCAGTGAAACCAAGAAAACCAGTTAGGCACCTTAGGCATTTGTGAAAACTTATCTATGATATGGTGGATATTGTCCAAATGAACTTGAACAGTCTGAGAGAAATCAGACAAATTAAAACAACCCATTCCTGGGGACTGTTCACATGCCATATGTTCTTTTAACAATAAATAGTTTGTAGTTGTAAGACTTTGGAGCGCTACAATTTGCACTTCTCCAAATTCTTGGTTGAGTTCCAACAGTATAGATCCAGTCCATTTCTGTTGTTTTACTGTATGCACAGGCCAGCTTAGATATCTCCTTCCTCATTCCCATGGCAAGTCCAGGAACTGGTGGGATGAGTGCATCTACAGCTGTAGCAGTGCATGGATCTTTGTTGGGGTTTTTTGATGATCATCTTCTGGCATGAGTCTTCCAGAGAGTGCAGATGTTGGAAGTTCTTTTTCATATCGTATCTTAGTTCATTTTCGGGGTAGCCCAATTAGGCTTTGATCCTCTGTATAAACACAAACAGACCCTTTGCCTACACTTTTATATGCCCTTTATACCCTTGTGTAGAACTCGTTGGAGGTTACCACACAGGAACTGCCCTTTTTTTTTTTTTTTTTTTTTTTTTTTTGCTATCACTAATCTACACTTACATGACGAATATTATGTTTACTAGGCTCTCCCCTGTACCAGGTCTCCCCTATAAACCCCTTTACAGTCACTGTCCATCAGCATCAAACTGTGACTTTTATTAGTTAATTTCAATTTTTTCTTTGATTTTGTTTATAAAAATACCCTAGAGATAGATCTTCTCTTTGTTTTGGAAGGAAAATGGAAATTCTCTCCTGCCTCCCACTTCCTATGGTACATCAAAAACATAACCAGCAAGTTTAGAATAATTTGGGTCAGAGTCAAGTAGATATTCTTTACTTGAATGACTAGAGGCAATCGCTATTAGAGATATTTTTATGTTATTCTTTTGTATGAATAGGTCTTTAGAATACAGATGTTCATTATCTTTTTCTTCCATAGCTGTTCGGTTTGGTCGTATTCCTAAGCGTGAGAAACAGAGGATGCTAATTGAAATGCAGAGCGCAATGAAGACCATGATGAACAGCCAGTTCAGTGGTCATCTGCAGAATGACGTGTTAGTAGAGCATCATGAACAGACAGCCTTACCAGCTCAGGAACAGTTACAGCCCAAGCCCCAGCTGGAACAAGAAAACATCAAAAACTCTTCTCCTTCCTCTTCTGATTTTGCAAAGGAAGAAGTGATTGGCATGGTGACCAGAGCACACAAGGATACCTTTCTGTATAATCAAGAGCGAGTAAACTCCGTAGAGACCATTCAGCCCCAGAGAGAACGGATTCCCAAAAACATGGAGCAGTATAATTTAAATCATGACCATTGCAGCAGTGGGCTTAGCAGCCATTTTCCTTGTAGTGAGAGCCAGCAGCATCTCAATGGACAGTATAAAGGGAGGAACACAATGCATTACCCCAATGGGCATGCCATTTGTATTGCAAATGGACACTGTATGAACTTCTCCAATGCATATACTCAAAGAGTATGTGACAGAATTTCGATAGATGGATTTTCTCAGAATGAGAACAAGAATAGTTACATGTGCAACACTGGAGGGAGAATGCATCTGGTATAGTGAATCAATTTTTTTACCTACCTTGCATCAAGGGAAGCTTTGAAGGTTTTATTTTATTGGGGATATAGCAACCTCAGGGGCAGGGGTGGTGACAGAGAACCTAATAGATGTAAAGTCAATTTTGTGCAGTATTTTAGGTCAAATACTTCTAACATACATCGTTTGTTGAATGACCTATTTTCATGCAGTGCTAGGTTCCAAGCATGTGATTTGACTGATACTGTGATTTAGATTAGGATTTTATGTAAAATATGGATCATGCAGAATTGGTCCTTTAATTCTTAGAAATCCCTTTCAAAAGTTAAGTATTCAGATTAATAACTACCTTACTAGCTTTGGGATTTGCTCAAAGGGCTGATCTTTTAGCTTGGCACAACCAGTAATTCTTTGATTTCTGTGAAAAGAGTTTCCTTTAACCATTATAATGCAAAAGCTCTCTGGATATAGAACATGGATGCTTTACTGTCTGAGAGTTTAGGACTACCTTAATACACTAGCTCTAGGATTTTCTCAGGATAGCTAAGGATTTTCTCATCCTGTGAGATGAGTTAATGTTATTTATATCTTCCAAGTATATTTCATCAAGTACAATAGTTTACATGACAGTACAGTGTTTATATTCAGCCAGAATCTCATCAAAAACAGCAGTACTATCATTTCTGGTTTAAACCATGAGGTCCTTTGATAGTGCTTGCTATTTTCTATAGCCAGGTAATTAAAGTTTTTTTTTCCATTTTCAAAATAGTTGACTCAACCCCAGTTCTTATGTTAGATTTTTTTTTTGTCATTTGTGAGTATTTGATTATATGGATCTGAAAGGTGACCTTATATTTTATTAGACTTAGTGGCTGCCTTATGGAGGGAAATATCTGTAAGCATTTAGGTTCCCATTTTGTGATAGTCTCCATGGTTATGGAATCATCCCATTCATGGATCGCCTCTGGATTTAGTGAACATTTAAATGCTGATTTTACTGATAGAGTACACATTGTATGTTCATAATCTTTTTAAGTGTCTTTATGCCTTCTTTGGCTTCTTATTTTTGGCTTCCCAATCCTGATTTTGAAGGTGCACCTTGTATCTCCAGTCATTGTTTTCCAATTGAACAACTAGAGGTCAGTGGGCATACCATTGTTTATGAAATAAATGGTCAGTGACCCTTTTTAGAAAGTGAGGCATCTCACTATATTTTCCTCTTTGAAATTACAGCATTGTAGTTGTGCCCATTTAGAAAAAAGCATGTTTTGAGATATTAGCTAAATAATGGGCTTGGGTTCTAGGCCTGTGACTTCTAGCTGTTTTTGGACAGGTCACTAAACCAAACTTCTTAGAGTTTCATTTCCTCATTTAAGAATGAGGTAATTATAATATCTGCTATAACTAACTAATAGGGTTGAGAATCCAGGTAATATGTATGAATTTGTTTGAAAACCATAAACCCAGCATAAGGTGGCAGCGGTGTTACAAAATAAACCTGTGCATCAGGCTTTTGATATAGCTTGTTACAGATCTCGTTTTTGCTTAGACTGCCTCTTTTATGATAATAAGATAATTGCTATTTAAACTAAGTTGCCATGAGGCTTTCTATAGTGAGGCAAGTAGCACATGGAGAAAGTGCTAGTATCAGTAGATTTTACTTGTGTCTGAGGGTTATTTTCATGTTGGGGTTTCTCGTAATGAGATGTCACTTTTGAAATTGCTTTATCACTTTTCACAATTTTGAGTTTTCCTGTTTTGTGCATACTAGGTTTGTCCAATGAGTAAGTCTCCATATGTGGATCCTCATAAGTCTGGGCATGAAATCTGGGAGGAATTTTCAATGAGTTTCACCCCAGCAGTGAAAGAAGTGGTGGAATTTGCAAAGCGTATTCCTGGATTCAGAGATCTGTCTCAGCATGACCAGGTCAACCTTTTGAAGGCTGGGACTTTTGAGGTAGGTTTTATTTATCCTGGCTATTGATGCAGGGCATATATTGTTTAGTTTTCATGCACATTTTCATTCTTTTCTAAATAAGTATAGTCCAGAGGCTGAAACTGCCAACAGGAGAATGACTATCTCAGGATCTTGGAAAGAGACTAAGTAAATCCAGAGTTACTTAGGACTTGAAATATAAATGCTCTGTGTACCCAGTGTAAGAATGCCAGGTTTCTAGTATTGCTTTCATGTATGGATTTGATAGGTTTTCAGTGTTAGACACCTACTGAAAGCCTAGCCTGGCATTTATTGTGTTCAGTACAGAACACAAAGTATAAAAAGAATGTGGTTTTTGTCTTTTGAAAGACTAGAATATTTTGGGGATGTGTCAGACTTCTCTTATGTGCCACCTCAGATCCTCTTGGCCTCACCTCACTCTAGAATCTTTGGCTACATTCTCTGCTCCAGCTTCTGTTGCTGGGATGTGTCCTGCCTTTCTTGTCAGCCCTCACAGGACACAGAAAGCGCCTGTCACCTGTCTGCCCCAGGGTCTCCCTGTTGCTGCTGAGGTGTGAGAAGCCTCAGGACTTGCTCCAAGCTTACTTATTCATTATCTGAAATGTAAGGTGGTGGGTGAGAAGTTGATATGTGGTGGGCCAAATATTTGTTCAGTGGGGGAAGGGAGCCAGGGGGGTAGATTTCCAGTCATGTCCCTGACAGCTCCACAAGACTGAGCTTTCAGTTGTTGATACCCAGTGGCGGCTGGCTCAGTATGCATCCTCCTGTGCTTGCTCTCTTCCCTTCCCTGTCTCGTTTCCTTTTTTCACACTCCTGTGTTCAACAGGTGCCAGGGCACACACCATGTAAACTTTCACCTTAGGTCTGGTTTCTGGGGCACCTGGACTAGAACAAAGAAGCCACATTCATAAATAAAATAGCTATGGTGTAGTTCAAGAGTAACACCTGTATGTCAGGATTTTCAGTTTAAAGGAGAACATTAGGTTTAAGATGTAAAACCAGAAGGGATGTCAGTGGTTAAGTTCAGTTCACTCATTTTTTAGGTTAGATAACTATGGCCCAGCGAGGCAGAGACTTTTCTTGGATTACCAATAAATTCATAACTAGTCAGTCTAGAACACAAATTCCAGACCCCCGGGACTTGTGTTCTTTCTATCTTATGATCAGTATTGGGATTGCTGTGTTCCAGAGTTAACACCATCTTCATAGAAGGCTTACTCTTTTTGGATTGTCTTGGGTAAAAGAAGTCTTTATTTGGGTACATTGCAAAGGGAAGGTGTTTGTTGAGTGTTCTCTGCTTATGAAAGAAACACATGACATAGATACACCATTTAGTGTAGTGGAGGAAGTGCTGTAGTAGATAAGCAGTTGTTGCCTGGTTTGTTTTCGATTTCAGTTGTAACTTAGTATCCAGAACACTTAGACACTGCAATGGTTCTCTTTGTATGTTATCTTTTTGGGTTATGGTCTCATGAAATAGTCTAATTAGAGTTCTGCTGCTGCGTTTGCCTTGACTGCCTTTGGTGTTTTGATATTTCCAAGTGTTGTTGCATTGAAATATTGCTCTTTACTTAGGGCTCACAGACCATGAGATACCCTTGGTTGCTTAAAGAGATTCTTTAACACCTTTGGCAAAGCTCAGTTTCAGATTTCTTGGCATCATTGCCTGCTTTAATTTTGTACTTGCATTTCAGAATCTTTATTAATAGAGCTTCAGAGTATCACAGGACTCAAATATTTTGCCACTGGTGGCTGGAATTTTTTTTTGATGTTCTTCTTGGAATATATATTGCCTTGGTAGAGAATTTCCCTTAGGGAAATGGTTCTGGATAAAAAAATAAATTCAGTTTTTCTTTTACAATTTTCTTTTATCTGTGGGAGGTTTCTTAACTGACTTGAATACTCAGTTATTTCTTAGTATTTATTGAACTCCTCCAGGTACATTTAAGTCTTTTTCTTTTTCCAGGTTTTAATGGTACGGTTTGCATCATTATTTGATGCAAAGGAGCGTACTGTCACCTTTTTAAGTGGAAAGAAGTATAGTGTGGATGATTTACACTCAATGGGAGCAGGGGATCTGCTAAACTCTATGTTTGAATTTAGTGAGAAGCTAAATGCCCTCCAACTTAGTGATGAAGAGATGAGTTTGTTTACAGCAGTTGTCCTGGTATCTGCAGGTAAGCAAGCTGGCTCAAAGTGAGCCACACCTAGAATATAGTGTCCAGTGGGGAAGAAGGTGGCAGTTAACTAGGCTCCAGCAAGCTAAATAGTGGGGAGAAGGCCTTTAGGAATATGCTTAACTATGTGAATCTGTTTTCTTTGTATAATTAATTTTTTTATCTTGATGGTAAAAGTCAAAAGTCCTATATGGTAATAAAATTGTGATCTGGCCTCACATTTAACACTCTTAGCCTTTAGTTTTTGTTTATAATTCTTTACAAGTCTAAACCATTATTGGATAGATTTATTTTTTGAAGTGTTGTGTATCTACAGGTAGGTGGCTCTAACATGAATCTTAAGTTTTAATTTTAAAATACTATGTGGGTTACTTGAATATGTTAAAAGTATCAAGTGTGGTTATAAAAAATCAGTGAATTATGTATGAGTGGTGGGCTTTCACCCAGTTTTGCCATTGAATTTTCTGTGTGATTGGATAAATAATCTTATCCTTTGGGGTCTTGGCTGCCTCACCCTGTGGAAGGGAGTGTGCTGTGTTGAGCCAGCATGAGGTCTGACCCAGAAGAGTCCGTCACTGTGCGAAGAAGTGACCAAGACTTTTGACATCTAATGTTTATTTACATGAGTCATTGAAGATGTTTCCCAGTTTTCCTGCCACCTTACATTTATAATGCAGTTACTTCTGACCAAAGTATTTTAAATTCAGACAATAGATATTAAGGCAGAGATTACTCCTAAATTACAAATTGGAAATTGAAACAGTGACTTTGCTGGGGACATGTAAGTAAGTGCCACCCATTATTAGGTTATAACTTTATTTAAAAATGTTTGTTGAGAATTTTAGAATATTTTTATATGACTTACTCTACTTCCCATTTGTTTACTACTGTGTAAAAGGCATTATGAGGGTTATAACGTACATGCTACATGCTATGTCCCTATGTGGCTTAACTACAAAGTCAGTAATTCTTAAGGAGAGTAAGTTCTTTATATATGTTAAAGGGTCTATAATCAGCACCATAAATAAAGACTTATGCCATTTGGAAGCATAACTTGGTGGCCTTTTCAGATCAGCTCTACTTGGGTAGCTAAAAACACACTTCTGTGGGAATAGAGTGAAAGCGCAGGGATACACTAATGCCTCATGCGCTTTGCCTACAATTTCGTAGTTTGATACGTAATTAGTAATGTTTGAATTGACATCAGATTAATAAGTATTGTGAAACCGAAGGTAATCCATTCATATTAATCTCTTTATCTAATTAATACGCCTTATGTGCTGGGTGCTCAGGGGAAGGCAGAGCAAGTGTTAAGACAGGTTTGCTCCTGAAGTATTTATGTTCATTTGGAGAGGCAGAACCAGCACAAAAAGCTCTATGGTACTAAATTGTGTGGTTCTGACTGAGGTAAGTAATAGTTATAGGAAGGAAGGTGAAGTCATCTCAGAAGGCTTTGTAGGGAAGCTTTGTGGAGCTGGAATTTGAAGGGTGGGTTATTGGGTTTTCCTAGCGAAAAAAAAAAAAAGATGGAATGGCATGGGAAGACATGAGCTAGGGCAGGGCAAGGGGCAGGTGGTCAAAGCCTGATGTGTACCTCACGGAGGAGGGGGACATAGAGCTTGTGAGTTAGGGGAGCGCCGGTTTATAGAATGACAGCTATGAGAGCTAAGCCCAGAACTTACAGCTGAAATACGGGACAGTGGCAAGTCAGTGTAACTTCTTAAGTAGGGGAGTGATGAGGCACAAAGTGATGCTTGACATTAGCTCTGCATTTTTATCCTGGGTGGGGTAGACTGTAAGTCAGGTTAGCTGGAGAGCCAGGTTGAGAAGCTGCTGAAATAACTTCAGGTGTGAGGCAGGGGAGCAAGCTCTCCTGAGGGAGGTTTGGGCAGAGGCAGCAGAGGGGCTCCATCCCAGAGCTATTTCAGAGGAAGAAATGAAGGCGGAGGGAGGGTAAGGGCTTCATATGCCAGGTGCTGTGTACTCTCTTCATTTATATTTTTCACCAGGAACATGATTTTTATTTCATTTTAACTCCTTTTGGAAAAGTCTTGTTTTGTTTCCTGATCATAAGAATAATACAGGATCTTTGAAAAATTAGCAAATATTAAGATGAAAGTAGAGATGAAAATATCACTACTAGAAAAGATCACTGTTAACATCAGGGTCTCTTTCCATTTACCTATCCATCCATTTACCCATTTGCTTGCTTTGATCCATGGTATGTAAAAAAAATTTGATAGACAAGTGGAAAAAACTGATTATAAAAGAATACAATGCATTTTTATTGTTTTGTCTGTGTATGGAGATATACAAGCAACATATACATACATACATAGTTCCATGCATTTTAAAATAATAAGTTGAGTTCACTTAAACATATGATAGTGTTCATGTCAAATTTAAATCTTTACCACTTTACAAGGACTGTTGTTATTTTTAAGCAGTGTCTAGGCAGGAAAATAAAGTTCCACAACTACAGGGGAATATAAAATGAAAAGTTTCTTTTTCCTTCTATTCCAAGCCTGTTCTTCAGAGAACTAGATTTCTAACCATGTTTCTTTTTAATTGTTCTGATGGTTGCTCACCCAACTCTAGAAACTATGTGTATACTTCCTCTTTTTATTTAGTAGATATAATTGATAAATAATAGTACCTTCTCACTTTGCCCTCTCAATTGTTACATTTTATTTTTACAGTTACTTTATTGGTTTTATTTATAATTTCAATATGCTCACATTCTTTGGACTCTTTTCCTCATATAGGAAATCAGTATCTCCCTTCTTCCATATCCTGGCTTTTGCTATACCACTTCTTTTACATTGTCAAGTATTAAAACATTTACATTCTGTTCTATAGCTGTGATTAGTTTCCATGCTTTATTATGACTCTAAAAATTGAAAAGTTAAAAGATCAGTATTTACAGTATTATGATTATATAAATAGCACTCATAGTGTTCACACAATGGAGTTGAAATGGTAGACAAGGCAATGTAAACCTCTGCCCTAACCCTGCACCACCTAAAGGGGAAATGTTCCAAGTATTAGATAACAAAGGGATTATTTATTTATAGTCTCTATCAGTTGTTTAGAATTAGGCAGCATTATAGTTTGCTTTCTATTTAAAATAACTTATTTTTCTTGGAATCTACAGTTGCCTTCTGGTTTTCATTTTGTTTTTAGTTGTCAGATTAAATGCTAGTTAATTCCTAGATCTCATTATATAATTTTATCCTCATAACAGATTTCCAATGTGAGCTAGGACATGTTGTCCTTAGTTATACAGGCAAGGAATTTGAGGAACAGAGGGGTTAAATAATTTGCCCAAGGTCACATTTTTAATAATTGGCTAAGTAGGCATAAAGGCTTTCTACTATATTGTTAACAGCTGCTAAGGGAGTGAGATCAATCATGACATTTCCCTATGAGACTGGAAGAATCAATACCAGAGAGAAGGGGAATTATACCTGGAAGGTAAATTCTTTTTCAGATTGTATGGAATGGTGACAGTTACTTCCAGTTGAAGATTAGGGATTGGCATATAGGTGTGAGGCCAAGGCTCTTCTAGGTATGGATTTCAGTTGCCTTCATAGAGGTTTTTGTAGAAGGAATCTTAACTTCTATCCTGTATAGGCAGTGAATGTGCATAAGGAGGATTTGGTTGCGGGTACAGGCTTGGGAGAGAGAGAAGGAACCAGTTGAAGATGTGGCATGAGTTAAATGGTACAAATAGTAGGGTAGCATTTAGTGCATCATTAAGAGGATGAACTTCCACTTTACTCTGGGCATTCTGTTGTTAGTTTCTAGAGGATTGTTTGTGATCCAGCTAGATTTGTTGTTAGGTTTTTGGCCCTGAAATCATGAAACCATTGTTTTAGAAATTGAGGTGTTAGAACAATTTAATATGATTTACATTTTTAGCTATAGTGTCCATTTTCACTGCAGTTCTGATTTATGTAGAGAAGCACAGGTCTTTCAAACAGAATAGTCACCAGAGGACCACCCACTACACTGCTGCTTATTACTGTTTGTCTCTGGATATTTTGCTTATGGGGATCACTGTCCTTCTTTCCCAGTTGTTGTTATTGTCAGTTACTGATGATATAATGCAAACCAGTTATTTTCTTCTGCTGAAATATGAGCTTTTTAAAGGAAGGAATTTTGGTTAGTTATGTTTACTGCTAATATATTACCTAGCCACCTGTCAGAGTACCCACATGCATTCAATCAGTATTTGATGTGTGAACTAACAGGTTACAAGGGCATTAAAGAAAACAATTACTTGATTATTAAAAACAGAGAAGACTCTTAGAAGCATTATTGAAGGGCTTTAAGTAATTTTTTGGAAATGATCCTTATGATTGTGTGGCCAAAGTCAAATGTCCAGAGAAGAGGTGTTTTGTTTGTCTAACAATTATGTCTGAAAATCATGACCCCACCCCCAGTCAGTAGTCAATGTCCAATCTGTTTCTTTTCCATAAGAATTAGCACATAGTTCAAACAAGTAGTCAACAATTTGTTTCTTTTTCTGTAAGAATTAGCACAGAGTTGTAATAATCAGATTTTACCTATTTTCATCATTTTTTCTGTATTTAGAGTTGATACTTTAATACTCTAAAAGTCAAACTTTTCCCCCTTTGCTATTAAATTTTAGTCCTTGTTCTAAGAGTTTGTACTGCAAGTGGCCTTTTTTCAGCTACCAGTTACAATGTAAGGTCTTCTCGGTTTCCTTGTAAAAGATGAAAAAGATGTAAATAGCCAGAGAAGTTTGTTTCCTTTGAAGAAGTTTTTTTTTCTTATTAATTACAACGCCCTATATGCAGAGCCATAAAATATTTCTTGTGCACTGCTGCCTCCTGTTGTAAAGGGAAGAAATAGCCCTTGCCGATGAAAAAAATATAGTCTATGGGCAAAAACAATATAGGCTTGGCTACTTTAAGATAATTTTTTTTATTGCTGGTTTATATTAAATCACTAATTTATTAACATTTTGTATGATAAGCTTAATAAACACAGTATGCTAAATGAAAGTGAATGCAGGTTACCATAACTAGGTGATAAAGTTGCATAGTATGTTATCTATTACTATATGACAGTTAAAACTTAGTGGCTTAAAAATGTATACATTTATTATCTCACAGTTTCTGAAGGTTAGGAATATGGATACGGCTTAGATGCCTGCCCCTTGCTCAAGGTTTCTTAGGAGGTTGTAGTCCTGCTGTGGGCAGGGCTGTGGTCTCATGTAAAGGCTTTAATAGGAAGTGATCTGCTTCCAGACTTACTCATGTGATTGTTGGCAGGATTCAGTTCCTTTTAAGTTGTTGCACTGAGGGTCTCAGTTCCTTGTTGGCTTTGGCTGGAGACCACCCTCAGTTCCTTAGTTTGTGGGCAGTCCTAGGGCAGTTCACAGTATGGCATCTGGCTTTTTTCAGAGTGAGTGTGTAAGAGAATGCTTAAGATGGAAGCCATGGTGTTTTGTAATTTACCATTTCATGCACCTGTAGTAAGTCAGTCTAGCTCACTCAAGGAGAGAGGGTTGCACAAGGACATGGATTCCAGGATGAGGGATCACTGGAGGCCATCTTAGAGGCTGCTGCCATGCATGGCAGCATACAAATGTCAGTATATTCCCTAGAAAGGGAAAGCGTATTTCTGAACTACTACATTATTCATTTTATTTTGCCAATTAGAAACAGTTGAAGTTAGCAGATGGCATCTAATTTTAAAAATCAGAAGCTCTAGTTTTGTGAACAAAAATACCTAAGCACTAAAGGATTTTGACTTATCAAGTGTGCTGTGTGATATATATCTTTGCAATATAATAGCTACAAAAATTTGCCATTGAGATTTAAAATACTTTGTCTTTTGCTTTTGCTCCAGTGTATAAAACCTTATTTTGAATTCATTAATGAGATTGATGAGCATAGATGAGCATGGGTTGTATTTAATGTTAATATTATGTACTGCTTTTCATATCTCTCTATCCTTTATTCTCCATTAGATCGATCTGGAATAGAAAACGTCAACTCTGTGGAGGCTCTGCAGGAGACCCTCATCCGTGCACTAAGGACCTTAATTATGAAAAACCATCCAAACGAGGCCTCTATTTTTACAAAACTTCTTCTAAAGTTGCCAGATCTTCGATCTTTAAACAACATGCACTCTGAGGAGCTTTTGGCCTTTAAAGTTCACCCCTAAGGCCTTTGTTTATTTAAGCATGAACTGATTCATGCTAACTGTACATTTTGTGCTAAAATGCTTATTTATACGTGTATACCCTATGTGGAGATAGAAAAGACCTTTAAGACACAGAATTGTAGGCTATCTCTGTAATCCTGTAGTAGGTGTTTGGATTGAGGTTTCTTCAGCCATAGTTAGACATCTACTGCATTTTCCTCATAGACCAATCAGCTGTGTCGCACTTAAACTGGAGAAGTTACACTGAATTAATAGTCATGAATGTTAGACTTTTTCATCTGCCAAAACCAGAAACCATTTCGATCTCCCTTTGGTACAAATATGACAAGTAACACAAGTACATGAGGACTTAAAAATACATGCTTTGTGGTTGAAGTTCTATTGTGTGGTGAAACTTGATTTCATCACAAGACTATTTGATCTGATAATTTGGAGACTTTGGGAGTTAGGAGACCTCCGTGTCTGTATTTTACCCTGCCACTGTTAAGTGTGTGGTCTCAGGCAGGTTAGTTGGTTGTGGAAAGTGAGAATTGATAGTGTTCCTAATGCCTCACCTTGCAGAGATACTAAAAATGTCTATAAAGCATATTTACCTCTTGGGAGATAGGCACTATGTAAATAAGGTAAAATTTTTGTTATGACAATTGTTCATAATAGTAGCCTTTTCTTATTTTTAAGCATTTCTGAGAAAACATTTCACAGTTCACACTGACCTGTTTATTCAGGGTTCCTTCATGTGTGTGGGGTATCCTCCTGGCACACACATACTCAAAGATTATGGGTACATCAGATACATAGGATGTGTATATAATATGTATGTGAATATAGTTATTCATAAATATATTTCTTCACAATATTTTAAACTGTGAGGAACTTTATCATACTAAACTTAAAAGGTGTCAGAAGACCCAAATTAGGTGCATTTTACCTGTTGATAACATATCTATTGCTTTAAATGTTTAGATAGTAGAATATTGAATTTATGCTCTATTTTTGTTTATTTAAGCAACACTTAATGTAAAAGTGCAACAGGCAGTCAAGTCCAAATTTCAAAAACATGTATTTTAGAGTTTGTCCTTGGTAAAATCTTCAGGGTCCTAGTTGTTCAGGAGTTCATTGAGATTCTTACCTTGTACTAAAATAAAAAGGTTGCATTGCTGCCCCTTACGTACATACTGCAGCTTGATGGGAAATATTTTGATTCTTCTGGAAAACCAATTAATGTTTAAGAAAACTTTAATATGTTGGGGGGTATGTGGGTGTATAGGTATGTTCTTAGTCTACCTTTTTCTTCTCCTGAATAACACTACAGGGATTCTGTCAAATTAGATTTAATCTATAATTTGAAAAATGATTTAGTGTGTGACCTACCAGCTTACATAAGGTTCAAAGACATTTCATCCATGTTTCAAATATTGGGCTTCATTAAATAGATAAGATCAGCCTTTGCTTATGGCAGTAGAGTAGTAGCCAAAGTTGAGGATTTTATGTATGTTTTTCTGTTTCCCTGGAAAATAGCAATTAATCAAATCTTTTGGTAAAGATTGCTTTCTGTATAACTTTTGGTTTACATAAAATTACAAAAGTGAAAAGATCCCACTTTACTGTACTCAGTCTGTTCTTTTAACCGTATGTGAGCAGAATGCCTTACTTGTGATCTTGCTTAAGTTGCTCCTGAGACTTGAATTTCTGTGGCACTAGTTAAGTAAATTAAAAAAAGTTAAACCCTCTCATTATTAAAGAGGAAAGGTGATGGTGATGTCTTTAAATGATATAAACCATAATTGTGATTTACCTTAAATAGGTATGGCTTTTATGGGATATACAGTATAGTTTTTGTGAATTCTTTACATGATAGCATTATCTTTTTATAATTTTTTTCCTAAGATAAATGCATAGTTTTCTTCTATGGGGGATAGAAACAGCTTTTTGAAGTAATACAGAAAACCTCAGAGATCATGTTGACTCTTAATTTTTGCCTTTTGCATAAGCCTCTTTATAACATGTATCTTTAAAAGTTACTAAGTCTTTAGGAATGTGTAACCAGAACTGTGTTAGTATTGCTTATAAAACTTTAGTTAGGTTCAATATATACATGTGTACATCTATATATAGGTATGTAGATTTGCATTTTGTCTTGTAAAATTTTATTTGAACAAATTCCTCTAGGTAATGGGAAACAAAATTAATAGTTCATATGCCACTCCGAGCATTTCTATATTGGAAAATAGCCCAGTATTGGAACTTCTAAAATTAAACCAGCAGCCAGTTTACAAGCACATTCTTTGATTGAGTCATTGTTTATAAACTTACTAAATGCAGAGAAGACAACCAGTTTTGGAAACTTCTGAGTCAGTGGGACACTGTTGATTAATTAATAATGTACTGTATGACTTAAGTGATGCTTTAACTCTGATTTTACATTTTAAAGTTAAAATATGGGCATTATGTCAGCAAACTTAAGGGCATTATGTCAGTAAGCTAAAACTTTTTTTTTTTTCTGTGCTTTTAATGTATCTCTACGTGATCTGAGAGAGGATTCAAGCTTTTAGAAAGAAATAGCTGAGGGAAGGGGAAACATCTTAGGATGAAGCTTTTCTATATATAGCGATGGTTTAATTACAGATTAAAATATTAGAAGGAAATTTCAGTAGATTAAGTGTATAGCTTTTGTATCTACATGTCAAGAAATTACCATTGTAACTTGATAAGAAATGATTTATGTAAACATCATTGCAGAGCAAGGTGTAGAAGCTCAGCTAGGTTTATTACTGTGCACGAGAGTAAGTACCTATCTCAATTATTCTTTTTCTTTTCCAATATAAAGTTTGCTGAATGTACAAGAAGAGTTTATCACTTAGGATATAGAATTTTTTAGGGGTTGGGGGGAGGGGCTTTGTCAGGAAATAACCTGTAAACAAAGATTGTCTTGATTTGATTCAAAACAAAACTTGAAGTTATTCTTGAACTAACATGGAAAATTAAAATGGCTATTGTTTAAAAATATAGAAATATATTGTTGACAAGATATGTGTTGTTTATTTTCTACAAACTTATTGATGAGGACATGGACAATATCTTCATGTTTCTGAAAAGTAATTGTACATGGGGGGAGGGGATAATAAATATTATTTCTAACCAAGTGTGGTTTTTGTCATCTTTCTATCTTGACAGTTTTTAAGACCATTTATAGTTTAACTTACCACTGCCCCCACCCCTAGCAGAACTAAGAGGGTATCTTAAGGTAAGTCTCTAATTCATCAAGAGGTAATGTATGTATGTAGGTCTTTTTAAAAAAAAGATGTTATAGGTTTTTTTTTTGAGATTCCAGCAAGGATTGTGCTGTTTTCTGTAATGCCAGCCAAATGGTGGCTTGCTGTATCTGATAAGGTGGTCTTTCTGGGAAGATGATGAGATCCAAAGGGGGTATTGATTTGCCCAAGAACCAGCCTTGGCCATGAACGGGATGAGGTGCCTTTAGCAAGATGCCCCCACCCCCTCCCGCTTGGCCAGTGATGGTAGCCATGCCAGCTAAGCTAAGGCAGATAACACCAACATTCCCTGCAGTTATTTCCCAAACCAGTAACATCACTGCTTTGTAGAGATTGTAGAGATAATTGGTTGTTAGCTGGGAGTAATGGGCTCCTTGGTTAAATTTGGAAATGCTGGGCTAGACAAAGTTACTGAGACGACCATGTCCTGTTCTCTAACAAGTGAACTCACTGTGAATCCTTCAAGGAAGGTTTAGTGGGATGTGCTTTTCCCCAGACTTTCTCCAAGTAACCACCCTTGTTTCTTCCTGTGCTGAGCACTTAGAGCTCGTTGGAGATGAATAGGTGTTCCTGCTTTTTTCTTCCATTTTCCTACTGGTGTCCACAGAACTGTGTATGACCTTCACAAGTGAGGTGAGCTCTCTTTTTTTCTGTAATTTCTTTTTTCTCTGAACTCTCCTTATCCTTAACCCCAGCAGTTCCCCCACACCCCCATTATTATGTTGGTAAGTTCTCATCTTTTTCTCCCTACAATAGCCATTTCATTTCCTGTTCAGGTTCTGCAGTTACACACAAGTGGGGTAGTTTCCAAAGTGGAAAGCACCTACACTTCTGTTCTCTCTCCTTTGCTGCCTCCAGTGACTGTTTTTCTAAGTAGTTTTATCTGACAAGATTTTTGAGTAGTCCGATGGTTTAGAGATTCAATACTTAACGTTTGTCGAACATCTATATCTCAGGGTTTTTTTTTTAAAACCCAAATGCAAAATGAAGTTCCATGGAAACCCAGGGGGCACCAATCCAGACAGTCGTGGGAGTTGTATGCCTGTGGAACAAATGGCCGCCAGTCACATATCTTCATCAGTAATTGTCAGCAACTGCTGCTGGAGCTGGCTTGCAAGAGCTCCTGTGGTCTGATTATTACAATTTCAGGAATTTAGGGAGCTTGTTAAACAACCATTATTAAAAATTACATAAGCTTACAACTAAATTATATTTGAAAAGATAATACTCAAAACTCAACACTTCATAATTATTTCACGTTTTACTGTTATTTATGCTTTTGAGGTTCCATACCTGTGTGTTTACGTGTATGGTGGAAATAACTTTATAATGGCAGGTTTGTGCACATCTCTTCCCGACTCCCTGCTATGTGACAATTTGGTAACTCAGAATTGGCCATGATGGGATTACTTAATACCCTGGAAAGTTGCAAATGCTATGAATCAGGGCTTGATTTATGGTTTTATTGGCTGTCTAGACTTAAGAAAGTGAGAAAACGTTAATACAGATTAAAAGCCTCATGTCTACAGTCATTAAACATTGTGAATAGTGCAGGAAATTACAGTTGTCTGAAAACTATTTGAAAAGTATTATCTGATTCAGAAAAGAAGTTGCTCCAATCATTGACAAGTCAAGTTCTAACAGTTTTTATCGTTTCATTAATATCCTTAAAATACCAATCACCACTCATGTCATAACTAGTCAATTGCAACTGGCAAAAATGAATGCATTCTGTGAGAATTGGTCTTAGGGATTTACAGTAAAGAATATTATGTATCTTATAAGTTGTATATCCTTTTGGTAAAAATAATATGCACAGACACATGTGCATGCACACACAGACACACACACAGTTTTTCCTCCCAGGAGGCTAGTTTACCAGCATACCACTATTCACCACGAGATAATCTGTTTTCTAGATAAAGAAAACCAAGGCTCAGAGAGTTTAAGTAACTTAGGTACACAAAGCTCTTGAGTGGAGAGCTAAACTACAAAAGGCATGTGTTTGGGCCCCAGAGTTGCTCTCAATTGTTGTGGTAATAGAGGAGCAATGGGCTTGGGGTGTCCTTGGCAGAGTGGTGTTTAGTAAGTCTACTTGAATCTGTACATATGGGGAGCTAATGCCTGTGGAATTGTTTGGGAATGAGTACAAGGGAAGCTCTTTGTCAAGGATTCAATACATAATAGGATTTTAATGTTATTCCCCCAATGTGTACATACATTTTTCTCCCATCTGTAAAATGGATAAACCACCTAAGGTGGTGGCAAGGCAAAATGAGATGTATTAAAAATTCTTTGCAAACTGAGGAGCCCTGTAGACATTAGGTAATTGTTTTTCCTTAGGAAATTAAGTAAGTAGAAGAGGGGAGAGGAGGCATCCTGTGGGGATGTGAGATGGGACACTGTGCACAGGGTCCTGGAGGAGGTGGCCCCAGGGTGGTTGGTTGTGTGGCTCAGCTCCCACAGGTGCTGCCGCCCCACCACAGGGGCTCCAGATTCAGGTCCTCAGCTAGGAGCTGTGCTGACCTCAACCTGCAGGTACTGACTTCCAGTGACTTCCTCAGGAGGCCCTAAGCAAGTGGCAAGTCCATATTGCATCACCAACCTTGCACCTATGGTTTTGCTTTGACTGGTTCCAGTTTTCTGCAGTCCACTGTGGCTGGAAGCAGATAATCCTTCTGACAGATGGGCAGAAGGTCAACATCAGTCTGTCACAATGCCTGTGACATTGTTATTCACCTCACTTTGTCTCCTCAGGTAGGCATTTGTCATCTCACATCTTCACAAGAAGGGCAAGTACAGACCAGTAATATTCCGAGAAGAGTCCACATTCACATGACTTGTTACAGTATATTGATACTGTATTTTATTACTAGTTCATCCCCTACTGTGCCTCATTTATAAATTAAGCTTTATTATAGACATGTAGGAAAGAACATAGTATATGTAGGTGTCTTCAGGAGGGTTTCAGCTCCACATAAGTTCACTCTGGATTTGGTGAGATCAAATAACAACAGAATGTAGCAGGTAAAAGGGTTTATACCAAGATTTATGCTCACAGTGGCAGGTCAAGTGCTAGAATCATGTCTGCCTCTAGCAAATTCACAATCTGTCTCAGTCTCTGCCTCTGGGAGGAGCACTGGGTGGAGCTCTATGTAATAACACCGACAATAATGGCTCATTGCCAGCAGGTGTGGAAGCAGTAGCCTAGCAGCAGGCCAGTTACATCAGCAAGTAGATTAGGGTCAGGTTAGGATCCTGGCCATCAGAACTTCCATTTTCCCTACAGTAGGGTTCTGCACTGTGGCTTCAGGCCTCCACTGGGGGTGTTGAAACTGTGTCCCCTATGGATGAGGGAGGATGTACATAGAGAAGGTCCTGAGTATTGTCCATGGTATACATCTATTACAAAGGGCAGAAATCATTAGCTTACTGTTTCTTGATAGTAAAAATAACATAAGTACCCTGAAAGGGAAGGAAGAACATGTTTTTGAGTTTTGAATATTCTCACCATTTGCTGATGGTTGAGGATAATGTCCTGGTTGTGATTTTGCTCTTCAGTGGTCTGGAGACAGTCGTTTTGCTTTTCTGGGTTCAGGTCCCCTCTGTAAAGTGAGGGGATTGAGCTCTATGCCCTCCAGGATCCCTTCCAGGCTGACATTTGTGATATGATGGTACATAAACAACACAGAAAAGAAAAAAGCCAGAAAGTGAAGAATGTGGGGTATGTTTGTGTGGAGGGGTGGGAAGACAGAAAAATGGTTCTTGCAGCCAAGTAAAGTTTGATGGATCACCCTTGCCTTAACTTGGTATGATATTACACCCTGCTGGCCATCTAGCCATGGTCCTTGTGGTGTAACTTCCCACTCTCCTGCCCTGCCTCAGTGCTCAGGCTCACAATACCTTTAACTCAGTCATCTCTTGAGGCCTGGGAGTAGGAAGGGTGCAGGGAAGGAGGGGTCATGTCTAGGAATTTCATATCCCCCAAGGTTCCAAGGCCCAGAGAAAGCGGCAACTAGAACTGGAGAATAGCACAAACCCTGAAAAGAAGGGGAAATCCCTGGCCCAGTGGCACTGGGCTCCCCCGTCAGAGCTCTGCTGGGGCCTGAATATTTAGGTGAAGAGTGTATGCTCAAGCTTAGACCTTTCCTGCACGGCAGCACTTCAGCTTTTGATCCTAATAAAAATGGAAAATTTTGTAGTAAAAGTGTAAAATATTTTGTAGTACATAAATTGAATCATTGCAGTATGTACTCTTGTATAAGGCTTCTTCACTCATAACTTGTGAGATTCACAATTCATGTATCAGTGATTTTGTTCCTTTTAATTGCTAAGTAGTATTCCTTTGTATGGACATAACACCGTTTATCCTGTTGCTGGAGATCTGGGCTCTTTCCATTTTTTGGTTATGGATAGAGCTGTTACAAACACTACTTTGTTCTTGTAATTATACTACATCATGACTTGACCCTGGGTTAGGATTTATGTTAGTTTAGGTGTCAAGAGTGCAGAAAGCAGTGTCTAATGGAAGGTATGAGAAGCAGAGAATTAAATCATGAAGAGAATCCTTTCTGTTTGGGTTCTTATAGAAAGAGCAATGCATCAGTTACAAAATGCTTAATACCTATCTAAAAGGGAGTTCAACGTTAAGGATATTTATTATTCATTTCCTGCTGGAGATGGCAATTCTAGGCTGGTTCAGTGGCTCCAAATGCCATCAACAACCTAGGAACTCACCTCACACCCATAGATTGGCTATTAGCAAACAAACAAAGAAAAGAAACATGTTGGCAAGGATGTGGAAAAACTGGAACCACTGTGTACTGTTGGTGGGAATGTAAAACAGTACAGCTGCTATGGTGGCTCCACAGAAATTAATATTATGGAAATTAATGGTACAGCTGCTGTGGTGGTTCCACAAAAATTAATACAATTAAAAAAATTGGTGGTTCCTTAAAAAAATTAAAAGAATTTAAAAACTGGATCTATACCTGAAATAATCGAAAGGAAGGTCTTGAAAACATATTTGCACATCCACGAGACAGCAGCATTATTCACAATAATCAAATGGCGGAAGTAACTCGTGTCCATTGACAGATGAATGGATACATAACTTGTGGTCTATACATGCAATGGAGTATTATTCCCCCTTAAAAAGGAAGGATATTTTGATACCTTCTACAGCATGGATGGACCTTACGCTGTATGATTCCACTTATTTGAAGTATCTAGAGTCACATTCATGGAGCCAAAGTAGAGTGGCGGTTGCCTAGGGAGGGAGGAGGTGGTGAGAGTGGGAGCTGTTACAGAGTTTCAGTTTTGCAAAATGAAACAAGTTCTGGGGATTGGTTGCAAAAACAATGTGATTGTACTTAACACTACTGAACTGTATGCTTAAAAAATGGTTAAGATAGTAAATTTTATGTTATGTGTATTTACCAATTAATTAAAGAAAAACCTGGCTTTTGATCCTTCTTTGTGGTCTTATGTGTGTTTGTAATTTTATACCATGGTTGCAAGATTGGTGACACCATTAGGCATCATAGCAGATGCACTGTGTCCAGAGAAGAGGAAAGACCTTCCTCTTGTTTATTAGGGGGAAACTTTCTCAGGAGGCCCCAGGAGAC
The DNA here is from genome assembly GCF_030020395.1 of Manis pentadactyla. Taxonomy (NCBI): domain Eukaryota; kingdom Metazoa; phylum Chordata; class Mammalia; order Pholidota; family Manidae; genus Manis; species Manis pentadactyla. The sequence goes on along the minus strand of NC_080032.1, from coordinate 44,168,645 downwards.
TTTTCCTCTCAGCTCCTATTGGCCGGATTGGGTCTCATGCTCTAAGGGAGACTGGAAAGCAAATGCATAGCATTTTTCAGTCTCTGTAGAGAGCAGCAGGCTCTTCCAGAAAGAGAATACTGTCTGGTAGGCAACCAACAATATTGTCTTCTGCATGGAGTACTTATGGAGAAAAGATCCTCCTTTGTGAGCTTAGCATTGAAGGCCACCATCTGTTGTAACCAGAGCAACATCCTGGTTACACAGAAATGATGTGATTGGCTTACCTTTACTATATGCAGAGCCAGGGCAAGAATATAAAAGAAAGCTGCCAGACTGTTCTTGTTCTTTTCCTGCTCCTGACTTTGTCCCATAGGATGAGGAGCTATTTTTCCAGGGATTCTGTGGACTGGTTGACTTCACACTGGTATCTTGAAATTGGACATGGTGAGAGTATTGATACCATGGAAACCAGTAAATACTGAAGATGGCTCATTCCACCCGAAGTACTGGTGCACTGCTGAGCCTTGCATACATGATTGTGTATACCCCAGCTCCTAGTCCAAGCTCTGCTCACTTTCTCTCTCAAACATTCATCCTATTTGCTATACCTTGGGCTTAGTGCTATGTATACTGGCAATGTGGTCCATCTGCAGTAGGACCAAAGCAAGAGGTGAGTCCAGGGCCATTTGGGCAGGGAGTTCAGGTGGCTGGAATATGATCCTCATGTAGATATGGGTTCTGGCCTAAGGAGAGTGGGACAGCCTTTGGACTTCGGATTTCCCAGTAACCCTTTTGTAAGGTGGGCAAGAGGGAATAGTTCTGTGCTGTTTGCTTGGTCCTCTGCATCTGTCTGAATGGACTTGCCTAGTGAACTTCTTGGTGAAGGGACAATTCCTGGTCTAATTGATCAGAACCCAAGACTCATTCATGAACCATGTTTTAGTAGTGGACAGGGTTACTGTGTCTTAGAGTTTAGGATCTCTGCAGGATGCAGCTTTTTGATAGTGTTCTCCTGCGGGGCAGTCACCTGGGCAGCTCACTGCTGGTGACTGCACCTGGGCAAGAAGCTCAGGTTGGTATCCTTTCCATTCTAGATTCACAAAGGAGGGAGCAAGAGGCCTCCTGACCTGGGTCTGGTAAGATTAGATGCAGTCTCTGTCTTTCATTTGCCCCTCCTTGAACGAGGCTCTTGAGGGGCAGTGCTCAGACCAGCAGCAGCATTGCCTTAGATTGGAGGCCCGCTTCAGTCCTCCTGGACAGGACACTCTGGGGTTGGGCCCAGCAGTCTGTGTGTTCATATGCCCTCCAGGAGACTTGGATGCAGCTAAAAGCTTGAGAACCAGCACTCCACAAGGATACAGCTTGGTGCATAGTTTGCTAGGGCTGCCACAGCGAAGTACCACAGGCTGGGTGGTAAGCAACAGAAATTTATTTCTTACAGTTCTGGAGGGTGGAAGTCTGAGATCAAAGTGTCGGCAGGGTTGGCTCCTTCTGAGGGCCATGGGGGGAAGGTCTGCTCCAGGCCTTTCTCATTGGCCTGTAGATGGCCATCCTCCCCTGTGTCTTCCTTTGTCTTCCCTCTGCATGTGTCTTTGTTCAAATTTCCTCTTCCTGTAAGGATACCAGTGAGATTGGGTTAGGGTTGGCCCTAAACACCTTCCTTTAATTTAATTACCTCTTTAAAGATCCTATCTCCAAAATGGTTACATTTTGAGATATTGGGGGTTAGGACATCAACATAAGGATTTTGGGCAGTGGAGGCACAATTCAGCCAATAACACTTGGGAAACCTGGTCATAGAATTTATGTATCTGTCTTTCCCCCTATTCCTCAAATATGATCTTACAGAGGTCAGAGTCTGGGTCCTCCTTAATTTTTATAGCTCTAGAGTCTGACAAAATGCTCAATAGTCTTTTCAAAAAATGTTATTTAAATTGATTACTGAAGGATCTTATTCATATTTTATTGGAGTTACAATCTCAAAAAACTTTGTATGTATATGTTTAAAGCACACACCTCAAAGCTTAGTATGGTCCCAGGCCTTTTTCCAGGAAGTCTGATGCAGGGCAGTTAACTGGTCTCGCTCTCTCTTGTTGCTGTAGGTTTCTGATTGCTTCATCCTGCCTGCTGCTTTTGTGAAGCGTGTGTATACTGGAAGCATTTTTCTGGGGCTGTTGAAGAGGCCTGACATCTAAACTCTTAGAAATTTGTTTGTTTGTTTTCTTTTTTTTCAGTCTGAGAGCTTTTGTAAAGGAGAAAAAAGAAAACAGCTCAGTTTCATTCAAACATAGCAAAGGATTCTAGGTGTTTGCATTTTTAAGCACTCAAGACCGGACTGTAATAAACAGATAGTTGTCAGTGAGAGGTATCACATTTTATTTGCTAGGGATTTTCTATTGTTGCTTTTCAATTTAGTAGACAGTAGAATTACAAGTTGCTATGGCAACCTATCCATTGCCCAAGCTTTCTGGGCCTTAAAGACACAGAAACCACATTTGATTGTATTCCATAGAGCTGATATTGTTATACAGCAGAGCACAGCAAAATGAATGTGGAATTAGAGCAGACATCCTGTTCCCCTCTTTCCCCCTCCCTCCCCTCTTGTGGTTTCTGTGTTTACCAGGCCCCTGAATAGCCCAGCGTTAGGAATTGTATAATTTGGTCTCTGGAGTTCTTTCAAGAAAACAACCCCATTGCTGTCTCCCATGCAGTTCTGTTACCTTTGTTGGGAACACACAGTGGGAGTTATGGAGCTTTGGGGATGGTTCACGTGTATGTAGTTCAACCCCTGCTCCAATCTGAGGTGGGACAGATGACAAACTTCTGTCATTTCTGTGACCACACTTCTTTCATTCAGGGAGGACATCAGAAAAAGGCTCCAAAAAAAACTGGAGACTGGTTCTCAATACATTTCCAACGTTAAGGGAAGCCAGAAAAGGCTGGCAGATCTGGTGACCATTCTCAGTTATGCCAAGAAATTGAATTAGCCTAGTAAATTTGAGAAAATACTGGAACTTTTGGCAACTTTTAAATGGATTTTCTCACTCACTGAGCTTGCCTGTAGCCACTGTATGCATTAGATTACAAAGCTAATTATTAAAGAGTTTAAGAGCCAAGTGAAGGCTGATTCATATCTGATATGCTAATTTCATAGCGTACCTTGAGTCTGGGTTGGAGTATACTTCTGGGAGACATGGCTGAGAAGTTAAGGAAGAAAACAAAACCCACTGATAAAATAAAATGCACCTTTATCTGCAGACACTGCAAATGCCTCTAGTTTGCTGGCTATGAAGGTTTTAGATTTTACTGGGATATATTTATTTTCCTTCTGGCTTAGCTTCTTTTCTGGCTTTAGACCTTCATTCACTGCTGACTTTTATCGTTGTTTTGGTGGGGGATCCTCCTTTGCTGGTGTAAGAAGTGCTGTATTTCACTTGGCAGGTGGGAATCCACTAATGAAATGGCGGTGGGGCAATTTTGGCTGTACCCTACAACTTCTTTGAGAATGCAGGTCAATCCCAGACCTTCCCAGTCAACCACGTTTATGAAATGGAAGTTAACGGTAGCAGGATTTTGGACCAGAGAAGGGCCTTAGAGACCACCTGTTGCAACAGTCTCACTTGTCTTTCGCCAGGACACATGTCATGGGTGTTTTATTTTGGGTCCTCCAAGAAGTAGACTCAAGGACAAGAAGTTGGGTGCTGGGAAGTGATGCCAGGAAGCAGAAATGAGGGAGGGAGAGCAAGAGGGAGGGGAGGAAAGCCCGTATGGGGCATGTTGGTGAGCTAGCCACCAGTAAGGCCCCCTGGGGTGGTCGTGTTGGGGACCACCTGAATATGCCTCCGAACTGTCCCGCCGGGGGACAAGGAAGTTGAGTATTTGTCCACTGACTCTGTCTTTTATTGGCTGAGGGGTGCCCTTGAAGGTTAACCTACTTCCTACACACCAGAGGGAGCCCTCAGGCTGAGAAACAGGGGAACCTGGGCCCCTGAGTTCAGCTATCATGGGAGCTGTCTTTGCACCTGTAGGTGAGCTGAGACATAGGCCAGGGCCTCAGTGGGCAACTTCTAGTTACATAACAAGCCTCTGTGAGAGGATCCACGGTTACTTGGTTGGTTTTAACATCTCATCTGCAAATTTTCAACACACCTCCCATTAAGAGGATGGGATCTATGGCTCCTTTCCTTTGAATCTGGGCAGGCTTGTGACTGCTTTGACCAACAGAATAGGATGAAAGTGACCTATGTTGTTTCCAAGGTTAGGTTGCAAAAATCCATGCAATTCCCACCTTGGCTAGTAGGGCACTTGCCTTTGGAGCTTCAGTCTGTCTGTAAAAAGTCCAGCTACCCTCAGACGGCTGCAGTGGGGGGTCGTGTATAGGCTGCCTTGGTCAACAGCCCCACTTGAGCTCCAGCCAGTGGCTAACATCAGCTGCCGGCGCCGTGAGTGAATCATCTCAGATACAAGGCCCAGCTGAACCTTTAATACCTGTGGCCTCAGCCAATATGGGACTGCAACGTCATGAGTGGCCCCCAGTGAGAACTGCCCAGTCATGCTCTGCCTGAATTCCTGATCCACAGAATCTGTGAGCAAAACAAAGTGATTATTATTTTACATTTTCACATTTGGAGTACTTTGTTATGCAATAAGAGTAACTGAACTTCTTATCCAGGAACCTCGACATATTGAGGAAATGCTCACCTATCACTTTCTGGAGTAAAGTAGCCTGGTGTTTTATAAAGACGGCAATGGAAGCCCAGGGAAGTGAAGATACTTGCCTGAGCTCACATTAGCAGGCTTTTTTCCAGCTATACCATGAACAATTCTTCATCTGCCTTCTGGGAATGCTGCATTAATGGCAGCTAATGTTTTGAAAAGGGCTTTGTGAAGAGTCTGGTAGCACCTTGCTCTCATACTGTGCCTTTTCTTTCCTTCCTATGGAATATTCTCCAGGGTTTTCCTGTTCCATTCAGTTGCTGAGAGGGTTGCAAGGTTGTACCACTACAGTTTCATAAAGAAACCATTTAATTCTCTTTATCCAAAGCAGTTAGAATCAAGGACAAAGGGAAGAATCAAGGACGAGTTTCACTCATCTGGAAATGTTTCCATAACATAAATATTAACTTTGGACAAAAACTTTGAAGAACCTGATGTTCCAATGAGGCGTCAAGAGTACAGTTTCAAATTCTGGGACTCTTGGAGAGGCTGGGAGAAGAAAATTCTCTTAAAATTTTAGCCTCAGAGTCATTTGAACCTTGAAATAACTCCTACAAAAGAGAATGTCAGTGTTGTAAAATACAATGCACTGTAATGAATGGAATATAATTACATTCAACAGCAAATGGATTCCATTTTTCTTGACAATACAGTTGGTTTTATAAATGAAGGAGGAAAGCCTTAAGAAAATATGTTTTGGGTTTTTAAAAAATCTATAGTACTAGTGAAAAAGAATTTCAAAACTCCAAACCATCCTGACATCAGATGACCCCAAACTCCTGTCACATCTATCCATTTCTAGTTCAAACCAAAAAGGCTGACATTATCTGCATCTTGCAAGGGCTGATAATAATCCTTCCTTATGTCCATGAGAATAAAAATTTTGACATGAAAAATGGTTAGTCTGATGATTTTCTCTGATTCTGTGTGAGTCATAGGCATTGTATGCCTGGGCTTCAGAAACCGACTGTTAAAATGGTCCTAAAAAAGATTTACCTGAGAAGTGATCAATTTGGAGACTATTTATAGAGAAATCTTCATCACAGATTCTGAAATGCCTAGACTTGAACGTTCTTCAGGGTCCCTGAAATTGCAACTTCACAATTTCTGTCTATGGAACACTGTAAACAGTGCTAGACACTGGTTTGATCCACGTTTTTTTTAAAACTACTTTAGTTTTTAGACACAGGTAAGGATAAATGCTTGGAAAATGTCCACCAAAAGTTCTCAGGATACTCTCTAGCTCAGAACACTAAATTAAGTGTAAATTGATGTATGTGTAGAGTGTGCACATCTGTGTGCTTATTTATGTATTCGTGCCTCATCCCAAAAGAGAAGTTAGCTTGTTATTTTATCCCATAGATTTCCTATAAACTGAAAATTAGATCTTAAGACTATATTAGGTTCAAGTTAATTATTTGGGGCTACAATCCCCTGCAGGTGACATTGCAGCTCCATACCATCATAGCTGTTATTATTTAGCTCATGTTTCTGAAGGTCAGCCTTCAATTTGGTCTGGGCTCTGCTGGAAGCCCTGGTCGAGGCAGTGCTTGGTTGATCTAGGCTGGGCTTTCACTAATGTATCTCTGGTCAGCTGGTGGTTTGGCTGGGTTGACTGGCTTATAATAGATTTCGGTTGGATGGCTCAGAAGACTGACCTTTTGTCACATGACCATCTGCCCTCCAGCGTGCTGTCCTTGGACTCATTCATGTGACAGCTCAGGGTCCCAAGAACAAGAGCAGAAGCGCATAAGACCTTTGTATGTTCTGAACTTGCATAGTATCACTTCTGTCAAGGAATATCTCAAGGCCAGTTCAGAAGTGCAGAAAAAGGCTTTACTTCTTGAAAGGAGAAGCTACAGGGTCACATTGTCAGGGTATGGATACAAGGAGGGAAAGAATCCGTGGCCATTTTTTCCATCTATCTTACTGAGTTTGCGATTTTTTTGTCATGTGTGTTTTTCTCCCTTTGAGTATAGGCCGCTGGCAGGGAAATGTCCCAGGATACTGTTCAAAATATAAATTTCTGAGAAAGCAGGTGTTATGAATATGTCAGAAACAGAGAAGCCCTGAAAATGAGGATTTTGAGTTCAGTTGAGATGGCAAGTCAGTAAGCAGTGGGTGAGGCACTTTCTCCAAAAACTACTGTGGCAAAAACTTGCTGTAGCATTTGCCTTTGTGATATATGTTTTTTCTTTAGTATCCCAACTATGAAGATATCCAGTTACCTGACTTGGAAACATAACTGAGGAAATGAAACCTGTAGAGTATGAAATATACTGTGGACCATCACAAGACATTATAGTGCTATGTAGAGCAGGATCACTTTATAACAAAATACCATAATCTTGTGGCTTAAACAACAGAAATTTATTTCTCACAGTCTGAGGTGCTGGCATGGCTGGGTTCTGGTGAGGACCCTTGTCCTGGCTTGTAGAGCTGTCTTCTTGCTGTGTCCTAACATGGTAGGGAGGGGTTGCGATTGAGAAAGAGATTGGAGGGGTTGTGGGGAGAGAAAGCTCTCTGATCTCTTATTATAAGGGCATTAATCATGAGGACCCCTACTCTTGTGACCTCACTTGAACCCATTTACCTCACAAAGGCCCTACTTCTAATTAACATCATGTTGAGTGGCAGGGGGGTGGGGGGGCGTCAAGACTTTAACACATGAATTTTGGGGACATACACTGTGGGGGAAATATTAGTTCCTATGTCCAGGATCTTCACCTGACCTAAACTACTTGGTGTAATTGGCTTCTGCAAGGCTAATGCTTGCACACCCATAGGCAGTGAGCTATTATTGACTGAGTCAGTATATAACAAGCTCTGCCCAGGGCTCTGGGTGGAGGCAGAGATGGAGATAGATCACGGACCTGCACACTGAAGGATGCAGATGTGATTCTAGTGCTCCACCTACCACCATGAGAATAAAGCTGGGATTAAACCGTTTTACCCCAAGAACGTTCTGTTGTCATTGCTTGGCCTCACTGAAACCATAGTGAACTTGCCTGGGGCTGAAATTCTCAGGCTGGACACAAACATAAATTGCATGCAAAATCAGATTTTCTGGCTTATAGGGGAGTGAGCAAAAGTTTGAATGTTTAGGGAGATATGGTAACACATTTCAAATATTCAAAGAGCTTGTATGGGAAAGGTAATTAAACTTTGTAGTGTTTCAGAAGAAGAATTGGGAATTATAGATAAAAGCTATGAAAACTACAGAAAGCTGACTTTGGTTTAGTATAAGAAAGGCCTTTGGAATCATCTGCACTCTGTGTAATGGGGGAAATAGACTGCCATGAGGTCACAGGTTCCCCTGTCATTACCTGGTTTGGAGAAAGGCCCCACCCCACTTGTTGGCAATTCTATTTGGGGTATTTTGCTAAGTATTCATGGATGATTAAAAAAACAAGTTTTATTATACTGCACTGTAATTCTGTTAGGGAAAATGTACAGTGACATTTTGTAGGATGGAGGTGGGACTATATCAAGAATATTACACAGTCATTTCTGAAGAATCTGCACTTAGGATGAGAAAATGGCCACTCCAACCCAGTTATTCTGTCCTCCGTTAAACCGAAGGCAGTGTGACCTGCTAATTCTTATTTACTCAGCAGGTGGCGCTCTAGCACCAGGGATTGCATAGAAAGCATCACTTTAGCGAAAGAAGGACTTTTTGGTTACTGTTTGTTTTTCAGGCAAAAAGGAAAGCTGTTAGGGAAAACAAACAGTTTATCAGGCTTTGCGACAAAGGCACTTGAGGGGAAAGACAAGCTGTCGCTTCAAGGACAGGAAGAAAAATCCCTGTATTTGTAGAAGCATCAGACTCTGCGTGAGTGCCTTGTAAGAAAGGAAAGAAAAGCAGCGATAAGAGAGAAGATTAAGAAAATCGAGAACAATTGAAATCATCTGCAGGCAAGGATGGAAGAGGACAGCCTTGGGAGAGGCATGTGGATGAGTATTGCAACAATTGGAAAAACACTGAAACTACTGAAATATAATTGAGAATCATTCTAAGTATTCAGATGCACTGTTTGCATGAGACGCCAAGTTTCCTGCGTAATTGGTTTCAGCTGCCCAGCCCACATTCCACCCTTGTTTGGTAGCTTTCAATATTGGAGGTCTTCAGCACAAAAATTTTTGTACCGAATGACAAGTGCCTGATTTCTGGATCAAAATTTCTTTATTGTTTTGCAAATTTTCAAGTTAGGAAAGCAGAAGAGCTAGGTTAGGAACAAAGTTTTAGTCAAGGGGATTGTGCTGGGGACAGCTCAGTTACCAGGAAAAAGTGCTCCCTGTGAAACTGTTTGGCGTTTTGAAGATTTGTTTGTTCTCGTCCCTGACTGGGATTAGGGAAGAGGCTCCCTAATTAGTCTTACTTCCTCCACTTGGCCATCTGAATGCCTTTTCTCAAGAAGAACTTGTCTACATTTATCTTTTTGTTTTGCATTGATAGCTTAGAAATCTCTTTTGTGAGGTTTTCAATGCAGCATCATTTCACTTGACTTCTTTCCTGTAGAGAGGTTTACTCAGCAGCACACCTAAAGGCATCTGAAAACAACCCATAAAACACAAGAGGACGAGCAACTGTTACATTGGTTATTAGACTCTGGCCACGGTCTGCACAAAATTAAATTAATGCAATGGAAAAACGATGGTACATGTGGTTCTGACACTTAGTATGTATCAACATCACCGGAGGGCTCTTTAAAATACAGTTTGCTGGACCCTACTTTCAGAGTTTCTGATTCAGTTGGTGTGGAGTGAGGTCAGAAAAGGTGCATTTCTAACAAATTCCCAGGGGTGTTGATACTCCTGGTGCTTGGACCTCATTTTCAGAACCACAGACTTACACATTTGCTGAAGATTTTTCTGTTTGATTTATTGTGACTTTGGTATTCCCTCTCCTACCGTGATATAAGGTCAGATCAGATATTTAATTAACGGTGGAAGAGGAGAGGGACTGAGTGTGCATATAGTTACTGAACACCTAGTATGTGCCTGTCTGTATTCTGCGTTCTTTACTTTCTTACTCTTCTCACTTGATCTTCCCTGTGACCATAGAGGGTATGATTTATTCTTCCCCTTCAACAAATGTAGAACCTGAGTCTTGCAAAGCTAGAGAGGTTTCCAAAGGCAAACAGCTAGCAAGTGGCTGAACTGGATTTGGACCCAGATATGCTTCATTGCAAAGACTGCACCACACAAGAGGATTTCAAAACATTTGTCCCTATTTGATTTCTTGAATTTTGCAGGTTTCAGTTCAGACTGACCTTATATGACAGACACCAAGCAAACTCCTTAATTTCTGGACCTAAGTGTTTCTGTTTCTAGGGAAATAAGTATCTGTCTCCAAGGCTAACATAAGGATTAAGTGAAATAATGTATGTCAGAGTGCCTGGTCTCGTGTCTGGCACATAGTAGGTGCTAATTTAGAAGTGCAAGCATTTAATCCAAGTTCATTTTAGAAGTAACTGAGAGTACTAGAACAGAGACACTCAGATTGCAGCTGGTTCTAAGGGATTTGAAGTACCTTTGTGGGAAGGAGTGCAGCCATTGTTGGTCAGTCAACAAGACCTATGTGAGTCTTCCAGATTTCTCCAGCTGGAACCTACGAGTACATTTGCCTTATGTCACCCAGCCCCTCTGATGATACCCTGAATAATCTACTCTCACCAGTGCAGCCAGAAGGAACTGGACACTCTCCAGATGAGTTGTCCAGAGCCCTGGATATTCCAGTGGTCTTGGTTTGGAATTCCATCCCCTTCCCACACACCTTCACTTGGTAATACCAGTAACTCATTATTTCTGACTCTGTTTTCTTTAGACTAATCTTTCTTCTGGTGTGGGCCACATTTTCTTGCTTCTTTGACTGCATAGTAATTTTTTGATGTTGACATTATAGATGACATTTTGCTGGGTGTTTGAACTTTGTTGTCTAAGCAGAATGTTGAAGTTTGGGTTAGTAGGCAGTAAAATTATTTGCACATCAACTCTATCATTTCTAGGCTTGTCTTTAGGTTTTGTTAGGTCTGATCCAGAGCAGCCTTTATTACTAAGGCATGACAATTCTGGGGGTGATCTGAACATCCTAGTGTTCAGTAAGTTCCCTCTGCACAGGCTAGCAAGAACTCAAAACATCTCCCAGCTCTAAATGGACTCCGGGAATTGTTCAGTTCACGACTACCTAGCAATTGTCCTGTGTTTGGCTTTGTGAGGCTTTACGCAAGTGTTGGTGGTTTGTATTCAATCAAAGACTTGAGGAGACCCCTCTGTAGGTTTCTAGAAAACTTTCTCTGCGCAGCTGTGTCCTCTTTGGTACTCTGCCCCACAAATTCCAGCTACCTCAGCCTCCACAGCGGCCTGTCTATGTCTCCTCAACTCAGTGAGTCTCCCAGGTTTTGTCTGGCTTCTCTTCCCTGTGCCAAAGTCCAGAAATTGCCTCCAGAAAGAAAACCAGGACAATTGTAGGGAGAGTTCTCCTAGTTTATTTACCTTCTCTCAGAGACTGCAGTCCTGCTCTGCCTGCAGTCAACAGCTTCATATATTTTGTCCAGTTTTCTGGTTGCTTATAGTGGGAGGGTATGGATAAAATGAGAGTTCCTGTGGCCAGGATTCTCACCTGGCCCTGGTTGACTAGCTCACAGCACACCTGTGGGCACTACATGGCTGTTGACTCTATAAAAAGAGCTCCGCCCAGTGCTCTGCGGGCGACATGGTGGCAGGGCTGCAAGGCTGCAAGGCTGCAGGAGAGCAGAGCAGAGGCTGGAGTGGTGGCAGCACTGAGGACAGAGGCCCAGAGGATGGCTGTGTGGACAGAGGGGCCCAGAGGCAGAGATCGGCTTGCTGCATGCAGACTTGCTCTGAGTGAATGGGATTCTAGTGACTGACCTGCCGCCTGGAAATAAAGTTGGGTATAACCCTTTCACCCCAAAGGGCGTTCTGCTGTCAATTTTCTTTGGTCACATTGAATCCATAGCGAACTTCCCGGGGCTGAAACGCATTGGCAAGACAGAGGGTATGTCCTGTACCGTTTTTGCTCCCTGGGTGGGTGTAACAACCTACATGTCTTCCCTTGGTGGATTCTTACTTGCCTTGCTTCTAAGGCTCAGTTAAGCTGCCATCTCCCTAGGGAAACCTTACGGATTTCCACCAGTTTGACTGAAGTACTTCACCTTCATCTGCTTATTTATGTTCCCCCCATCCGCAGCCCCCAACCCAGGACTGTGAGCTTCTTAGGGCATGGATTGGGACATCTCAGTATCTTCAGCCTCTAGCATGGCACTTAGGACATAGCAGGTGTTCAATAAATGCTCATTGATTAAGTGGATAAATGATATGGCATTGTGATTTTTGACTTTAATGTTTGCCAAGAGTGCTCCTGATTCATCCTAAATTTCTAATGCTCCTTTTTCCTGGTCTCCCAAACTTAAGAAAAGGTTACTGTCAACCACCTCTGGCCAGCACAGAAATATTCGGGTGGCAGTGGGGGGAAGTCTGCTCTAAGTTATTTGTATCCTGTGGCAGAAGTGAATGCCATCAAAATGTGAGGTCCCTTGTCATAGACGGGATTGTCCCTGGGATAGGGTTGCTAGTTTTGGCAAGCAAGCAATTAGAAAAAACAAGATGCCTAGTTACATTTGAATTTCAGATACAATATTTGGGACATACTTCAACTAAAAAAAAAGATTTGTTTTTCTTCCTGAAGTTCAAATTTCACTAGGCGCCTATATTTTATCTGGCAGCACTATCCTGGGAATAGTCAGGACTCTGGTCTCACCAATGGAAATGTGAGTAAGACGTGATGTGTGATGTGTGGTGGGCATCACTTCCTAGGGTGGTGTCGGGGTGTGTTCTTCACCCTCCCTTCCCACTTCTGCCTGAATGTGGAGGCCTTGCAAGGCCTGGGGGAGAAGCAGGCCACAAGCAGAAAGAAACCTGAGCCCCTGATTTGCACGTGAATGACAGCTGCTCGCCACTTGCTGTGGGCTGCTCCTGAGTGAGCAGTGAACCTCAGATGTGTTAAGTCAGTAATGCTGTGGGGTTTATTTGTTACAGCGACTAATATTGCTCGAGTTCATGTTCCCCTGAAGGGGTGAAATGTGAATCCTTCCCCTAAGGGCCCACCCTGCCTACCTGATAACTCCAGTTGTATATCTCAGTGCCTCTAACCTGACATGTCCAAAGCTGAATTTGTGATTTCCCCAGCACTAGTCTGGTTCTGTGCTCTTCAGCTCACTGAATGGACAACCTCCCACCCATTCTTGACATCTCTTCTTCTCTCCCTCAGTATCCAATTCACTATCAACTCATGTATGTATTACCCCTTAAATATGTCTTTAATTGGTCCACCTCTTTCTGTTTTCATTGCTACCACCCTCGTCCAAGCTATAAATATTTTTCATATGGACAACTGCTTCTGCCTGCATTCTGTTTATCCCCTGACCCAGGACAGACTCTCTGCCAATCCGTTTTTCTACTTTGCAGCCAGAGTTGATCTTTTCAAAACCAAAATCTCCTCTCGTTAATCTCCCTGGCTAAACCTCCCAGTGGACTCCATTGCTCTTGGGTAGGGACCTGAGCCTGCAATGTGACCTCCACGGCCCTGCACTGTCTGGCCTCGGCCTGCATTTCCAGGCCCTTTTTGCATCACATTCCCTCCAGCCACACCAGTCTGCCTCCACCTCCTGGAATGTGCCGCACATCCTTCCTCCATAAGCCTTGGACAGCCACGTCCTTTCCTAAGCTATGCTGCCTTCTAACCCTTAGCTGAGCAAATCTTTAGTATTTTTTATTTTTTTTTTAATGTTTTGAGCTGTTAGGACTTGGTTTAGTATGTTCCTCTTCAGGGAAGCCTTTCTTGGCTTTCTTAAACCAATTCCCACTCTCTAGTTCTCATAACAGAAGGTAAAATTTTCTTTGTAGCTCTCAACACAACAGTAATTTTTATTTATTTGTGTGGTTCTTTGATTTAATATGTTTTCTCACCTGTTAGCTCCATAAGAACCGAAAGTGTCTTTCTTTTTGTGTTTATCACCAGCTCTTCAATGAGTATTTGTGTCTGTTATGGATCCAATTTAAATGTTTCTGAATGAATATCCAATTCTCCCTAAAACTTCTTGAATATTTTCCCTGTTGGTTTTAAATACTATTTTTATCTGAATGTATTCTGATTCGTAATGAATCTCTTTAAAAATTTCCTATTCTCTTTCATCTCTCTATTATTGAACCACTGGCACATCTTAAAAATCTTCTGATATCTGATGGATTAAGGCTCATGTATTGTTCTTATTTTTAAAGCATTGCTTGACAATCCTTGAACATTTTCTCATTCAGAGGATATTTATAATCAGTTTGTCAAATGTCACTTGGAATCATATTGGGAGTTTTGGTGTGTTTGCACCGAGAATTTATGGATTAATTTGGGGAGGAAATGACATCTTTATAATAATAAGCCCTGTCACCCAGGGACACAGACTATATCGCCCTTTATTCAGGCCACCTTTTATATTCTGGAGTAAGTTTTTATAGTTTTATTCATATGTTTTGTACATTTCTTTTCAAGTATATTCTTAGACATATTATAATTTTTGTTCTAGTGAATGGAATTTTAAAAAATGAACACTTCTAGAGCTTGTTGCTCATAAATAACAAAGTTTTTGTCTTTTATATATTTTTTAACTGTCTAAATCACTAAATTCTATTATTTTCATAGTTTCTGGCTGCTGTGTTTTGATTTTCTAGATTGCTTTCTAGAGTGTTTCTTCTAGATTTTTCTAGCATTGCTGCTTTATTTCCATTCTTTACACATTTAATATTTTTTCTTGTCCTATTAAATTGGCTACTATCTCCATCCGTACAATGTTTAACAATAGTAGGGTAAGGGAAACTCCTGCAGCAGGTTGGATATTTCTTGATATAGTGCAGCTTATAGTGTATACATTGGGGAGACACTGTCCCCTCTTCCTCACCCCTTCCTGTTTTCAACTTCTTATCTGGTACCTCTTCCTTTTCACTGTCTTACCAGTGTGGGTTCATTCTGGTTTGCTGGAAACTTACCCAGTTTTAGCACTAAAAGTTCCATGTTCTGGGATTCCTCAGTCCTAGGCAAGCTGGGACTTTTGGTCTTCCTATCTCTTAGCTTATATAATTTCCAAGCCTGAGACCAAGACTTGATGTAGGTAGTTTATTTGAGAGGTACTGCTAAGAGGCAGAGATAACAGGCCAGGAAAATAAAGGGAAGAAGGGAAAATGGTATATTAATAAGGGCAGTGTTGAGACAAACTGGGGCTTGGTCCTGTCTGGAGCATTCTGACCGGTGTTTTGAATGCCTCTCAGTGCGGTCCACCTGAGAACTGACTGGAAGAAATTATCCATGTGGAGGCCCCTGTCCCTCCATAGTTGAGGCTTGTCTGGGGGTTGATAACTACCCCATGTGAATGCTTGATGAAACCTCTGGGGTTTGGAATGTTAGAGAAGTCCCTGCACTTGTTTGAGGCCAGACACTCTCTGTGTGAGCTGGGCTGAAGCCCACAAAGTTTTGAAATGATAGGGGAGGCTGAGCAGTGGTTGCTGGGGCACTGGAGGTGTCTGATGCATATACGAACTGCAGGATTTGCCTTGAGTCTGGCCTTTTGTGATTCTGTCTCTAATCACTTCTTATGTATATATGTGTGTGTGGTATGCCATGAGATTGTCT
Source organism: Manis pentadactyla (assembly GCF_030020395.1). Classification (NCBI taxonomy): domain Eukaryota; kingdom Metazoa; phylum Chordata; class Mammalia; order Pholidota; family Manidae; genus Manis; species Manis pentadactyla. Next base: position 44,153,248 of record NC_080032.1, on the reverse strand, counting down.
CTAGAAGTGGAGCACAGGAAAACAGTGGACTGACTTGCTTATTCCAGCCTGTCAGCATTGTTAATCAAGCCTGATTTAGATAGCTAAGGTCTTCACCCTGAGGCTTCTCATGGGAAGATAGATGGCTTCTTTTCTCATGTTTGCAGGGTGGAGGTAAGTTTATACAAGTGCATTGAGAGCCAAAGAATAAACTTTTGTCTGCAGAAGGCAAATTAAATAATTGTGAAAGATGAGACACATGAAATTCAAGTGTAATAGAGAGCATCATTAATTAATTTAAGACTGAACTTGAAGGAACCACTTGAATTCAAGTGTGTCCCAGCACAGCTGTTAATTATTCAGAGGCAGGGCTTTTTTTTAAAGGCAAGTTGTTGATATTTAAGCCATCCCAGAAGAAGAGCAGTTCATAATCGGACTGAATTATGCTACTCTCTAGGCTCTGTTGAGTTGAACTGGGGCCAGTGGTGACTTTTTTCCTTATGAAGATGTATTCTTTATTCTATTCATTATTAAAAGTTAAAGTAATTTCATCTCCAAAGTTAAAAACATCAAATAGGACACAAAAGCTAAAATAACAATTCCCTGTCTTAGCCAACTCCTCTAACCTGTTTCTGGGAGGGAATCACTTTCTGTTCATGTAGTTATTGCTTCTGAAATTCCTAAATATTCATATTCCTCAATACTCTCTTGGTTCATCTGTCTCTTGATTAATCAGTATGAGACATTACTTCACTGATTTATTGATTTACTGATTTCAGTGAGCATTCAGCTCTGGGAGCAAATCACTCCCACCCCTTCCCGTCAGCCAATGGCTTTGCCTTCCTTGTCCTCCCAGTGGAGTCCAGTGAACATTTCTGGTTGTAGTGATATTCAGGGTTTACACGATCATGCCTATATAAGTATTGTTTTTTTTTTTTTTTTGTAGATAATTATTTTTTTATTGAAGGGTAGTTGACACACAGTATTACATTACATTAGTTTCAGGTGTACAACATAGTGATTCAACATTTATATACATGACAATTCTAGGTACCAGCTATCACCATACCAAGCTGTTACAATATCTTGACTATATTCATTACATCCCGGTTACTTATTATTTTACCATTGGAAGTGTATACTTTTTTTTTTTTTTTTGGTGAGGGCATCTCTCATATTTATTGACCAAATTGTTGTTAACAACAATAAAATTCTGTATAGGGGAGTCAATGCTCAATGCACAATCATTAATCCACCCCAAGCCTAATTTTCATCAGTCTCCAATCTTCTGAGGCATAACAAACAAGTTCTTACATGGAGAACAAATTCTTTCATAGTGAATAAGTTACATGGTGAACAGTACAAGGGCAGTCATCACAGAAACTTTCGGTTTTGTTCATGCATTATGAACTATAAACAGTCAGTTCAAATATGAATACTCATTTGATTTTTATACTTGATTTATATGTGAATACCACATTTCTCTCTTTATTATTATTATTTTTAATAAAATGCTGAAGTGGTAGGTAGACACAAGATAAAGGTAGAAAACATAGTTTAGTGTTGTAAGAGAGCAAATGTAGATGATCAGGTGTGTGCCTGTAGACTATGTGTTAATCCAAGCTAGACAAGGGCAATAAAACATCCACGTATACAGAAGATTTCTCTCAGAACAGGGGGGGTGAGGTTCTAAGCCTCACCTCTGTTGATCCCCAATTTCTCACCTGATGATCCCCCTGCGACTGTGCCTGTATTAGGTTGTTCCTCCCTTGAGGAATCTTACCCGTCTCTGGCTAACCAGTCATCTTCCGGGGCCATACAGGGAAATGTAAAGTTGGTAAGTGAGAGAGAAGCCTTATTGTTTGAAATGGTTAGCTTTTTATTTCTTTGCATATTTATGCCCTGTAGCTTCTACGCCCAGCATTTGTCTTGAGGTATCTTTACCACTTGGAAGAATTATGATACTTGGTAAATTTGATATGAGGCACGAATTCTATTTAAGGGTTGTAATTAGGAAGGAAGAAGAAAAGCTATAGAAGTAGCAGGCAGAAGAAAACATGGGAAGATTGATTATTTCTTTGACATATCTTCTTGTAGAGTAACTTCAGCATGTATAGGTTTTAAGCTACTACTTAAATTGTGCACACACATTAACATAATAGGAGTATAGTTACATAACCAAAGCATACCTGTAATTACCAGCCATCTCCAGTGAAACCAAGAAAACCAGTTAGGCACCTCAGGCATTTGTGAAAACTTATCTATGATATGGTGGGTATTGTCCAACTGAACTTGAACAGTCTGAGAGAAATCAGACAAATTAAAACAACCCATTCCTGGGGAATGTTCACATCCCTTATGTTCTTTTAACAGTAAATAGTCTGTAGTTGTAAGATTTTGGAGCACTACAATTTGCACTTTTCCTAATTCTTGGTTGAGTTCCAACAGTATAGATCCAGTCAAATTTGTTGTTTTACTGCATGCACAGGCCAGCTTAGATATCTCCTTCATTCCCATGGCAAGTCCAGGAACTGGTGGGATGAGTGCATCTACAGCTGTAGCAGTGCATGGATCTTTGTTGGGGTTTTTTGATGATCATCTTCTGGCATGAGTCTTCCAGAGAGTGCTGATGTTGGAAGTTCTTTTTCATATCATATCTTAGTTCATTTTCGGGGTAGCCCAATTAGGCTTTGATCCTCTGTATAAACACAAACAGACCCTTTGCCCACACTTTTATATGCCCTTTATACCCTTGTGTAGAACACATTGCAGGTTACCACACAGGAACTGCCCTTTTTTTTTTTTTTTTGGTATCACTAATCTACACTTACATGACGAATATTATGTTTACTAGGCTCTCCCCTATACCAAGTCCCCCCTATAAACCCCTTTACAGTCACTGTCCATTAGCATAGCAAAATGTTGTAGAATCACTACTTGCCTTCTCTGTGTTGTACAGCCCTCCCTTTTCTCCCACCCCCCATGCATGCTAATCTTAATACCCCCCTACTGCTCCCCCCCCTTATTCCTCCCTACCCACCCATCCTCCCCAGTCCCTTTCCCTTTGGTACCTGTTAGTCCATTCTTGAGTTCTGTGATTCTGCTGCTGTTTTGTTCCTTCAGTTTTTCCTTTGTTCTTGTATTCCACAGATAAGTGAAATCATTTGGTATTTCTCTTTCTCCACTTGGCTTGTTTCACTGCGCATAATACCCTCCAGCTCCATCCATGATGCTGCAAATGGTAGGATTTGCCCTTTTCTTATGGCTGAGTAGTATTCCATTGTGTATATGTACCACATCTTCTTTATCCATTCATCTATCGATGGATATTTAGGTTGCTTCCAATTCTTGGCTATTGTAAATAGTGCTGCGATAAACATAGGGGTGCACTGATCTTTCTCATACTTGATTGCTGCATTCTTAGGGTAAATTCCTAGGAGTGCAATTCCTGAGTCAAATGGTAAGTCTGTTTTGAGCATTTTGATGTACCTCCATACTGCTTTCCACAATGGTTGAACTAACTTACATTCCCACCAGCAGTGTAGGAGGGTTCCCCTTTCTCCACAGCCTCGCCAACATTTGTTGTTGTTTGTCTTTTGGATGGCAGCCATCCTTACTGGTGTGAGGTGATACCTCATTGTAGTTTTAATTTGCATTTCTCTGATAATTAGTGATGTGGAGCATCTTTTCATGTGTCTGTTGGCCATCTGTATTTCTTTTTTGGAGAACCGTCTGTTCAGTTCCTCTGCCCATTTTTAAATTGGGTTATTTGTTTTTTGTTTGTTGAGGCGTGTGAGCTCTTTATATATTCTGGACGTCAAGCCTTTATCGGATCTGTCATTTACAAATATATTCTCCCATACTGTAGGGTTCCTTTTTGTTCTATTGATGGTGTCTTTTGCTGTACAGAAGCTTTTCAGCTTAATATAGTCCCTCTTATTCATTTTTGCTGTTGTTTTTCTTGCCCAGGAAGATTTGTTCAAGAAGAGGTCACTCATGTTTATGTCTAAGAGGTTTTTGCCTATGTTTTCTTCCAAGAGTTTAATGGTTTCATGACTTACATTCAGGTCTTTGATCCATTTTGAGTTTACTTTTGTATATGGGGTTAGACAATGGTCCAGTTTCATTCTCCTACATGTAGCTCTCCAGTTTTGCCAGCACCACCTGTTGAAGAGACTGTCATTTCGCCATTGTATGTCCATGGCTCCTTTATCAAATATTAATTGACCATATATGTCTGGGTTAATGTCTGGATTCTCTAGTCTGTTCCATTGGTCTGTGGCTCTGCTCTTGTGCCAGTACCAAATTGTCTTGATTACTATGGCTTTATAGTAGAGCTTGAAGTTGGGGAGTGAGATCCCCCCTACTTTATTCTTCTTTCTCAGGATTGCTTTGGCTATTCGGGGTCTTTGGTGTTTCCATATGAATTTTTGAATTATTTGTTCCAGTTCATTGAAGAATGTTGCTGGTAGTTTTATAGGGATTGCATCAAATCTGTATATTGCTTTGGGCAGGATGGCCAGTTTGACGATATTAATTCTTCCTAGCCATGAGCATGGGATGAGTTTCCATCTGTTATTGTCCCCTTTAATTTCTCTTAAGAGTGACTTGTAGTTTTCAGAGTATAAGTCTTTCACTTCTTTGGTTAGGTTTATTCCTAGGTATTTTATTTTTTTTGATGCAATTGTGAATGGAGTTGTTTTCCTGATTTCTCTTTCTGTTGGTTCATTGTTAGTATATAGGAAAGCCACAGATTTCTGTGTGTTGATTTTGTATCCTGCAACTTTGCTGTATTCCGATATCAGTTCTAGTAGTTTTGGGGTGGAGTCTTTAGGGTTTTTTATGTACAGTATCATGTCATCTGCAAATAGTGACAGTTTAACTTCTTCTTTACCAATCCGGATTCCTTGTATTTCTTTGTTTTGTCTGATTGCCGTGGCTAGGACCTCCAGTACTATGTTAAATAACAGTGGAGAGAGTGGGCATCCCTGTCTAGTTTCCGATCTCAGAGGAAATGCTTTCAGCTTCTCACTGTTCAATATAATGTTGGCTGTGGGTTTATCATAGATGGCCTTTATTATGTTGAGGTACTTGCCCTCTATTCCCATTTTGCTGAGCATTTTTATCATGAATGGATGTTGAACTTTGTCAAATGCTTTTTCAGCATCTATGGAGATGATCATGTGGTTTTTGTCTTTCTTTTTGTTGATGTGGTGGGCGATGTTGATGGACTTTCGAATGTTGTATCATCCTTGCATCCCTGGGATGAATCCCACTTGGTCATGGTGTATGATCCTTTTGATGTATTTTTGAATTCGGTTTGCTAATATTTTGTTGAGTATTTTTTCATCTACGTTCATCAGGGATATTGGTCTGTAGTTTTCTTTTTTGGTGGGGTCTTTGCCTGGTTTTGGTATTAGGGTGATGTTAGCTTCATAGAATGAGTTTGGGAGTATCCCCTCCTCCTCTGTTTTTTGGAAAACTTTAAGGAGAATGGGTATTATGTCTTCCCTGTATGTCTGATAAAATTCCGAGTAAATCCATCTGGCCCGGGGGTTTTGTTCTTTGGTAGTTTTTTGATTACCGCTTCAATTTCGTTGCTGGTAATTGGTCTGTTTAGATTTTCTGTTTCTTTCTGGGTCAATCTTGGAAGGTTGTATTTTTCTAGGAAGTTGTCCATTTCTCCTAGGTTTCCCAGCTTGTTAGCATATAGGTTTTCATAGTATTCTCTAATAATTCTTTGTATTTCTGTGGGGTCCGTCGTGATTTTTCCTTTCTCGTTTCTGATACTGTTGATTTGTGTTGACTCTCTTTTCTTCTTAATAAGTCTGGCTAGAGGCTTATCTATTTTGTTTATTTTCTCGAAGAACCAGCTCTTGGTTTCATTGATTTTTGCTATTGTTTTATTCTTCTCAATTTTATTTATTTCTTCTCTGATCTTTATTATGTCCCTCCTTCTGCTGACCTTAGGCCTCATTTGTTCTTCTTTTTCCAATTTCGATAATTGTGACATTAGACCATTCATTTGGGATTGTTCTTCCTTTTTTAAATATGCTTGGATTGCTATATACTTTCCTCTTAAGACTGCTTTTGCTGTGTCCCACAGAAGTTGGGGCTTGTTGTTGTCATTTGTTTCCATATATTGCTGGATCTCCATTTTGATTTGGTCATTGATCCATTGATTATTTAGGAGCATGTTGTTAAGCCTCCATGTGTTTGTGAGCCTCTTTGCTTTCTTTGTACAGTTTATTTCTAGTTTTATGCCTTTGTGGTCTGAAAAGTTGGTTGGTAGGATTTCAATCTTTCGGAATTTTCTGAGACTCTTTTTGTGGCCTAGTATGTGTTCTATTCTGGAGAATGTTCCATGTGCACTTGAGAAGAATGTATATCCTGTTGCTTTTGGATGTAGAGTTCTATAGATGTCTATTAGGTCCATCTGGTCTACTGTGTTGTTCAGTGCTTCCATGTCCTTACTTATTTTCTGCCCGGTGGATCTATCCTTTGGGGTGAGTGGTGTGTTGAAGTCTTCTAGAATGAATGCATTGCAGTCTATTTTCCCCCTTTAGTTCTGTTAGTATTTGTTTCACATATGCTGGTGCTCCTGTGTTGGGTGCATGTATATTTAGAATGGTTATATCCTCTTGTTTGACTGAGGCCTTTATCATTATGTCCTTCTTTATCTCTTGTTACTTTCTTTGTTTTGAAGTCTATTTTGTCTGATATTAGTACTGCAACCCCTGCTTTCTTCTCACTGTTGTTTGCTTGAAATATGTTTTTCCATCCCTTTACTTTTAGTCTGTACATGTCTTTGGGTTTGAGGTGAGTTTCTTGTAAGCAGCATATAGAGGGGTCTTGCTTTTTTATCCATTCTATTACTCTGTGTCTTTTGATTGGTGCATTCAGTCCATTAACATTTAGGGTGACTATTGAAAGATATGTAGTTATTGCCATTGCAGGCTTTAAATTCGTGGTTACCAAAGGTTCAAGGTTAGCCTCTTTAGTATCTTACTGCCTAACTTAGCTCACTTATTGAGCTGTTATATACACTGTCTGGAGATTCTTTCTTTCTCTCCCTTCTTATTCCTCCTCCTCCATTCTTCATATGTTGGGTGTTTTGTTCTGTGCTCTTTCTAGGAGTGCTCCCATCTAGAGCAGTCCCTGTAAGATGTTCTGTAGAGGTGGTTTGTGGGAAGCAAATTCCCTCAGCTTTTGTTTGTCTGGGAATTGTTTAATCCCACCATCATATTTGAATGATAGTCGTGCTGGATACAGTATCCTTGGTTCAAGGCCCTTCTGTTTCATTGTATTAAATATATCATGCCATTCTCTTCTGGCCTGTAGGGTTTCTGTCGAGAAGTCTGATGTTAGCCTGATGAGTTTTCCTTTATAGGTGACCTTTTTCTCTGTAGCTGCCTTTAAAACTCTTTCCTTGTCCTTGATCTTTGCCATTTTAATGATTATGTGTCTTGGTGTTGTCCTTCTTGGATCCTTTCTGTTGGGGGTTCTGTGTATTTCCGTGGTCTGTTCAATTATTTCCTCCCCCAGTTTGGGGAAGTTTTCAGCAATTATTTCTTCTAAGATACTTTCCATCTCTTTTCCTCTCTCTTCTTCTTCTGGAACCCCTATAATACGGATATTGTTCCTTTTGGATTGGTCACACAGTTCTCTTAATATTGTTTCATTCCTGGAGATCCTTTTATCTCTCTCTATGTCAGCTTTGTATGCGTTCCTGTTCTCTGGTTTCAGTTCCATCAATGGCCTCTTGCATCCTATCCATCCTGCTTATAAACCCTTCCAGAGTTTGTTTCATTTCTGTAATCTCCTTTCTGGCATCTGTGATCTCCCTCCGGACTTCATCCCATTTCTCTTGCGTATTTCTCTGCATCTCTGTCAGCATGTTTATGATTCTTATTTTGAATTCTTTGTCAGGAAGACTGGTTAGGTCTGTCTCCTTCTCTGGTGTTGTCTCTGTGATCTTTGTCTGCCTGTAGCTTTGCCTTTTCATGGTGAAAGGAATAGTTTGCAGAGGTGGGACGAGTGATGGCTGGAAGAACTTCCCTTCTTGTTGGTTTGTGGCCCTCCTCTCCTGGGAGAACAGCAGCCTCTAGTGGCTTGTGCTGCGCAGCTGCGCGCAGACAGGGCTTCTGCTTCCTGCCCGGCTGCTATGGAGTTAATCTCTGCTGTTGCTGTGGGTGTGGCCTGGCTCGGGCAGCTGCTCCAAAGTGGTGGAGTTGCATTGGAGGGGGAGCGGCTGGGAGGCTATTTATCTCCGTAAGGGGCCTCCCTGCTCCCTGCAGCCCAGGGGTTAGGGTGCCCAGAGATCCCCGGTTCCATACCTCTGGATTAAGTGTCCCGCCCTGCCCCTTTAAGACTTCCAAAAAGCACCTGCCAAAACAAAACGACGACCACAAAAAAAAACAAAATTTTTTTTAAATTAAGAAAAAAAAAAAGGTGGCTGCTAATTTGTCTTTATTCTCCGGCGCCAGCCTCAGGCATCTGCTCACCGGTCTTGCTGCCCTGTTTCCCTAGTATTGGGGTCCCTATCCCTTTAAGACTTCCAAAAAGCGCTCGCCAAAACAAAACAGCAAAAAAAAAAAAAAATTGGTCGCTCCCTTTTCTTATGTCCTCCAGCGCCCGCTCACTGTTCTTGCTGCTCTGTTTCCCTAGTATCCAGGGCCCCCCGCGCACGCACTGTGTCTGCGCTCTGGCCCGGATGGCTGGGGCTGGGTGTTCGGCAGCCCTGGGCTTCGTCTCCCTCCCGCTCTGCCTGCTCTTCTCCCGCCGGGAGTTGGGGGGATGGGCGCTCGGCTCCCGCCGGGCCGGGGCTTGTATCTTACCCCCTTTGCAAGGCGCTGGGTTCTCTCAGGTGCGGATGTGGTCTGGATATTTTCCTGTGTCCTCTGGTCTTTATTCTAGGAAGAGTTGTCTTTGTTATATTTTCACAGATATATGTGGTTTTGGGAGGAGATTTCCGCTGCTCTACTCACGCCGCCGTCTTCTTATCTTCCTCAGCCCAATATTAGCTTTATTGCAGTGGTCTGGAACTGAACCCACAATATCTCCAAGGTGTGCAGTTCTGGGGGCTGGAAAATCCAAGATCCAAGGTGATGTGGATTTGGTTTTGGATGAAAGCCTGCTTCCTGGCTCGCAGACAGCCACCTTCTTGCTGTGTCCTCGCATCCAAGAAGAGAGCAAGCCCTCTGGTCTCTTTTCTTTCAAGAACACTTATCCCACCTCCATCCCTTATGTAAGTCTGGAGAGAGGAATTCCCGGGGCAAAATACCCCTAAAAACTAAAATCAGTCAAAGGGAGAAATAAAGTTTAAAACCCGTTTATTGCTCACAAACTGCAGTCCCCGGCCATCTTTCTTCTCTGCTCCAGCAGCAACCACCGGCCCTCCCCCTCACCTCTCAGGTGCAGATAAGCCCTCTATGTAAGTATTGTTTACATGTTCATATTTACTGCTTCACCAAGTAGTGCACTAAGATTACAATTCCTTTACTTTACGTTCTCCAGTGTTAATTGCATCACTTTATTTTTAGTTTCCTTGATGTCTATTGCTAATCTATCCTGCCCCCTCCAGCAGATAACCAATAATGCCATTCCCCTGCTTCCTCTGACTTCTCTCCTAGAGCCCTCCACCTTTCTGCCCAGTTCTGCTCCATGCTCCTGGGCCTGCTGGCCTCCTGGGCTTCTTTTCATCCTAGACATTTTCCCTTCTCTCTTCTCTGTTGTGTCCTTTGTTTCCTGGATTCGGTGCCTTCCTCTGCCTTGACTATTTTCTCTCTGGAAGCTTTTGTGATCTCCTTTATTCCTGATATTATGAAATTCCACAGTGATGTATTATGGGTGTGTCTTTTTAAATTTATTGTGCTGGGTTATAAGTGGCTGTTTTCTATCCAAAGATTGACATGCTCCAGTTCTGGAAGTTTTCTTCTTATTTTTTTATTTCTTTTCCCCATTTTTTTTTCTCATCTTCATTTCAGGAGCTCCATATATTTGGACAGTGAACCTCACAGAATGAGCTTCTAATTCTCTTATTCTTTTCTTTTTGTTCATTTTATTTCCTTTCCTTCTATTTTATCATCTGGGAGATTTCCTTGGGTGAATTTCCTAAATATCAAACTTCCAGTGGTAACAATCATAGATTTAGTTTCCAAGGGCTCTTTCTCTTTCTTGTTCTTGATTGCTTTTTAAAAATAGCAGCCTGCCTTTGGCTTATGGATGTGGCAGTGTCTTTTTTTTTTTTTTTGAGACTGTATGATTTCACTTTTATTTAATGTTCAGAAAAGGCAAATCTGTAGATGTAGAAACTACATTCATGGTTGCCTAGAGGCTAAAGGAGGTGGGAATTGTGTGTGTGTGGAGACAGCCAAAGGGTCCATTGGGGTGACAGAAACTGATGTGTACACAAGTCTGTAAATAGCAGAAAAACATTGAATTGTGTAGCTTCAAATGGGTGAAGTTTTTCTCAATAAAGCTGTTCCAAAAAACAAATAAAAATAATTCATCATCCTTCACAGAGGCTGGTTTCTCAGCCTTTGAAAAGCTAGGCTTTTGTCTCTACTTCTGGATAAACAGAAAAACAAAGCTTTTACAGACTTTCAAGGTGGCTGGATGGCCAGGAGGAATGGCTGAGGCTGGGACCTGGGCTGCATTTCCCTCCATTGCTCCCAGAGGATCATCTTGTCTTGCATGGGCCCAGCTTTGGGGCAGTGGTGACGGTGGCTCCTGACCCAGGAGTTGCCCCCGAGGCAGCACAGAGACCTCAGAACAGGTCAGGGAGGAGAGACCTGTTTTCTTGTGCTGTGATGTCCCTACTTGTCATGTGGCCTCCAGTGGGTCACTTCGCCACTCTGGCCTTTCATTCTCCCACCTGTAACATCAGTTACCTGGGTTAGCTCTTCCACTCTTACATTCTCTGAGTCTAGTGATTCCCTTTAATTTCTCATGTTGTCATGATTGTTTTTCAAAATATACATTTGATTTTTATCCCCAAAAGCGTTATGATGATTAAGTTTGATTTGGGTTACTTACAGTGTGTTTAATTATCTCAGTGGGTATTCATGAAAGCCTTTCAAAGTTAATTTTAATTAATAACTCTTCATCCTCCTCATGGCAGTGTCTTTTATGACTCTGTGTGTATTCACTTTGAGGTGTTTTTTTTTTTTAACCAGTTGCCTTTTTTAAGTGTCCTGCACAGCTCAGCCCCTTCCAGTGCCCCTTTCCATTTGTTTGCCTTGCTGCCTGTGATATATGTTCAAGGCTTTCCTTAAATGTCAGGTACAGTGAGCCATGGGTCTGGTAGAGTGAAGGGGAGGCATTAGCTGCTGGGGGGAGCCTGTGTGTGTGGGCAGGGTGGCTCAGGGCTGGCCTCTGCCGTGGAGGGACTGGGGGATGAGCTGGCTTTTTCACCAGGCCAGCCTGAGAGTTTAGCATATGTAGGGCTTTCCTCTGGGGCTGTTCAGTTTCTCCTGAGGGGGATCTGTCTACCTGCTGCTTTGGAGGTTTTGCTCTGGGGCTGCGGGTGCTCTGGGCGCTTGGCTGGGAAAGCTCATCACTCAGGAGGCAGTGACACATCAAACCCGCCCTTTTAATCCAGCCCCTTCCCACTCTTCCTGGTGGTCTGGAGTCTGGAGCCTCTTGGGAGCATCTCTCTAGAGGCAGAACATTCTCTCCCTGAAGGGGTCAGGGAGGGGCACGAGCCTGAGATCTGACTGTCCCTCATGCAGACTTGCAGTCGAGACCTGCCTCTCCGGCTGTGATGTACCACCCATGGCCCCCTCGGGGAAGGGTCGCTGCACCAGCTGCTCTCGGCAGACGGCCTTCTGTGTCATCCCCTGGTGGGACGGCCTCAGCTCAAGGTCGTGCATGTCCTGCCCTGGTGGCCCACACCCAGTGACCATCGATGGAGGCCGGACCTGAAGGCCTGGCCGTGTTAGCTGCTCCTGGATGGGCCATCTCAGTCCCAGAACTCACTGTGGGGTTGGCCCAGGCTGTTACTGGGTGCCATCCGGGCTTGACTTCTCCCACTGCACCATCCCTTTCTCCCTCTGTGCAGTTCCTTGCAAGCTGTTGATCCCAAGGCTGCTCCCTGACGTACCTCCTGCCTGAGGCACTCTGTCTTGGACTATGCTTCCTGGGGAGGCGAACTGGTGACAATGGCTCAGGTGTAGTCTCCTCCTCTGTGACCTCTGTGCAGCCACGGTGGCCTCTGTAGGCCTGAGCACTCCAGGCACTTGGCCGCTGGGCAGCAAGTCCTTCCTTGAAGGGGCACCTAGAAGGCACATCCTCATGTCGGTGCAGCACACTGGAGTCTTTCTACCTGGTTTAAAATTGCTGGGTTGCGGGCATTTGAACCTGGGTCTTGTTTCTCAGTGGTGGGACAGGAACTGGCCTCTGTAGGAGGAGGGCCATAGGCTTTGGAAATCAAAGGGCTGAATTTGAATAATCCCTCAGTGGCCACTAAGAAACTGTGATCTTAGGTTCGCCTATCTTGTAGACCTGTTGTGAGGGTCAGCATGAATCATTTATGGAAATTCCTAGGACAGCGGCTGGCACATAATGAAAGATTTTTTCTCTACCTGAATAATCTTCTTTTGCCATCTGTGATTCCAAGTCTTAGGAAAGAATGAGGTGTAAAAGAAGGGTGACATTCTTTGGCTCAGAGTAGTTATCATCATATGAAAAAAGTTTATGGGCCAATCTATAGAAAGGTCTCTGGCAGCATGTCACAGCGCTCCATCTTTAGCCCTAGATTTTTATTTCTTAGTTTTTCTTTTTTTTTTGGTATCATTCATGTACAATTACATGAGCAACATTATAGTCACTAGACTTCCCCCATTACCAAGTCCCCCCCACATACCCCATTACAGTCACTGTCCATCAGCATAGTAAGTGCTATAGAGTCACTACTTGTCTTCTCTGTATATACTGCCTTTCCCGTGTCCCCCTCCACTACATTATGTGTGCTAATCGTAATGCACCTTTTCCCCCCCTTATCCCTCCCTTCCCACCCATCCTCCCCAGTTCCTTTCCCTTTGGTAACTGTTAGTCCATTCTTGGGTTCTATGAGTCTGCTGCTGTTTTGTTCATTCAGGTTTTTCTTTGTTCTTATGCTCCACAGATGAGTGAAATCATTTGGTACTTGTCTTTCTCCGCCTGGCTTATTTCACTGAGCATAATACCCTCTAGCTCCATCCATGTTGTTGCAAATGGTAGGATTTGTTTTCTTCTTATGGCTGAATAATATTCCATTGTGTATATGAACCATATCTTCTTTATCCATTCATCTATGATGGACACTTAGGTTGCTTCCATATCTTGGCTATTGTAAATAGTGCTGTGATAAACATATGGGTGCAGATGTCTTTTTGAATCTGGGATCTTGTTTTCTTCAGGTAAATTCCTGAGAATGGAATCACTGGAATGGTATTTCTATTTTTCATTTTTTAAGGAAACTCCATATTGCTTTTCAAAAAGGTTGAACTAATTTACATTCTCTAATACATCTTTTAACCTGTTTGTTCTATTTCTGCACCTTGGTTCTATTTATTGTACCTGTTTGTTTGATAACTTTGTTTCCTTGGGTTAGTTCTGTTTGCTGAGTGTATTAGCTCTATTTCCTGCTCTTAGCCTCCTACAAATATCAGGACATTATTGCTTCTGGACTCATCTGATATGTGAGATTTCCTGTTTTATGTCAAATTGCCTCTAATGGTGAAGTACAATGTGATACTGGTAAAATGCTAGTCTCGTTTTCTGACGGTCAGGGTCCTGGTACCTCTCGGTCTCTTCAGCTACCTCAGGCACTGCGTGGTCTCTTTCACCCAAGCATTCTTTCTTCTGCTTCACTGTGCTTGGCACAGGTGGTGTGGGATGAGCCAGCTGGCTGCCTTACCTGTTACCACCACCAGGTATGTGGTCAGTTGCCTTCCCCGCACATCTCTCACCTTTATTCACCACCTCCAAGTCTGGGCCCCTCCTGGAGCAGCTCCCACCTTCACGGAAGCCCTTTCCCACGCATGAATCGTGCTGCATTTCCACCTTCGATCTGACGGTATTTACTTTCCATCTTTATTCTCAAGAAGTTCATCTTTATGAAAAATGATTTGGGATAAAAATATAACCTGGAAGTGAGAGCTGGCATGACAGAAAATTCTGATTGTTCATTTCATCCCAGAAATGTTATGATCATTTTGAAGTTTGAGTGTAATAGAAATAAATGTAGGACTTGAAATTTAGCTTTAAAAGAGCAATTACACCAGCATAGAATGGAGAAAACCCAGTTTTGTGGTAATTTGTGAAAAAAAATTCTAGAGCATTTGGTTTGTTACAAGCATTAAAAGTTGTGGTACAAGCCTGTGAATATGATTACTAAAAGGCAGTGCAGGGCACCATCAAGATGGGGAAGGAGGAGACCCCAACCTCATCCTCCCACAAAGACCAACAATTAGCTATCCGCAAAGAAAAACAGCCCTGGGAGAGCTCAGGGGTCCATTTAAGAAGGTTTGGAAACATAGTAGAACAAAAAAACTTGAGAAAAACTGCACGAAAAGGGAAGGAAGAACAGCTTCATTTTGCTGCAACATCCCAATCCCAGGCCAGCACTGCTCAGTGCTGAGAGGGACTCCCCAGCTAGAAAGAGTTCTTGCAGGGAAGGGAGGGAGGGGTGAGAGGCCTGCTTCCCCAGCCTTTTGAGGCACCACATGAAGGACCCACTTTGGTTCCACCTGCTCAGAGACCGGCAAAGCTGTAACACAGAGAGACAGGTAGGGACAAGGAAGAACAGGGGCTTCCAGGATCAGCCACACACACGTGGGATATCCAAAGGAAATAAGATTGCTGTCTTGAAGAGATACCTGCAGTTCCATGTTCACTGAATTATTCACAATGGTCAAGCCACGGAAAGAGCCAGTCCATTGTTGGGTGAATGGATAAAGAAAATGTTATATATGTATATATGCATATATATGTATGTATAAAATGGAATTATTCAGCCATAATAAAGGAGGGAAATCCTTCCATTTGTGACAACATAGGATGGTCTTGAGGGCATGATTCTAAGTGAAGTAAGTCAGAGAATGACAAATAGTGTATGATCTCACATGTGGGATCTAAACACATTGAACTCAAAGAAACAGAGAGTAGCATAGGGGTTGAGGGGTGGGGGAAATGAGGACATGTCGGTCCAAGGTATACATTTTCAGGTATAAGATGAGTATGTTCCAATAATCTAATGTATACCATGGTGACTATAGTTAACAACACTGTTGTGTACTGGAAAGGTGGTACGAGAGCAGAGCCTAATATTCCCACTGAACAACAACAAAATGGGAATTATGTGAGGTGAAGCATATGTTAACTAAACTTAATGTGGTAAACATTTTGCAATATATATGTGTATCAAATTGTACCCCTTAAACTTACACAGTGTTATATATTAGATATATCTTAATAAAGCTGGGGAAATAAAATAAAATAAATAAAAATGGTCATGCAATTTTAGCCTCCATTTTTAAAGATGAAACTTTTTAAATGTTTAGATTATCTCATTTGATCCTCAAAAAACAGCCTTGTGACAAAGGAGGGAAGGCAGTAATCCTTGTGCCCATCCATCTGTCATCCACTGAATAAATACTTACTGAGCACTAGGGATGTGCCAAATCCTGAGCTGTGTTAGGATTATAGAAGTAAAAGATAGAGCCCTTGCCCTCCAGGAATGTTCAGTCTAAGAGAAAACTAAACAGGTAAGTATAACATGGTAAGTGGTGAGATGTATTCTGGAAGCCTATAGAACAAAGAGGCTAACTTTGTTTCCATTTTTAACTACAAATGAACATTCATAATGCAATGGAAGGTCTGTATCTTGGTGTGGATAATTTGATTTTTCCCATGAATGTTAGATTTTCAGTGGTGTTCAGATCCTGAAGTAGGCAAAATTGATATTAGAGGAAATTGAACTTTATTTGTAAAGCCTCTGGTTGGTTAAAAAAAAAAAAAGGCAGGAGATCTCAGATAATCTCACAATCAGTCTGAGATCCGGGCACTGTGACCCCCCATCTTATGGTTGACAGCTGCAGCTCCAGAGAGATGAAATGTGCTCAATGGCACCCAAGTAGGACTAAGTGGCAGGCCTGGATTAGAACCTTGGCTGGTTCTATGGGCTTTGAAGACATGTTCTATGATGCCACAGTGTCCCTTAGATGCTGCAAAATTGTGTGTGTGTTTTTTTTTTAGAATGAAA
Organism: Manis pentadactyla; assembly: GCF_030020395.1. Classification (NCBI taxonomy): domain Eukaryota; kingdom Metazoa; phylum Chordata; class Mammalia; order Pholidota; family Manidae; genus Manis; species Manis pentadactyla. The sequence goes on along the minus strand of NC_080032.1, from coordinate 44,137,023 downwards.
CTTTGAGACTTCGTTTAGGCAAATAAGTGACAAGTGACTTTAGCTTTCTGGTCTTACTTTTTGGTCTCCTGTCATCCTTTCTTTCTTCTTTCTGGCTTGGCTGCCTGCACTTGGACTCTCATCTGTCCACACCAAGCTCTGGGGGAGAGGGTAGTCCCATTCTTCAGGTCTGACTCAGCGGGGCGGAGGTGCTCCTTCATCAGGCTGTGGTGTCTGGTCTGACAGCCTGCTCAGCACCTTTCTACGCAGGAAGCTCCCCTACTGCAGAATCTAGAAAGGTCCACCTGGCCTTGAAATCTATGTTTACAGACATGTAGAGCTGTGTGGAGATACTTGCTGTGAGTCTGGAAAGAAATCGGGCATCAATTAGCCTTTGCTGGATTCTGAGAACAGGAAAACACTTGAGAACAGAATAAACTGTTTTTAATCTAGTTAAACACGGAAAGCGGTTATGCTGTCTAAACTAGGCTTTTTCCTTGGTGTCGGGTGATACTGAATGTATTCATTTTCAAAAAAGTTGCTAAGGAAAGACAAGAACCCTCTCCCTTGCCCACTGCTCATGGAACATGAAGTCTGCAGAAAGGAATTTTGCCTCATCAGCCTTGCTCTCTAAGCTTTCACACAGTCGGTAATGTTGGCTTCTTTGGAAGCCCCATTTTACTCTTCATGGATTTCTGAAAACTGAAGCTTTGCTGAGATGGAGACAAGCAAGCCTACCCTTTCAGACATCAATGCCTTTCTTATTTGGGATTGACTGTTTCTAAACATAGATCGCTTTCTGTACTGCTTGTCCTCATATGAGAGTTTATAATTCTCTCATAAAGGGTTTTACATGAGAATGTCCATATGTCATAGTTTTAGAAAAAAATATTTTGAGCAGTGAGATGAGATTGGGTTATATCCAAGTCCTGGAGCAGTCTGAGGGTTCCAGTTTTCAGACCTAACTGTTAGAGGCAGTGTGTCAGAGAGGCTAAAAGTGTGGACTCTGTTTTCAAGCAGACTTGAACTTGAATCTCATTTTTCTTAACTATTATGTTTTTAATTAATCTGTACTAAATTACTTTTCCTCCCAGAGACTCAATTTCATTATCTGACAAATGGGTATACCTGGTATTTCCTGTTGATCTTGTTGATCTATGTTTTAACACGAGGTAAAACTTATTTTACGGATTCAATGGCTTTGAGTGCCTTTCCCCATCGTGAAAACGACCCCCTGGCTAGCTCTTGTTGGCCTTCCCAAACCACTCTTCATTTTCCTCCCTGTTCTGTGTTGTGGGGCAGGGCTTTAGGACCCCGAGGGTCGGGGCTTTGCTTGGGTTCGGCCAATGGGAAGCACCAGGGAGGTGGACTGGCTGGGAGGTGGCTCAGGGGGTGGGTCAGGTTCAGCGTGCCTGCGTTCTTCCCTTGCTCCGTAAGGCAAACGTCCCTGGCTAATCGAGGCTATTCAACCTTTCTCGGCTTCCCTTAAACCTTCCTCTACCTTGGTAAATAGGGCCTTTCTTAAACCCTCCTCAGTTATCCTCTCTGAGGGGCTATCAGCTTCCTGCTGGGAGCCTGCCTGATAGGATGCTCTCTCCTGTGGTTCCTAAGTCCCCCTGGGAACACTTCCTCAGTTCTGGATGGCAGCCTTGCCCCCAACTGGTTGCCTAGTGAGCCAGTTCGGTGGTAGTTGCTGCCACCAGGCATTGCTGCTGAAATAGGAGCAGTCTGGACCCCTCGTGCTGTCCTTCTAGTTCATTCCCTGATGATCCAGGATGAATGCATCGATCCACATCTGCTGACCTAGAACCTGGTGTAACCTGTCCCTACCTGTGGTGCAGTCACTTCCATGTAGGCCTTTGGCCATGGGAGGGAGGGCATAAATATCACCCTGGACATGGCTTGCAGTAGGCATTCTACCCGCCTTGGTCTTCGGCCTTTGGATGTCAGGGTGCTTCAATGGTCCACACCTGATCCCACTGTAGTTACTAAACTTGTGAAGTTCCCTTTCTGTCCTGCATGCAGCATGTACCCTGACCCCTGCCTGCAGAGGCAGGGTGACTGTAGCAAATAGCCTTTCCAGTTCTAACACTTGCTTTGTGTGGATCCAGCCCAATCTCTACCGGGAATTCTTTACATGTTCCATGGAGTCCATGCATAGTGTTGTGATTCGGTACAACTGCTTTCCTTTATTTTATGCACTTAAAAACATAATTCTGAGAAGGTGTTTGTAGAATTCACAAGACTGCCAAAAGAGGCCATGGTCCCCCAAAAGATAACCTGTTGTCTAGCAAGCTGCATCCCCACCTGAGGAACAACCCTTCTTTCTGGAGATATGACATTTTAATGTTCAATTTCCAGGATAATTCAATGAGATGACAAATGAAAAGCGCTCAGTTTCCTCTTGCTTACCATGGCCAGGTGCTGGGCGATCATCATCTAGGATCAACAACATCATAAATACCTGAGGCTCCCCATGTTATTCAAAGCAAGACTTTTCTTCTGATGTCAGAAAATAGGAAAAAAGATCCTTCCCTTCTCTAGTTATCCCAACCATTTCTTTCTTTCTTTTTTTTTTTTCCACACTGATACACACTAGCAAGGGCATTCCTCTGTTTCCAGGAGTGGAGTGATGATATTCAGGTTGTGTCTCCTCTCCTTTATCAATCCCAGCATGCAATCTGCAGCCCCCATCTCTGCCCGCCTTCCAAGGCTCACGTGCATACCTGCCAGAGCTGAATTAATGAGACACCTGCCCAGGGGAAGTGGGTGGACACGTTAATCTTGCCGTCATTCATTGGTGCCTGCTTTGTTGGAGGCACTGTGCTTACATGAGGGGAATCGCCTGATCTAGGTTTCATGACTGCACTATTTTATCTGCCTGTATTAAGCTGTCACAGACAGTATTATATTTCTGGCTTGTTACTTTGGTCAGCATAGTATTCTAAAAGGTGGATGCAATACACTCAGAAGAAAATTAATCAGTAGTTTAGAAGAGATGATGATTAATCAACAAAACAAAGAAACAAAGGAAAGGAGAGGAAGTTGATTTCAACTTGATTTAGATGGCAGACAGGAGAAACACATTGTGAACCTCGAGTAAGTTCATTTTTGTCTGGTTAGAATTTTTAATGTTTTTTTACAGTAATTATTTCATTGAGTTCAAAGTTTTAGGGCAGATAGGATGATGTATTATGAATCAAGAAAATATAAACTGAATGTTGTTTGGACAGTTGATACTTAGCTGATTTTTGTTGTTTTAAACTTTGTGAGGAGCACATTTTTATAGTTAAGACATCTGTGGGAATTGCTGGAAAATATTTGCAGTGTTTTGGCCTTAGAGCAAAGCCTTTTCATGGTGGAGGGATTAGTATTAATATTTTTTTGTGTAAAGGCTTTAGTTTGGACCCATTGACCTATATTGGCCTCAGAATCCATCATGCTAGAATCTCCAGTAGCTTTTATATTAGAAATAATGGGTTTAATGAGCTTTTGACAAACTAGGCGGCATCCAGAGATGAAGAAGTACCTCTTAGCATTTGGAAAATCTCCCCAGGAATCCTGGGCAGAGCTGAGGTCAGCCAGTCCTTACCACCCAACACATTGCCAGGCTGCAATACATTTTGAGTGCAGCAATTTGAGCTCCAAAGCATAGTGACCCAACTGTGGGCTTTGGAATTAAACTTGGGCTCACATGCTGGTTCAGCCATTTCCTAGATGTGAGATACTAAGAGGTTTACTTAACTCCTTGAGCCTTGATTTACTTATTTGCAATAAGGGGATAATAATGGTGACCTTGAAGCCTTATTTTAAGGATTCAAATTAATAAAAGTAAAGCTCCTTGTATGATGCCTGGTACAGAGTCAGCACTAAATATATGGTGGCAGTCATTAGCATTGTCTTCATCTTCTGGTTCTCAACAATTCTTTTTCAATGTTTAAAGGTTGTGACTCTAAAAGGAACAAGCACTGTAAGAACCGCATCTAGGTATGCATTTGGCATGGAATGAATAATTGCTCAATTACATTGGATGAGTCCCTCCCACTTTCAGCCCCTCTCCAACAGCACATCTAATTTCAGTTTTTGAGTTTGTGAACCACCCCCTGTGGTGAAGGGGTGTTGCTTCTGGGAGTATTGTGTGTGCAGCTATGTTTATGGATGAAGCTCTGGCTGCAGGTGTGTAGTTAAGAAGAGGTAGGACAGTCATGGTTAGGATGAGGTTGTCTTTAAGAAGAGTGACTTATCCCAGATCTTTTCTGTGGCTTCTGACATTATTCCTCTGAACATAACCTGCAGAGGCTGCTGGGGGAGGCTAGGAAGGTATCCTAGTAGATCTTCTGCCTCTGATCAGGAAATGGGGTTCGCAAAGGGAATAGAATCTTAAATTGAGTGTCTATTATGAAATAATGATTTGAAATTAAAAAGAATGAAAACACTCAGTGTTGGTGAGGATGTGGAGAAATAGGCACTTCCATACCTTGCATATAATGATATACTTCATGACAGCCTTTTTTGGAGTTCAGCTTTATATCAATATGTTCACCCCTTTTGGCCCAGCAGTTTTCCCTTTAGGACTCTATCCTAAGCAAGTATTTAAACAAGCACAGAAAGATACAAAGATCTATATATATATACACACATACAAACACAGACATGTACATATACATAGCCTACACACATGTTTACAATAATATAGGAACAGAAACCTAAATTTCTAACAAGCAAAGATTATTCAATAAATAATGGTTTGTTAATATACTAGGATATTAGACAAACATTGAAATGTTATTGTTCGTCTATGTTTATTGACATGTTAAGGAATTCAGTGATAGAGTTTTAGCAGTTATAAATATTCAGCCATGTACTCAGGAAGGTAAAAATATACTTTCTTTTTAATAACTCAACTTTATATTAACTTTAAGCCCCTGTCTCACCAAACTTTAGACAATTCAGCCACTGATTTTTTTTTTCCTGCAAATACTGAAGTGTTTTCTTAGCCATTTCAGATTTAAAGGTAGTAAATTCTGAGTTCCTTTCCTTAGCCCATGCCCCTTCCCAGCCCTTTCTCCCCAGGGAAGCATCTACATATTGGATGCTTCTAGTTGTGTCCTTTGGAGAAGACATTTGGTCAGTGGCAATTTTGTTTCCTTTTCCATTTGTGGACTTGTTAAACCAGAAAACAAGAACATATTGTTTAGGAATACTTAGGTGGTAAAAATATGAGAAAAAACCAGACATGATTAAAATGAAATTCTGAATGGGAGCAGAAAGGAGAGGCATTGAATCAAGATGGGACATAAAGAGTAATAACATTCTATTTTTTAACCAGGGATTTGGATTCACAGGGGTTCATTTTATTATTATTTTTTGCAGAAGCCAGGCTTCAGGGAGATGAGGAATGAACATGGAGACCATATTCCTAAACCACTTTTTTTAAGAGAACAAATCAGTAGCTGAGGGGCCTAAGGCCAAGGAAAGGTTGTCTTGTGATTCTTTCAAGAAATTGACTTCAATTATTTCTTGTTCTTGAAAGAAGTTTTTTTGGGTATAAAAATCTGAGATTATGGTTATGTAATTTAAACACATTAAAGGTATTATTTCAGTCTTTGTCTTTCATTTTTGCTCCAATTATGAGTGCAATTGCCATTCCTATGTAGATGATTTTTTTTCCTCTCTTTTTATGATCTTCTCTTTCTCTTTGGTGTTATGAAGTTTCAGTGTTTGTCTTGGTGAGAATTCCTTAAAAAACATCCATTGAAGGAATATTACTCAGCCATAAGAAAAAAACAGATCCTACCATTTGCAACAACATGGATGGAGCTAGAGGGTATTATACTCAGTGAAATAAGCCAGGTGGAGAAAGTCAAGTACCAAATGATTTCACTCATCTGTGGAGTATAAGAACAAAGGAAAACTGAAGGAACAAAATAGCAGCAGAATCACAGAACCCAAAAATGGACTAATAGTTACCAAAGGGAAAGGGACTGGGGAGGATGGATGGGAAGGGAGGGATAAGGGCAGGGAAAAAGAAAGGGGGCATTACGATTAGCATGTATAGTGTGTGTGGGGGCACGGGGAGGGCTGTGCAACACAGAGAAGACAAGTAGTGGTTTTACAGCATCTTACTATGCAGATGGACAGTGACTGTGAAGGGGTATGTGGGGGGGACTTGGTGAAGGGGGGAGCCTAGTAAACATAATGTTCTTCATGTAATTGTAGATTAGAGGATTCCTGTCTTCCACCAATTCTGGAAGATTCTCAGCTATGGTTGTTCTTGAATAATGCTTCCTCTTCATTCTATTATTTCCTCCTGAAACTCTGCTTGGACACATGTTGGACCTTCTTATAGTATTTACTATGTCCTCAAAACTCTATTTTATATGTCTTTGTCTCTCCAGGATGAATTCTGGCTCGTATTTTCAAGTTGTCTTTTCCTTAAATCCATAGTACATAGTCACTTTTATATTTGCTATTGTACAGATCCAATCTCTGAAGTCTGTGAGACTAAATGTATGATCTGTTGTTCTCTTGGCTCTCACTCATGGTACATTGTTTCTGAGTTTCATGCTTTTATACTGTGAGCATGGTTGCCCTTGCAACTTCATTTATGAGAGTTTTCTGAGGCCTGAGGTGATGATGTTACTCCAGTGAGGATTTCTGTTTGCTTCTGCCGTGTGTCTTGGCATATTGCTAACTCAGGCCTAACTTTCAATTAAATTCCATATTTGAGGTGTGTATGTGTTTGTGAGTGTGTGTGTGTGTGTGTGTGTGTGTGTGTTTATCACACAGTTTGCATGAATTTGGGTCACAAGCCAATGTGAAAGCTAATTTGTGGTAGCCAATTTAAAACATTAAAATTTTTTCCCTTTGGGCAGTGTTATCTATGAAACAGTAGAATTTATTTTATTCTCTTTGTTCATGTCCCATGTACCCTTCCACTGCAGGGTGTAGAGGGTGGCCCTACAGTTTTCCTGCCCTGTGTGCATCCCTATAGCTTGAGTACCAAGGCTTCCTTTCTGCTTAGTCCATTGCTTCCATTCAAGTGTTTTATTACCTTTTTGTGGCACTACTGTAATAGCTACTTTGTTCCTTGGTCTCCAAGCCTTTCTCCCTCTCTTTTTTACACTGCCATCAGAATTACCTTTCTAAAAAATAAAATGGATATGATTATCATACAGACAGAGAAGAAACATTTGGCATGCAAGGAACTTCACAAGCTGTAGACTACAGAGGGAGTCTTACCTCATCTACAGCAAAATCTCCAGGCACTTCCCCTACCCCATGCAGTCCATACCTAAGTCACACTAAATGACTCATCATTTTCTGAATAATCCTTAGCATGTTCTCGCCTTTGCACATGCTGTGATCCCATCTAGGATACCTCTCACTTGGTGACTGGGACTCGGGTGAGTGAGAGTCTGGGTGCAGAGTATAAGGAGACCCTCTCACACTCAGGTTCATGCACATGCTGCACTGCTTCTAACGAACTGCCTAGTGCAATATTCAAGGCCAAACTCATATGTTTCCTATTTATTTTCTCAAAAAAGGAATGTTGATGGTGCTAAATTCCATGTTCCTTGAAGGCGTGAATGTGTCTGTTCTACACTTCATCACCCATCTAGAACAGTACCTAGCGCATAGCAGGTGCTCAAAAAATATTTGGTGAATAAATGAATGAGTAGATGCTGAGTTTCTTGGTGCCAGAGAATGAGTCATATTCTTCTGTTCCCTACTGTCTTATAATTCATTCATATTAAAAACTTAAAAGGCATTTGTTGTTAGTTGGCAAAATGGAAGGAAGGGCTGTTTAGTCCTGTCCAAGCCTGGCAGGTTTCCGGGTGAACCTTACTCTATTACTCACACGGTGCCTGCTTGGCTACAGCTCCTTCCTCTTGCTGTTTTATGGCAGGGTGTGGGCCCATGTTAGCTGAGACTGTCGGAACTGGGTGGCCGTCAAATCACCTGGAAGATCCTAATGTACACATGAATTCTTGAGCCCCTCACAGAGACTCTGATTCTATTTTTCTGAGGCAAAATTCAGGAATCTGCATTTTTACAAAATTCCTTCATGGCCTTTCTAATCAGTCAGGTTTGGGGATCAATACTCCATGGCACCAGCAATCTAATTTTAATTTTCTAGATGTTTACATGAATTTTAAAGGAATAGTGATTGCCGTAATGATTTCAGAATCCTGGATGTTTTAAAAACATTTACACATCTGCAAGTGTTTCTTAGCCATGCCGCAACATGATCTGTGAGTGTGGAGTAGGAGGAGACCCAACCACGAAGATACAACCATTTGCGTGGTTCAGATTGGATCTCTATTTATTGTCCATCTTCAGGAATATTCTAATGCCATTCCAGATGATACTATCCTCGATGCATGGACTAAAGAGTGTCAGGCAGTGAAGAAATCAGAGAGAAGGAAAATCGTTGAACTGACAATAATGCCAGTCTCTACAGAAAATGACTCCCTCATCCAAGAATGAATGCCATAAGTAACTGAGATAGCTGATGGAACATTTTAGGTTGCCAGAGGAAAAATATACATGTTCACTGTTGAGCCTGAACCTCTTCTTCCATCCGTCTTTGACGTTTAGATCTGTGAAGTACATTTTAGGTATTTGGAGGTAATGGATGTCATGGAGGTGTTAGGTTCAAAGATGTTAAAAATAATCCACTCCCTTAGAAATAAACACCTAACCTAAACCATTAGGAATTCTGAGTGGGAGACAGAAATAGTTTCTGTAGTCCCCACTGCTCTTTAATTTCTATTCCTACCATTTCATTATTCATCGTTTCTGTGCAGTTCACTTCGTCTATTTATTTAAAATGTGATTCCAGACGACAGGCAACAGTCCCGGTGTTCTCTGTCTTGCACAGCCCTTCCCTTCCTGAGAAACGGAAATTATATAACTTGTTTTCAATTGTGCAGACTGGGAGGATTCACATGTTCGGTTTGGTGCGCTTCCAGGAAATAATTTTGAAGTGTTTATTTGAAGTTTATCCAGACTTTCTTTATCTAGAAATTAGACAGGAAACCTCGCAGGGAATGGAAAGACAACAGGTTCTGAGAAGAGGGGGCCTCCGAAGGAGTCTCAGCTTGGACACCCCTTGGTAGTCACACCTTGGCAGGCAGGAGGCCCGATTCTAGGGCTTATGGGATGTAGAAGCCCATGACTAGTAGTATTTGCTACCCTTCACTATTATGCCTTGTTCTGGTTACTATTGGGGTGGTGTAACAAACTACCCCATTATGGTCTAGTGGAAGCTGTGGCATGGTTTGTTTTGCTCCTGGTTCTGTTGGGTGAGGAATCTGGAAAGAGCTCAGCTGGTGGCTCCTGCATGGCTGCAGTCGTGAGGGTTTGCTGGCTGAAGGCTGTCCTGAGCTGGGCGTGGGGGCTGGCTCCTCACGTGGCTGGCGGCTTGTTAGCTGTGCTCTGGGAGCTTAGCTGGGTTGTTAATTGGAGCATCTCTACGTGGCCTCTCTACCCTGGTGAGCTGAGGTCAGTCAGACGTCTCACAGGGGAGCTGCTTTCTCCCAGAGCAGGCCTCCTGGGAGAGCCAGGCAGGACCTGTGTTCTTTCTTCCACCTGGCCCTGAAGCTGACCTCCACGGTACTCTGCTGGTCAGAGCAGTCGCAGGTCCCCACAGACTCAGTGGGAGAAGACATACTTTATCTCTCAGTGGGAGGAATGGGAAGGAATTTGTGGCCATTAAAAAAAAAACCACCATCATCCTCACAAAATACTAGACATTAAATAAAATATATGTCTTACTTAGTCCTCACATATGCTCAGTGAGATAGATACTATTATTCATAGTAGTATTTCAAAGATAGATATTATTCATGTTTTACAGATAAGGAAATCTAGGTTCAGGGAGGTTAAGTAATTTGCCCTAGGTCACACAGCTAGTAAGTGACTGAGATGGTATCTGGACCTACAACTATCTCCAAATGTCTACTGTTTCTGCTGTTTCAGTGTTTAAAGGCTCAAACTGTCTCAAATCTTAATTATTGCAGCTGTTATGGGTCACTGGATAATTCCACCCTGTGTAGAATGTTAGTTAGCACATGAAGTGCCAATTTGGGTATCCTGTCAGACCCTTCAAAGCAAGGGGCATTCATTTGGGGACAGGGTCCTTTCCCCTGAGGTAGGGGAATGTTTGCTGAGGGTTGCCCCCTTGTCGGGAGATGGAATCTGGGCTGTATTACTCAGGTAGCCCAAGACAAAATCAGAATCCTGTGTGGTACTGTGTGTGTGTGTGTGTTTGTTGGGGGACTGGTGGTTATAGTGACTCTGAGGGTGAGCAGGCATGAGACAGATGGTAACTTTAGGAGGAGGGCCCTACAGCAAAGGTGTGAACTGGTTGTTGGTCTGTCCAGAGTGAGCTGTGCCACGTGCCCATGTGGATGGAAGGCAGATATGCCAAGCAGGCAGATGGAACCACAGAGTGTTTCTGGGGCCATGTGGCTGAGAGCAGGTGCATCCTGCAGAACCCAGAGACAGGCAGGCCCAGGCAGAGAGGAGAGGAGAGGAGACAGAGTGGGATCTTTGGAGGAGACAGTGAGCAGACACCAGGGGAAGCCCTGCAGAGCTCCTGGTGCGGAACCACAAAGGCTGGAGGGCAGAGACTTTGGGGAGTAATTCTCCTTTTCTTCCTCAATCCCTTCCTCTCTTCTTTCTGCAAATATTTATGGGATATTTGTAGACAATGTGATGAATTAGCTAGAGATCTTTGCCCTCATGGAGCTTATAGACTAGATGGGGGAGAGGCCACTAAGTAATTACACAAATAATTACCTAATCCCACAGTGATGACTTTTGGCAGGGACTTCTGCTTGCCCCCTCCTCATCCATGCTCCTCTGCTTTTTAATAATGGTGTCTTCTGGAGTAGTAGTGGGGCATGTGGCTATGAACTACATTTCCCAGCCTCCCTTGCAACTAGGAGTGGTCCTGTGAGTCAGTTCAGGCTAGTAAGAGTGATGGGTGTCACTTCCATGTCTCCTCCTTAAAATGAAAACTCTAAATCTTCTTTTCCCACTGGCAGGTAAGTGGTAACAATTTGAGCAGATACCATGGAAGTTGTCCACTGAGGAGGGCCTTGCCAGTTTCTCTCTCCATTGTGATTTTGACAGATTAGCTTTTACCCTAAACTAATACAGCAGTGTTCATATGAAAGAGTATAGTGTGAAACAATGATGAACACTACATACCTGTTAGAATGGCTGAAATCCTGAACGGTGATGACACTGAATGCTGGTGAGGATGTGGAGCAATGGGCACTCTCATTCATTGATGATGAGAATGCAATGTGGAGAATGCAATGTGGAGAATGCAAAGAGGAGAATGCAAACGTGGCTGCCCACATTGGAAGACAGCGTGGTGGTTTTTTACAAAACTAAACATACTTTTACCATATGAGCCAGCAATTGCATGCCATGGTATGTAGGCAAGGAGCTCAAAACATGTCTGCACACATACCTGCATGTGGGTGTTAATAGCAGCTTTGTTCATAATTGCCAAAACTTGGAAGCAAGCAAGATGTCTTTCAGCAGGTGAATGGATAAATGAACAGTGGCACATCCAGACAAGGGAATATTATTTAGCACTAAGAAGACTGACCTATCAAGCCATGAAAAGACCTGAAGAACATTTAAATGCATGTCACTAAGTGAAAGAACCAGTCTGCAAAGGTAACATGTAACTCCAACTACGTGACATTCTGGAAAAGGCAAAACTAGAGACAACAAAAAGATCAGTGGTTGCCAGTGGGCAGGGGAGAGGGAGGGATGAATAGAGGGAGGATTTTTAGGGCAGTGAAAGTACTCTCTGATACTATAATGATGGATACATGTCATTATACATTTGTCCAAATCCACAGAATGTGCAAGAGTGAACCCTAATGTAATCTGTGGACTTTGAGTGATTATGATGTGTCAATAGAGGTTCATCCATTATAAAAAATATACCACTCTGGTGGGGGATGCTGATAACAGAGGAGGCAATGCATGTGTGGGGGCAGAAGGTGTAGGGGAAATCTCTGCACCCTCTGCTCAATTTGGTGTGAACCTCAAAATTGCTCTAAAAAATAAAGTCTATTAAAAAAAGTATAGTGTGCTTTATGGACATATGAATAGGAAGGGTCCCTGATTAAGGGTTAGTTAGGATGAGAAGGTTCTATTATATGATGGAAACAAATGAAAAGAGTTGGTACCATAAGCAAAGCATTGTTTGTGCTTATTTCTTTTACTGCTTGCTTTAAAGATGTCCTCTGGCAAAAGCCCCTTTTTTGCAGACCAAACAAACCTGGATTACCCTTGCCAGATAAAATACAGGATGCCTGGTTAAATGTGAATTTCAGACAACAATGAATGCTTTTTTTAGTATAAATGTTCCAGGCAATATTTGGGACATACTTATGCTAGATTTTTTTTCCGTGGTTGATCTGAGTGCAAATTTAACTCGGGTATGTTATATTTTTATTTGCTAATTCTGCCTACTCTGGCCTGGACTCAAATCCCTGTGGAATTCAAGGAGCTAAACCCTTTCTTCTTACAATTTATTCATCTTTATATCCACAATGCCTAGCACATAGTAGAAGCCCAGAAAATAATTTAAGCCTTTGTGATGACAATGACAAATCATCAAAGATTCTCTGAAATGCAAAACCAGTAATGGATAAAAATTACACATTCTCTCAATGGTTTCAGTTTGCTATGATCAAAGATGCTTAGAATTTTGATTTGTTCACATTTTGTTGGAGATAATCTTTCAGTTCAGATGATCTTTAAAAAAAGAATTAAAATTCCAATACTGATTATATTTTCCAGTATTATCTGGAGAATAGGGGATTATACAAACATCGGTTTTATAGATGATGGGAGCTTAATCCTTTTAATGCCCCCAGTTTAAAAGTTGTATACAACTTTTAATACATATTATTATTAAATGCAACTTTTCATAATATGCAACTTTATATCTACCTTCTGAGCAGAATGCATGAAGCCTCAGGCCAGCTGGTTGACTTTAAATCAAAGTTCGTGATTGTTAAGGGAGGTCATGGAGAGGATATGACCACTGGTTGACCCTCAAGCCAGGCCACTGGTGGCTCCTCACCTTTTCCCATGTCATTGGGAGGTACTTCTGTCTGCTGTTCCCACAGAGGGAGCTGTTTTCAAGGATGCAGCCTTGAGAGAGCAGTGTGTTGGTGAGACCATCTGGATAGTATAAGTGACTGAACCCAGTTAAGGCATCTACATAAACTTTTAAGATTCTGGTGGGCAGGTGCAGAGATTTAATCTTGTGGCCACCTAGACTATGCTTTGTAAGTAAGTCCCTTTGCTTATCACACCTGCTGCCCACCACTCTGGAGTGGCCTGCCTCTTTCTTTGGTCTCTCCTTGACCTCTGTGTCCAGGGCCAGCTTATGTATCTGAAATGATTTTCCCCCTTGCCCAGCCTCTTGCAGTGATCTTTGGTGATTTTGGCATTCTTTTAGGGGGCTCTTTCCCACCATGAACTCTATGTCCTCTGTCCCTATACTCTTAAGGTCAATCTCATCATCACTTGAAATGAATTTCCCCCAGGATCTAAAACTTCATTTTTTTTGTCTTAATCATGGCCTATTTTACACTTCTCTCACATCCTCACTTCTGCTGGCTTTTCTTTGCATCTACATTTCTTCTCTTTGGCTCTTTCCTGCTGTCCTAGCCCCTTCCCTTTCTCCTCACCATACCAAGACAGCCATTTCACTGACATCACAATGTTCAGGCCTGGCTACTTCCATGACTGGCTTGGCTGGGAAAAGACATGAAGCCACACAGATTGTTCGCAACACAAATGGCTCCTTCCTGTGCTGGGGGAGCTTGCCAGTCCAGCCATCTTCTATCAACAGCTTTGTTGATGTTACCCCCAATGGCTTTTTCAAACCTTCTCTAATTTCAGTAATCATCAATCAAACCTTTGTCCTGAACCTCTTCTCTATCTTTTCCCTCTAACACCTGTGATTCCTTAGCATCTACTACCACTTCTAAGCAGATGACCCTTCAATTTTCTGTCATTGGTTTCCATCTCATTTCTAAGAGCAAACTCACCTCTACCATCTTTTTTTTAATCCCCCAAATCAGCTACTTCTCTTTACCTCCCAGTTTCTGTTAATTGATGTTTTGCCTGGGCAGCACTTGTAGAATATGCACCTAAGACTTAGTTTCATCACTTAATGTTCATTTCAACCTTTTCTGAAGGGGTGGTCTGTCTTCTGCTGGGGGTAAGAGAGGTGGATAACTCTTCTATTCATTCTTAGATGGTAGAAAGCCCTCTAAGTTACAAAAACACAGTTGTGATACAGAAATTAGAATATCTAGTTATACCATAATTGAAGGAGACTAGACAGGAGGAGTAAGAGAATAGGGACATTTTTACTTAATAGACAGGCACTTCCTATTAAGGATATGCCTTAATAGGAACACTTAATAGGAGCACAACCTGTAGGCAGATGGCCTCCTGCTTTCTGGCAGGTGGAGGTTTAATTTTGGCTTTTCTTCTTGTGGGTACTTCAATGGGCTCTTGCAAGTCCCATTCTGGGCCCCTCGGATACCCTGTGCTGGGCTTTTCCATCAGCTGGCAGCTGTGGATCCCCTGACTTCTGCCTCCAGGAAGCATTCTCCTGCCTCGCATTGCTGGGCTCCTTTGGCCTGAAAAGCCATCCTCTAGAGCAAGGTCCCTTGCATATCTGCCCCAGGCTCCCTTTTCTGTTGCAGGTTCCACATCTGGCCCCAAGGATTCACATATCTTTGATTTGAACAAACTCAGTTGCTATCTAGCTACAATTCTACCCTGTTGCCATAAGATCTCTAGTTTTCTCAGGCAGAATCTGAACCCCATGCCCTGTGTCTTTTACCTATCAGGAACACAGGTCAAACTTTCTGAGCGATGCCCTTGAAGCCCCTCTTATTGGGCTATACCCCTGCCTTCCCTTAGATGTGTGCCTCTGTTAATCACAGTGGTTTTTTCCAAATAAACCCTCACATAATCTTACACATTTCCATTCTCCTGAGTCTTTTATATTCTTGATCTTAATGAGGATCCTCAAGTGTTGGCCAACTGACTCTGAAAATTTGTGTGTGCTCACCTGTCTGACATGTTCTCTTGGGCATCTGATATCTGAGAGCTCAGAACCTATGTCAGACCCTCTAATTTAATGTTTGGTCTCACATGGTTTCCCCTGCCATGCTGGTTTGGAATCTGAGTCATCTTTGAATCACCCCTCTTTCTTAGAATTAGTGAAAAAGTGCTACTGATTTTGCCCCTCAAATCTTCCTTTCTTCTCTCACTACCAGCACCATCCTCCGGACTTTCATTATCTGCTGCACACCGGCTAGTGGAGAGGAGTAGTATGGCCTGGAAGGGAGGTGCTTGGTTCTGGACCCTGATTAATTGGGTTTGAATTCTAACCCCCCCACTTGGCTGAGTAACCTTACTGAATTTCTTCAAGTTACCAAATTTCTTCAAGTCTCAGTTTTCCCTTCTAAAAAATGGGGAATAATAATAATAACAACTTCATAGGGATATGTGAGAATTTCATGTGATTACATATGTAGAATTCCTTGAACATTATAAAGGCTCAGTAAATGTTAGGGAAGTGGTGACCCTTATCATAATTGTCTTCATGTTTAGCAGAGACTATTAAAATATTGAAGATAGTTGAAAATATGTAAAGTCACGCTGCTCTCCTTGCTAGATGTTTTTGTTTGGAAAACTATAGTTATTTTTCCAGGAAAAAAAAGCGTATTAGGGGGTTTATTGTTGTTTTAATGAATTAATGAAGACATATTTTTTAATTTTCTAAATTTTAATTTCAAGTACAGTGCATATTGATAGATAAAACTCACATAACAAAAACTCTTTGGAATTCTTAATAATTTTTACAAGTATGAAGGATTCCTGAGTCCCAAAAGCTTAAGAATCACTGCCTAGGCAGCTTTTTTGAGAAATACAATCCCTTCTATACCATCCTTCAACATACTAAGAAGTAAACCACAGAATCTTGACCTGATAATGCACTGGAGTTTTGTTACCAAATATGTTAATTCACATAAATTTTACAGTATGATAGAGTAGGAGAGATGGTTGGGAACTGCATAATCAAATACAAGATGCACAACTTAAAAAAGGCCTGGAAATGATTTCTCAAAGCTATGCAGATGGTGAAGCCTTGCAATGTTCCAAAGTCATAAAATGCAGAGCCACCCTGGAAAGTGACTCTAAGGATATCAAAGTTCTGCTTATGTGGCCTTTCAGGGTGGCTGCATTCACAGTATAGGCTATCTGATTTTTTTTTTTTTTTTTTTATGAATGAGGTTCTTTCTATTGTGGTAAAATATACATAACAAAATTTACAAGTTTAACTTTTTAAGGGTAAAATTTTGTGGTATTAGGCACATTATATTGTAGTGCAACCACCAAGGGAAGTGTATATATATATATATACACACATATATGTATATATATATATTTTTTAGATAATTATTTTTTATTGAAGGGTAGTTGACGCACAGTATTACATTACATTAGTTTCAAGTGTACAACACAGTGATAAAACATTTATATACACAATTCTAGGTTCCAGCTATCACCCTACCAAGCTGTTACAATATCTTGACTATATTCCTTATGCTATACATTACATCCCAGTTACTTATTTATTTTACCATTGGAAGTCTGTCCTTTTTTTTTTTTTTTTGTGAGGGCATCTCTCATATTTATTGATCAACTGGTTGTTGACAACAATAAAATTCTGTATAGGGGAGTCAATGCTCAATGCACAATCATTAATCCACCCCAAGCCTAATTTTCATCAGTCTCCAATCTTCTGAGGCATAACAAACAAGTTCTTACATGGAGAACAAATTCTTACATAATAAGTAAGTTACATAGTGAACACTACAAGGGCAGTCATCACAGAAACTTTTGGTTTTGCTCATGCATTATGAACTATAAACAGTCAGTTCAAATATGAATACTCATTTGGTTTTTATACTTGATTTATATGTGGATACCATATTTCTCTCTTTATTATTATTATTTTTAATAAAATGCTGAAGTGGTAGGTAGATACAAGATAAAGGTAGAAAACATAGTTTAGTGTTGTAAGAGAGCAAATGTAGATGATCAGGTGTGTGCCTGTAGACTATGTGTTAATCCAAGCTAGACCAGGGCAATAAAACATCCACGTATGCAGAAGATTTCTCTCAGAACAGGGGGGGTGAGGTTCTAAGCCTCACCTCTGTTGATCCCCAATTTCTCACCTGATGACCCCCCTGCGACTGTGCCTGTCTTAGGTTGTTCCTCCCTTGAGGAATCTTACCCGTCTCTGGCTAACCAGTCATCTTCCGGGGCCTTACAGGGAAATGTAAAGTTGGTAAGTGAGAGAGAAGCCTTATTGTTTGAAAAGGTTAGCTTCTTATTTCTTTGCATATTTATGCCCTGTAGCTTCTATGCCCAGCATTTGTCTTGAGGTATCTTTACCACTTGGAAGAATTATGATACTTGGTAAATTTGATATGAGGCACGAATTCTATTTAAGGGTTGTAATTAGGAAGGAAGAAGAAAAGCTATAGAAGTAGCAGGCGGAAGAAAACATGGGAAGATTGATTATTTCTTTGACATATCTTCTTGTAGAGTAACTTCAGCATGTATTGGTTTTAAGCTACTACTTAAGTTGCGCACACACATTAACATAATAGGAGTATAGTTACATAACCAAAGCATACCTGTAATTACCAGCCATCTCCAGTGAAACCAAGAAAACCAGTTAGGCACCTCAGGCATTTGTGAAAACTTATCTATGATATGGTGGGTATTGTCCAACTGAACTTGAACAGTCTGAGAGAAATCAGACAAATTAAAACAACCCATTCCTGGGGAATGTTCACATCCCTTATGTTCTTTTAACAGTAAATAGTCTGTAGTTGTAAGATTTTGGAGCGCTACAATTTGCACTTCTCCTAATTCTTGGTTGAGTTCTAACAGTATAGATCCAGTCAAATTTGTTGTTTTACTGTATGCACAGGCCAGCTTAGATATCTCCTTCATTCCCATGGCAAGTCCAGGAGCTGGTGGGATGAGTGCATCTACAGCTGTAGCAGTGCGTGGATCTTTGTTGCGGTTTTTTGATGATCATCTTCTGGCATGAGTCTTCCAGAGAGTGCTGATGTTGGAAGTTCTCTTTCATATCGTATCTTAGTTCATTTTCGGGGTAGCCCAATTAGGCTTTGATCTTCTGTATAAACGCAAACCGACCCTTTGCCTACACTTTTATATGCCCTTTATACCCTTGTGTAGAACTCATTGGAGGTTACCACACAGGAACTGCCCTGTTTTTTTGTTTTGTTTTGTTTTGTTTTGTTTTTGGTATCACTAATCTACACTTACATGATGAATATTATGTTTACTAGGCTCTCCCCTATACCAGGTCTCCCCTGTAAACCCCTTTACAGTCACTGTCCATCAGCATAGCAGAATGTTGTAGAATCACTTCTTGCCTTCTCTGTGTTGTACAGCCCTCCCTTTTCTCCTAACCCCCCATGCATGCTAATCTTAATACCTCCCTACTTCTCCCCCACTTATCCCTCCCTACCCACCCATCCTCTCTAGTCCCTTTCCCTTTGGTACCTGTTAGTCCATTCTTGAGTTCTGTGATTCTGGTGCTGTTTTGTTCCTTCAGTTTTTCCTTTGTTCTTATATTCCACAGATAAGTGAAATCATTTGGTATTTCTCTTTCTCCACTTGGCTTGTTTCACTGAGCATAATACCCTCCAGCTCCAACCATGTTGCTGCAAATGATTGGATTTGCCCTTTTCTTATGGATGAGTAGTATTCCATTGTGTATATGTACCACATCTTCTTTATCCATTCATCTATCGATGGACATTTAGGTTGCTTCCAATTCTTGGCTATTGTAAATGGTGCTGCGATAAACATAGGGGTGCACTGATCTTTCTCATACTTGATTACTGCATTCTTAGGGTAAATTCCTAGGAGTGCAATTCCTGGGTCAAATGGTAAGTCTGTTTTGAGCATTTTGATGTACCTCCATACTGCTTTCCACAATGGTTGAACTAACTTACATTCCCACCAGCAGTGTAGGAGGGTTCCCCTTTCTCCACAGCCTCGCCAACATTTGTTGTTGTTTGTCTTTTGGATGGCAGCCATCCTTACTGGTGTGAGGTGATACCTCATTGTAGTTTTAATTTGCATTTCTCTGATAATTAGCGATGTGGAGCATCTTTTCATGTGTCTGTTGGCCATCTGTATTTCTTTTTTGGAGAACTGTCTGTTCAGTTCCTCTGCCCATTTTTTAATTGGGTTATTTGTTTTTTGTTTGTTGAGGCGTGTGAGCTCTTTATATATTCTGGACGTTGTGTCATTTTCAAATATATTCTCCCATACTGTAGGGATCCTTCTTGTTCTATTGATGGTGTCTTTTGCTGTACAGAAGCTTTTCAGCTTAATATAGTCCCACTTACTCATTTTTGCTGTTGTTTTCCTTGCCCGGGGAGATATGTTCAAGAAGAGGTCACTCATGTTTATGTCTAAGAGGTTTTTGCCTATGTTTTCTTCCAAGAGTTTAATGGTTTCATGGCTTACATTCAGGTCTTTGATCCATTTTGAGTTTACTTTTGTATATGGGGTTAGACAATGGTCCAGTTTCATTCTCCTCCATGTAGCTGTCCAGTTTTGCCAGCACCACCTGTTGAAGAGACTGTCATTTCGCCATTGTATGTCCATGGCTCCTTTATCAAATATTAATTGACCATATATGTCTTGGTTAATGTCTGGATTCTCTAGTCTGTTCCATTGGTCTGTGGCTCTGCTCTTGTGCCAGTACCAAATTGTCTTGATTACTATGGCTTTATAGTAGAGCTTGAAGTTGGGGAGTGAGATCCCCCCTACTTTATTCTTCTTTCTCAGGATTGCTTTGGCTATTCGGGGTCTTTGGTGTTTCCATATGAATTTTTGAATTATTTGTTCCAGTTCATTGAAGAATGTTGCTGGTAGTTTCATAGGGATTGCATTAAATCTGTATATTGCTTTGGGCAGGATGGCCATTTTGATGATATTAATTCTTCCTAGCCACGAGCATGGGATGAGTTTCCATCTGTTAGTGTCCCCTTTAATTTCTCTTAAGAGTGACTTGTAGTTTTCAGAGTATAAGTCTTTCACTTCTTTGGTTAGGTTTATTCCTAGGTATTTTATTTTTTTTGATGCAATTGTGAATGGAGTTGTTTTCCTGATTTCTCTTTCTGTTGGTTCATTGTTAGTATATAGGAAAGCCACAGATTTCTGTGTGTTGATTTTGTATCCTGCAACTTTGCTGTATTCCGATATCAGTTCTAGTAGTTTTGGGGTGGAGTCTTTAGGGTTTTTTATGTACAGTATCATGTCATCTGCAAATAGTGACAGTTTAACTTCTTCTTTACCAATCCGGATTCCTTGTATTTCTTTGTTTTGTCTGATTGCCGTGGCTAGGACCTCCAGTACTATGTTAAATAACAGTGGAGAGAGTGGGCATCCCTGTCTAGTTTCCGATCTCAGAGGAAATGCTTTCAGCTTCTCACTGTTCAATATAATGTTGGCTGTGGGTTTATCATAGATAGCCTTTATTATGTTGAGGTACTTGCCCTCTATTCCCATTTTGCTGAGCATTTTTATCATGAATGGATGTTGAACTTTGTCAAATGCTTTTTCAGCATCTATGGAGATGATCATGTGTTTTTTGTCTTTCTTTTTGTTGATGTGGTGGGCGATGTTGATGGACTTTCGAATGTTGTATCATCCTTGCATCCCTGGGATGAATCCCACTTGGTCATGGTGTATGATCCTTTTGATGTATTTTTGAATTCGGTTTGCTAATATTTTGTTGAGTATTTTTTCATCTACGTTCATCAGGGATATTGGTCTGTAGTTTTCTTTTTTGGTGGGGGTCTTTGCCTGGTTTTGGTATTAGGGTGATGTTAGCTTAATAGAATGAGTTTGGGAGTATCCCCTCCTCCTCTGTTTTTTGGAAAACTTTAAGAAGAATGGGTATTATGTCTTCCCTGTATGTCTGATAAAATTCCGAGGTAAATCCATCTGGCCCGGGGGTTTTGTTCTTTGGTAGTTTTTTGATTACCGCTTCAATTTCGTTGCTGGTAATTGGTCTGTTTAGATTTTCTGTTTCTTTCTGGGTCAATCTTGGAAGGTTGTATTTTTCTAGGAAGTTGTCCTCTTCTCCTAGGTTTCCCAGCTTGTTAGCATATAGGTTTTCATAGTATTCTCTAATAATTCTTTGTATTTCTGTGGGGTCCGTCGTGATTTTTACTTTCTCATTTCTGATACTGTTGATTTGTGTTGACTCTCTTTTCTTCTTAATAAGTCTGGCTAGAGGCTTATCTATTTTGTTTATTTTCTCGAAGAACCAGCTCTTGGTTTCATTGATTTTTGCTATTGTTTTATTCTTCTCAATTTTATTTATTTCTTCTCTGATCTTTATTATGTCCCTCCTTCTGCTAACTTTAGGCCTCATCTGTTCTTCTTTTTCCAATTTCGATAATTGTGACATTAGACCATTCATTTGGGATTGCTCTTTCTTTTTTAAATATGCTTGGATTGCTATATACTTTCCTCTTAAGACTGCTTTTGCTGTGTCCCACAGAAGTTGGAGCTTAGTGTTGTTGTTGTCATTTGTTTCCATATATTGCTGGATCTCCATTTTGATTTGGTCATTGATCCATTGATTATTTAGGAGCGTGTTGTTAAGCCTCCATGTGTTTGTGAGCCTCTTTGCTTTCTTTGTACAGTTTATTTCTAGTTTTATGCCTTTGTGGTCTGAAAAGTTGGTTGGTAGGATTTCAATCTTTTGGAATTTTCTGAGGCTCTTTTTGTGGCCTAGTATGTGGTCTATTCTGGAGAATGTTCCATGTGCACTTGAGAAGAATGTATATCCTGTTGCTTTTGGATGTAGAGTTCCATAGATGTCTATTAGGTCCATCTGGTCTACTGTGTTGTTCAGTGCTTCCGTGTCCTTACTTATTTTCTGCCCAGTGGATCTATCCTTTTATCTGATTTTTTTTAAAGCTAGTTTTATTGTCCTCATAATGGAAAGAATTGTGAATGTACTTTTCTGTGAGAGTCCTATTTATCTATAGTCAACCATGATTGTTTGCTTGCTTAAGTTCCACTCTCTTTCTTCCATTACCACCACTGAAGCCCTCTGGGAAATGAACACTTGTTCCCCATTTCAATAAGTGCAATTTTCATCTCAGTAATTTTGTTGTAAACATGGTATTATTGAATTAAAGAACTGACTTTCCTTCCCTAAGAAATATTCCAACTATGGATTTGCTTTTAACAAATAAAGGACTTCGAGTCTTTATAAAAGAACAAAAACTAGGAACGTTTAGAATCAACCTTGAATACTAATTATTACAGTCCTTTTTTCTCATATTCAGATTGCAAATACCCCTTAATACTATTCTTCAGACAAATTAATGTTGCTGGGAAAACATTTTTTTAAATGAAATTTTCTTACCAAACAAAGGCAGAGGCCTAAAATATGAAGCACATTAGAGGATTACATTTCTTCTTTGCAGTAATCAGTTAATCAGTAACTTTTAACTTTTCCAAACAGACAGAACCCCAGAAGGAAGTCTCTCAACTTCTCTGAGGAGCTAAAAATTTAATCCTTCATTCCATACACTAAACTCACTGGACTTAATTTATGGGAAAACTCTTGGAATTGAATTATTCTTAATTTAGACAGGAGTCAGCAAACTAGAACCTGTGGACAAATCCAGTCTGCCACTTTTGTTGTAAATAAAGGTTTTACTGAAACGTAGCTATGTTCACTTGTTCACATTTGTCTACAGCTGTTGCAAGATACAGGCAAATTTGAGTAACTGCAACAGAAACTGTATGGCTAGAGATTCCAGGAAATGGGCTCAGTATAGCAGATAGATAAAGGAAGGAATCCTTAGTTTTACAAATAATGAGGTGTCAGGACGATAGCTTTGCAGTAGTCTTAGCAAAACCAGAACATTTTGGAGCAGGAAAATATGGAATACTTTAGGGGGGAAGTTTCTGGAGAAAATAAAATGGAACTGATAGTTAACCATTTGCATCTGACCATGTGGAAAATAGGATTGACAGGGGTTTTATAAATTTATTAGAGTTTGAGGGAGAATTAATGATAGGTATATAGCATATGTGAAATGAAAAATAAGTCAATTATTAACTCTTGGAAAACTGTAAGTAGTACATGAAAGGAACCATGGTGTAACTGGCTCAGTAAAATCAGTGTTCATAAGACCCTGATAAAGCAAACACTGAAGAATGATTTACCTATATATTGGTTGTAAGTATATTGTGTGGGAGAAGAGAAAAGAATGAGGTATGTAAGAGATATTTGCAAGGCAGAAAATTTTAAAGAGAACTAAAATCTATAATAGAAAGTCAATAGATAAGAACTAAAATGGATAAATTCAGAGATGTTAACATGAGCATATTATCTGGAAAAAAAAGGGTAAATACCAGAAGAAAGACTGAAGGTGTTTAAAGCATTTCTTTGGGGTACAGGATTAAAGGGTGAAAATAGGGTGGGACAGATATCTCCTATTTTATTTTTATTTTTCATTTTAAAGCCTATGTCAGTAACTGTAACATCTGGGTCATCTGTTGATCTGTTTCTATTGTATGCTTTTTTTCTCTTGAGACTGTCTTTTGGCATATATGGAAATTTTCGATTAATAAACAGACATGGTGCATGAAAAATAATAGTGCTTAGATGATACCTTTGCCAAAAGGAGGTTTTTAGAGTTTCTGCTGGGCAGTTAAAGTAGGTGTACATTGCTTGAGTTCAGTTATTGAGTTGATTTGAAGTTGAGTTTCAGTTTTGGTAAGGCTTATTTAAGTTCAACCTTACTCTTAGGATATAGTACTTTAGAGTTCCTAATTAAATCTGGGGATGCTTACTTGAGTCTTTCCATCTTGATAGTTGTGAATTCTAGGTTTTGTGAGATCGTTGGTAGTTTTTTCCTGCATTCTCTTACCATTCCCATTCCCAGGGTTCTCCTGGGAGAATTTCTTTATTAATAATTTACACCTGAATTCTTGGCTTAGGTTCTTCCTCTGGGAGAACCAGAGCTGAGACAACATCTACTAATAAAGCTAAATTAGATGGGTAGACAAAAGCAAGATTTAGGGATAAGTAAACCCATCTCTTGATTATACACAGGCCAAAAACAGCCCATACATTTCTGTGTTCTATCCTGAGGACCATGAAAAACTAACCTTTATTTTACTTTATTTTCAGGATTTATTTTATAGCTGTCCATTTATTCCTGTGTAAGCAGAAGTTGGGAAAGAAAGAAATGAGGGGCAGAGAGAGAGAGAGAGAGGAGAGAGAGCGAGAGAGAGAAAGAAAGGAAACAAAGAAAGGAAAGAAATGCAGACTTAGATCCAGTGTTGGATACAGCATACTTTGGTTTCTGTTTGCCTCAGCCTGACTCTGTTATGAGAAAGCGACAGTTAGGGCTTTCCATCTAAGGGTTTTTCTGAAAAGAATGACTCCAAAACATTTGAAGTTTTTGCTCACAATTTCTCAATCTGTGGTGCACATGTGGATTTTGCTTTTCTATCAGAGTAATTTTTCTTACTAATTTAAGCCCAGATCATCTGCTACTAGGCTTCCTATAGGGTGTGGGGCTGACTGAGCATGGTCTTGAGGCAACACCAGGGATCCTATAAGTTCTAGAATATTTTCATATTAGCCTTAGAGACAAATTAATTTAGTGAGGGTTTTTTCCCCTACTTCCATTTTGATTTCAAGAAAAGCAAAATGATTTTCCTGAAGACCCTTAAATCTACATTCAAAGAGATTTAGCACAGACTATCAATAAAAGAAATTTAAAAGAGATGTTGCACAGAAAAATTAAACTAGTTTACTGTGCAAAATTCTCAAGTTTAGATGGGGTTTTGTAGAATCAGTGCTTCACAGATTACAGTGGCTGCTCATTCACAACCCTGAGATAAGTTACTTTTGTAAGCATATTGCACACAAGAAAATTCAGTCCAAGAAGCTGCCCAAGCATTTGCTTGTAGAAAAACCAAGCCTAGGTTTACTGACAGTTAATCCAACTCTTTCTAGTGACTCATAATCTAACTGAAGAGGTGGTGTTACAGATGTAGTGGCTAGAAGCTGGGCTTTGAAATCAATCTGCATGACTTTAAATACCACCCCCACATTTTACTAACATTGGGGCCTTGGGAAAATTACTTAGCCTTTGTAAACTTTAGTTTCTTAACCTTTAAATTGGGATTTATCTAAAATTCAAATGGACGAGAAAGTGTAAAGACTAGGCAAAAGATGTTGGAGGTAGGAAGAAATTAGCCGGTGCCCAGTAAGACTATTTATGAAATGACTATTAAAATGGGCTAGTATTGGTCTAAGGATAGGCAACTAGACTAAAAAGCCTAGAAACAGACCCACAGTATGTGGGTACTTGCAATAACTAAAGGACAGCATTACAAATCAGTGGAGAACACATAAATGGACTAGTCAGTAAAGGGAGCTCAGATAATTGACTTGTTCATATTGGATAAGATAAAATTAGGTAAGTATCTTACACCATATGTACAGATAAATTTCAAATGGACTAAAATCTGAATGTAGAAAAGAAGCACCTTGAAGAAGAATGTAGAAAAATATTATGATATTGGAGTAGAGAAAGATTTCTTATATGAAGTGTAAAAAAGGACACATATACATACATACACACACAAAAGGATTAATTTATCAATGTACTTTAAAAAACTTTCAGAAAAATTGATACTATAAACAAAGATAAGTGCATACTAGGAGAAGATATTTATAGTATATAAACAGGAATAGAATCTAAAGTGTATAAAGAATAAAAATTAGTAAGAAAAAGGCAAACAACTTAATAGAAAAGTAGCCAAAGAATATGAACAAGCAATTCTGAGAAGAGAGATCTGAATAGTCAACACACATGTGAAAAATGGACAAATACATTTGCAATTTAACTTATGAAAATGGAAACATTAATAGCATATTTCACACCCATCAGATGGGATTGTTAGCTAATTAAGAAGTTAGCTAAATAAGCATGTTAATGGAGCTACAGAAAAATATTCAAGAGCTAAGGGATGAATTGAGGAGGGAAATAGACACCTTAAAAAATACAGTAACTGAAATGAAACAAACAATGGAGGGATTTAAAAGCAGATTAGATGAGGTAGAGGAGATAGTAAATGTAATAGAAATTAGAGAATAGGAATACAAAGAAGCTGAGGCAGAGAGATAAAAGGATCCTAGGAATGAAGGAATATTAAGAGAACTGTGCAACCAATCCAAATGGAACAATATTTGCATTATAAGGGTAACAGAAGAAGAAGAGAGAAAAGGGATAGAAAGTGTCTTTGAAGAAATAATTGCTAGAAACTTCCCCAATTTGGCCATGGAAGTCCACAGATCTCCCAACACAAGGGACCCAAGGAGGACAACAACAAGACATATAATAATTAAAATAGCAAAGATCAAGGACAAGGAAAGAGTATTAAAAGTAGCCAGAGAGAGGAAAAAGGTCACCTACAAAGGAAAACCCATCAGGTCATCATCAGACTTCTCAGCGAAACCTTACAGGCCAGAAGGGAGTGGCATGATATATTCAATGCAATGAAACAGAAGGGCCTCGAACCAATAATATTTTACCCAGCATGATTATCATTTAAATTTGAAGGATGGATTAAAAAATTCCCAGATAAACAAAAGTTGAGGGTATTTACCTTCTACAAACCATCTATACAGTGTATTTTAAAGGGACTGCTCTTGATGGAGGTGTGCCTAAGGCTAAAGAGCTGTTACCAGAGAAAATAAAACCACAGCAAAGGAAGTAGACAAATCAAATACTAACCAAATGCAAAATTAAATCAGCTACTCACAAAGTCAGTCAAGGGATACACAAAGAGTACAGAATATGACACCTAACATATAAAGAGTGGAGGTGGAAGAAAAATAAGGGAAAGAAAAAAGAATCTTCATATTGTGTTTATAACATCATAAGTGAGTTAAGATAGACTGTTAGGTAGTAAAGAAGCTGCCTTTGAACCATTGGTAACCACGAAGCCAAAGCCTGCAATGGCAATAAGTAAATATCTTTATTCACCCTAAATGTAAATGGACTGAATGCACCAATCAAAAGACATAGAGTTATAGAATGGATAAAAAAGCAAGACCCATCTATATGCTGTGTACAAGAGACTCACCTCAAACCCAAAGACATACACAGACTAAAAGTCAAGGGATGGAAAAAGATATTTCATGCAGCTAATAGGGAGAAAAAAGCAGGAGTTGCAATACAATATTTATATCAGAAAAAATAGACTTCAAAACAAATAAAGGAACAAGAAACAAAAAAGGACATTATATAATGATAAAGGGGTGAGTCCAACAAGAGGATATAACCATTATAAATACCTATGCACCCAATAAAGGAGCACATACTTATGTGAAACAAATACTAACAGAATTAAAGGGGGACGTAGAATGCAATGCATTCATTTTAGGAGATTTCAACACTCCACTCACTCTGAAGGACAGATCAACCAGACAGGAAATAAGTAAGGACACAGAGACACTGAACAACACATTAGAACAGTTGGACCTAACAGACATCTACAGAACACTCCACCCAAAAACAGCAGGATACACATTCTTCTCAAGTACACCTGGAACAGTTTCCAGAATAGATCACATACTAGGTCACAAAAAGAGCCTCAGCAAATTAAAAAAGATTGAAATTGTACCAACCAACTTAACAGATCACAGAGGTATGAAACTAGTAATAAATTGTACAAAGAAAAAAAAAAGGCTCACAAACACATGGAGGCTTAACAACATGCTCCTAAATAATGGATCAGATTTCTGTGTATTAATTTTGTATCCTGCAACTTTGCTGACTAGGAACAACAGATGCTGGTGAGGATGAAGAGAAAGGGGAACTCTCCTACACTGCTGGTGGGAATGTAAGCTAGTTCAACCATTGTGGATAGCAATATGGAGGTTCCTCAAAAAACTAAAAATAGAAATACCATTTGACCTGGGAATCCCACTCCTTGGAATTTACCCAAAGAATACAAGTTTTTAGATTCAGAAAGACATATACACCCACATGTTTATTGCAGCACTATTTACAATAGCCAAGATATGGAAGCTACCTAAGTGTCCATCAGTAGATGAAGGGATAGAGAAAAGGTGGTACATATACACAATGGAATACTATTCAGCCATAAGAAAGAAACAAATCCTACCATTTGCAACAACATGGATGGAGCTAGAGGGTATTATCCTCAGTGAAATAAGTCAGGCAGAGAAAGATAAATACCAAATGATTTCCCTCATTTGTGGAGTATAACAATGAAGCAAAACTGGAGGAACAAAATAGCAGCAAACTCACAGATTCCAAGAAGGGACTAGCAGTTACCAAAGGGGAGGGGTGGGGGACAGTGGGTGAGGAGGGAGGGAGAAGGGAGTTGAAGGGTATTATGATTAGTTCACATATTGTGTGTGTGGGGTTCATAGGAAAGATAGTGCAGCACAGAGAAGACAAGTAGTGACTCTGTGGCATCTTATTACACTGGTGGAGAGTGACTGCGATGGGATATGGGGGGGACTTGATAATATGGGTGAATGTAGTAACCATATTATTTTTCCTGTGAAACATTCATAGGGGTATATCAATGAAACACTAAGAAAAAAATCAGTGCATCAGTGACGAAATTAAAACATAGATCAAGCAATACATGGAGACAAATGAAAACAGCAGCGCAACACCCCAACTTCTGTGGAATGCAGTGAAGGCAGTTCTAAGAGGAAAGTATAAAGCAATCCAGGCCTATTTAAAGAAGGAAGAACAATCCCAAATGAATTCACAATTATTAAAACTGGAAAAAGAAGAACAAATGAGGTCCAAAGTCAGTAGAAGGAGGGACATAATAAAGATCAGAGAATAAATAAATAAAATTGAGAAGAATAAAATGAAAGAAAAAATTAATGAAACCAAGAGTTGGTTCATTGAGAAAATAAACAAAATAGATAACCCCCTAGCCAGACTTATCAAAAAAAAAAAGAGAATCTACACACATAAACAGAATCAGAAAAGAGAATGGAAAATCACTACAGACAGCACCAAAATACAAAGAATTATTAGAGAATACTATGAGAAATTATATGCTAACAAACTGGATAACCTAGAAGAAATGGACAACTTCCTAGAAAAATACGACCTTCCAAGTTTGACCCAAGAAGAAACAGAAAATCTGAACAGACAAATTACCAGCAATGAAATATAATTGGTAACCAAAAAACTAACCAAGGACAAAACTCCCATACCAGATGACTTCATTGCTGAATTTCATCAGACATTAAGAGAAGACACAACACCAATTCTCTTTAAAGTTTTCCAAAAATAGAAGAGGAGGGAATACCTCCAAACTCATTCTATGAAGGTAGCATCACTCTAATACCAAAACCAGGCAAAGACACCACAAAAAAAGAAAACTATAGACCAATATCCCTGATGAACATACATACAAAAATACTCAAAAACATATTAGCAAACTGAATTCAAAAACACATCAAGAGGATCATACATCATGATCAAGTGGGATTCATCCCAGGGATACAAGGATGTTACAAAATTTGAAAATACATCAACAACATCCACTACATGAATAAAAAGAAGGGAAAAATCCACATGATGATCTCCATAAATCCTGAAAAAGTATTTGACAAAATTCAACGTCCATTCATGATAAAAACTCTCAACAAAATGGGGATAGAGGGCAAGTACCTCAACATAATAAAGACCATATGTGACAAACCCACAGCCCATATAATACTTAATAATGAAAAGCTGAAAGCTTTTCCTCTAAGATTGAAAACAAGACAGGGATGCCCACTCTCCCTACTTTTTTTTCTTTTATTTTTTTTTGTTATCATTAATCTACAATTACATGAAGAACATTATGTTTACTAGGGTCCCCCTTTCACCAAGTTCCCCCCACAAACCCCATTACAGTCACTGTCCATCAGTGTAGTAAGATGTTGTAGAATCACTACTTGTCTTCTCTGTTGCACAGCCCTCCCCATTCCCCCCCCCCAACATTATACATGCTAATTGTAATACCCTCATTCTTCTTCCCCACCCTTATGCCTCCCTTTCCTCCCATTTTCTCCAGTCCCTTTCCCTTTGGTAACTGTTAGTCCGTTCTTGGGTTCTGTGATTCTGCTGCTGTTTTGTTCCTTCAGTTTTCCTTTGTTCTTATACTCCACATATGAGAGAAATCATTTGGTATTTGTCTTTTTCTGCTTGGCTTATTTCACTGAGCATAATACCCTCTAGCTCCATCCATGTTGCTGCAAATGGTAGGATTTGTTTTCTTCTTATGGCTGAATAATATTCCATTGTGTATATGCACCACATCTTCTTTATCCATTTGTCTACTGATAGACATTTAGGTTGCTTCCATTTCTTGGCTATTGTAAATAGTGCTGTAATAAACAGAGGGGTGCATCTGTCTTTTTCAAACTGGGCTGCTGCATTCTTAGGGTAGATTTCTAGGAGTGGAATTCCTGGGTCAAATGGTATGTCTATTTTGAGCATTTTGAGGAACTTCCATACTGGTTTCCACAATGGTTGAACTAATTTACATTCCCACCAGCAGTGTAGGAGGGTTCCCCTTTCTCCACAACCTCGCCAACATTTGTTGTTGTTTGTCTTTTGGATGGTAGCCATCCTTACTGGTGTGAGATGATATCTCATTGTGGTTTTAATTTGCATTTCTCTGATAACTTGCGATGTGGAGCATCTTTTCATGTGTCTTTTGGTCATCTGAGTGTCTTCTTTGGAGAACTGTCTGTTCAGCTCCTCTGCCCATTTTTTAGTTGGATTATTTGCTTTTTGTTTGTTGAGGTGCATGAGCTCTTTATATATTTTGGACGTCAAGCCTTTATCGGACCCATCATTTACGAATATATTCTCCCATACTGTAGGGTACCTTTTTGTTCTATTGATGGTGTCTTTTGCTGTACAGAAGCTTTTCAGCTTGATGTACTCCCACTTGTTCATTTTTGCTTTTGTTTTCCTTGCCCAGGGAGATATGTTCATGAAGAAGTCGCTCATGTTTATGTCCAAGAGATTTTTGCCTATGTTTTTTTCTAAGAGTTTTATGGTTTCATGACTTACATTCAGGTCTTTGGTCCATTTTGAATTTACTTTTGTGTATGGGGTTAGACAGTGATCCAGTTTCATTCTCTTACATGTAGGTGTCCAGTTTTGCCAGCACCATCTGTTGAAGAGACTGTCATTTCCCCATTGTATGTCCACGGCTCCTTTATCATATATTGACTATATATGTTTGGGTTAATGCCTGGAGTCTCTATTCTGTTCCACTGGTCTGTGGCTCTGTTCTTCTGCCAGTACCAAATTGTTTTGAGTATTATGGCTTTGTAGTAGAGCTTGAAGTTGGGGAGTGAGATTCCCCCCACTTTATTCTTCCTTCTCAGGATTGCTTTGGCTATTCGGGGTCTTTGGTGTTTCCATATGCACTTTTGAACTATTTGTTCCAGTTCCTTTGATAGGGATTGCATCAAATCTGTATATTGCTTTGGGCAGGATGGTCATTTTGATGATATTAATTCTTCCTAGCCAGGAGCATGGGATAAATTTCCATTTGTTAGTGACCTCTTTAATTTCTCTTAAGAGTGTCTTGTAGTTTTCAGGGTATAGGTCTTTCATTTCCTTGGTTAGGTTTATTCCTAGGTATTTTATTATTTTTGATGCTATTGTGAATGAAATTGTTTTCCTGAATTCTCTATTAGTTCATTGTTAGTGTATAGGAAAGCCACAGATTTCTGTGTGTTAATTTTGCATCCTGCAACTTTGCTGTATCCCAATATCAGTTCTAGTGTTTTGGAGTGGAGTCTTTCAGGTTTTTTTTGTACAATATCATGTCATCTGCAAATGGTGACAGTTTAATTTCTTCTTTACCAATCTGGATTCCTTGTATCTCTTTGCTTTGTCTAATTGCTGTGGCTAGGACCTCCAGTACTATGTTAAATAACAGTGGGGAGAGTGGGCATCCCTGTCTTGTACCCCATCTCAGAGGAAAAGCTTTCAGCTTCTCATTGTTCAGCATGATGTTAGCTGTGGGTTTATCATATATGGTCTTTATTATGTTGAGGTACTTGCCCTCATACCCATTTTGCTGAGAGTTTTTATCATGAATGGATGTTGAATTTTGTCGAATGCTTTTTCAGCATCTATGGAGATGATCATGTGGTTTTGTCCTTCTTTTTGTTTATGTGGTGGATGATGTTGATGGATTTCTGAATGTTGCACCATCCTTACATCCCTGGGATGAATCCCACTTGGTTGTGGTGTATGATCCTTTTGATATATTTTAAAATTCAGTTTGCTGATATTTTATTGAGTATTTTTGCATCTACATTCATCAGGGATATTGGTCTGTAATTTTCTTTTTTGGTGGGGTCTTTGCCTAGTTTTGGTTTTAGGGTGATGTTGGCTTCATAGAATGAGTTTGGGAGTATTCCCTCCTCTTCTATTTTTTGGAAAACTTTAAGGAGAATGGGTATTCTGTCTTCTCTGTATGTCTGATAAAATTCTGAGGTAAATCCATCTGGCTTGGGGGTTTTGTTCTTGGGTAGTTTTTTGATTACTACTTCAATTTCTTTGCTCATAATTGGTTTGTTTAAATTTTGTGTTTCTTCCTTGGTCAGTCTTGGAAGGTTGTATTTTTCTAGGAAGTTGTCCATTTCTCCTAGGTTTTCCAGCTTGTTAGCATATAGGTTTTTACAGTAGTCTTTAATAATTCTTTGTATTTCTGTGGAGTCTGTCATGATTTTTCTATTCTCGTTTCTGATTCTGTTGATGTGTGTGATCCTCCTTTTCTCTTAATAAGTTTGGCTAGAGGCTTACCTATTTTGTTTATTTTCTCAAAGAACCAGCTCTTGGTTTTATTGATTTTTTCTGTTGTTTTTTTCTTCTCAATTTTGTTTATTTCTTCTCTGATCGTTATTATGTCCCTCCTTCTGCTGACTTTAGGCCTCATTTGTTTTTCTTTTTCCAATTTCGATAATTGTGATGTTAGACTATTCATTTGAGATTGTTCTTCCTTCTTTAAGTGTGCCTGGATTGCTGTATACTTTCCTCTTAAGACTGCTTTCGCTGCGTCCCATGAAAGTTGGGGCTTTGTGTTGTCACTTGTTTCCATATATTCCTTTATCTCTATTTTGATTTGTTCATTGATCCATTGATTATTTAGGAGCATGTTGTTAAGCCTCCATGTGTTTGTGAGCCTTTTTGTTTTCTTTGTACAATTTATTTCTAGTTTTGTACCTTTGTGGTCTGAAAAGTTGGTTGGTAGAATTTCAATCTTTTTGAATTTACTGAGGCTTTTTTTGTGGCCTAGTATGTGGTCTATTGTGGAGAATGTTCCATGTGCACTTGAGAAGAATGTGTATCCTGCTGCTTTTGGATGTAGAGTTCTGTAGATGTCTATTAGGTCCATCTGTTCTAACGTGTTATTCAGTGCCTCCGTGTCCTTAGTTATTTTCTGTCTGGTGGATCTGTCCTTTGGAGTGAGTGGCGTGTTGAAGTCTCCTAAAATAAATGCATTGCATTCTATTTCCTCCTTTAGTTCTGTTAGTATTTGTTTCACATATGCTGGTGCTCCTGTGTTGGGTGCATATATGTTTATAATGGTTATATCCTTGTGTTGGACTGAGCCCTTTATCATTATGTAATGTCTTTTTTTAATCTCTTGTTACTTTCTTTGTTTTGAAGTCTATTTTGTCTGATACTAGTATTGCAACACCTGCTTTTTTCTCCCTGTTGTTTGCATGAAATATCTTTTTCCATCCCTTGACTTTTAGTCTGTGCATGTCTTTGGGTCTGAGGTGAGTCTCTTGTAAGCAGCATATAGATGGGTCTTGCTTTTTTATCCATTCTATTACTCTGTGTCTTTTGATTGGTGCATTCAGTCCATTTACATTTAGGGTGATTATTGAAAGATATGTACTTATTGCCATTGCAGGCTTTAGATTCGTGGTTACCAAAGGTTCAAGGTTAGCTTCTTAGTATCTTACTGTCTAACTTAACTCGCTTATTGAGCTGTTATAAACAGTCTGATGTTTCTGTATTTCTCTCCCTTCTTATTCCTCCTCCTCTATTCTTTATATGTTGGGTGTTTTATTCTGTGCTCTTTTGTGTTTCCTTTAACTGCTTTTGTGGGTAGTTGATTTTATTTTTTGCCTTTAGTTAGTATTTGGTTGGTCTGCTTTCTTTGCTGTGATTTTATTTTCTCTGGTGACATCTATTTAGTCTTAGGAGTGCTCCCATCTAGAGCAAACCCTCTAAAATACCCTATAAAGGTGGTTTGTGGGAGGCAAATTCCCTCAACTTTTGCTTGTCTGGGAATTGTTTAATCCCTCCTTCATATTTAAATTATAATCGTGCTGGATACAGTATTCTTGGTTCAAGGCCCTTCTGTTTCATTGCATTAAATATATCAGGCCACTTCTGGCCTGTTAGGTTTCTGTTGAGAAGTCTGATGATAGCCTGATGGGTTTTCCTTTGTAGGTGACCTTTTTCCTCTCTCTAGCTGCCTTTAAAACTCTGTCCTTGTCCTTGATCTTTGCCATTTTAATTATTATGTGTCTTGGTGTTGCCCTCCTTGGGTCCCTTCTGTTGGGAGTTCTGTGTACTTCCATGGTCTGACTGATTATTTCCTCCCCCAGTTTGGGGAAGTTTTCAGCAATTATTTCTTCAAAGATACTTTCTATCCCTTTTTCTCTCTCTTCTTCTTCTGGTACCCCTATAATGTGGGTATTGTTCCTTTTGGATTGGTCACACAGTTCTCTTAATATTGTTTCATTCCTTGAGATCCTTTTATCTCTCTCTGCATCAGCTTCTGTGCATTCCTGTTCTCTGGTTTCTATTCCATCAATGGCCTGTTGCATCTTATCCATTCTGCTTATAAATCCTTCCTGAGATTGTTTCATTTCTGTAATCTCCCTCCGTCGTCATCCCTTAGCTCTTGCATATTTCTCTGCAGCTCCATCAGCATGGTTATGACCTTTATTTTGAATTCTTTTTCAGGAAGATTGGTTAGGTCTATCTCTTTCTCAGTGGTTGACTCTGTGATTTTGGTCTGTATCAAATTCTTCTGCCTTTTCATGGCAATAGAGGTTTTTGTGCAGAGCTGGCATGTGTGTCGGCTTGGAGAACGTCCCTTCTTGCTGCTTTGTGGCCTTCCTCTCCTGGGAGAACAGCGACCTCTAGGGGCTGGTTCTGGGAAGCTTCATGCAGACGGGGCCTCTGATTCTTGCCTGGCCGCTGTGGAGTTAAGCTCCACGGTGGCTGCCTCAGGGTCCTGCTCCAATATGGTGGAGCCACATCAGAAGCGCAACAGGTGGGAGGCTGTTTATCACTGTGAGGGGCCTCCAAGCTGCACTGTAGCCCAGGGGTTAGGGTGCCTGGAGTTCCCTGGGATTCCCAGCTGTTAGGCTAAGTGTCCCGGGATGCTTCTGTCCAGCTGTGGGGTCCCTGTCCCTTTAAGACTTTCAAAAAGCACTCGCTTTTCTTTGTCAAAGGGGCGCTGGCTGTGGGGACCCATACACAGGTCTTACTGTCCTGTTTCCCTAATATCCAGCACAGCACGCACTGTGTGTCTGTGCTCCGGTGCAGATGGCTATGGCTGGGTGTTTAGCAGTCCTGGACTCCCTCTCCCTCCCTGCTCTGACTCCTCTCCTCCCACTGGGAGCTGGGGTGAGGGGTGCTCAGGTCCCACCGGGCTGCAACTTTTATCTTACCCCCTTCGCGAGGCACTGGGTTCTCGCAGGTATGGATGTAGTCTGGTTGTTGTCCTGTGTCTTCTGGTCTCTCTTTTAGGAATAGTTGTATTTTCAAAAATATATATGGTTTTGGGAGGAGATTTCTGCTGCTCTACTCATGCTGCCATCTTGGCTCCGCCTCACTCTCCCTACTTTTATTCAATATAGTACTGGAGGTCCTAGCCATAGCAATCAGACAACACAACGAAATAAAAGGCATCCAGATTGGTAAGGAAGAAGTCAAACTGTCACTGTTTGCAGATGACATGATATTGTACATAAGAAAACCTAAAGAAACCACTCTAAAACTGCTAGAACTAATATCTGAATTCA
Organism: Manis pentadactyla; assembly: GCF_030020395.1. NCBI lineage: Eukaryota > Metazoa > Chordata > Mammalia > Pholidota > Manidae > Manis > Manis pentadactyla. Next base: position 44,100,737 of record NC_080032.1, on the reverse strand, counting down.
GCAAAGTTGCAGGATACAACATTAATATACAGAAATCTGTTCCATTCCTATACAGTAATGATGAACTAGCAGAAAGAGAAATCAGGAAAACAATTGCCTTCACAATTGCATGAAAAAGAATAAAATACCTAGGAATAAACCTAACCAAGGAAGTGAAAGATCTATACCCTGAAAACTACAAGACACTCTTAAGAGAAACTAAAGAGGACACTAATAAATGGAAATTCACTTCATGCTCTTGGGTAGGAAGAATTAATATTGTCAAAATGGCCATCTTGCCTAAAGCAATCTACAGATTCAGTGCAATCCCTATGAAAATACTGACAGCATTCTTCAACAAACTGGAACAAATAGTTCTAAAATTCATATGAACCACAAAAGACCCCAAAAAGCCATAGCAATCCTGAGAAGGAAGAATAAAGCAGGGGGGATTATGCTCCCTAACTTCAAGCTCTACTACAAAGCCACAGTAATCAAGATGATTTGGTACTGGCACAAGAACATACTCAGAGACCAGTGGAACAGAATAGACAGTCCAGATATTAACCCACACATATATGGCCAATTAATATATGATAAAGGAGGCATAGACATACAATGGGTAAATGACAGCCTCTTCTACAGCTGGCAAAATTGGACAGCTACATGTTAAGAGAATGAAACTGGATTATTGTTTGACTCCATACACAAAAGTAAACTCGAAATGGATCAAAGACCTGAATGTAAGTCATGAAACCATAAAACTCTTCGAAGAAAACATAGGCAAAACTCTCTTGAATATAAACATGAGCAACTTTTTCATGAACATATCTCCCCAGGCAAGGGTAAGAAAAGAAAAAATGAACAAATGGTACTTACTATATCAAACTAAAATGCTTCTGTACAGCAAAAGACACCTTCAGTAGAACAAAAAGGCATCCTACAGTATGGGAAAATACATTCATAAATGACATATCTGATTAGGAGTTAACATCTAAAATATATCAAGAGCTCACATGCCTCAAAAACCAAAAATCAAATAACCCTATTAAAAAATGGGTAGAAGCTCTGAACAGACATTTCTTCAAAGAAGAAATTCAGATGGGCAATAGGCACAGTGAAAAGATGCTCCACACCACTAATCATCAGAGAAATGCAAATTGAAATCACAGTGAGATATCACCTCATACCAGTTAGCATGGCCAGTATCCAAAAGACATACAACAGCAAATGCTGGTGAGGATGTGGAGAAAGAGGAACCCTCCTATACTGCTGGTGGAAATGTAAATTAGTTCAACCTTTGTGGAAAGCAGTATGGAAGTTCCTTAAAAAACTAAAAATAGAAATACCATTTGACTCACTAATTACATTCCTTGGAATTACTGAAAGAAAACAGGATATCCGATTCAAAGACATATGCACCCCTATGTTTATTGCAGCACTATTTACAATAGCCAAGATGTGGAAGCAACCTAAGTGTCCATCAGTAGATGAATGGATAAAGAAGGGGTGGTACATATACACAATGGAATATTATGCAGCCATAAGAAGAAAACAAATTTTACCATTTGCAACAATATGGATGGAGCTAGAGGTTATTATGCTCAGTGAAATAAGCCAGGTAGAGAAAGACAAGTACCACATGATTTTACCCATCTGTGGAGTATAACAACAAAGCAAAAACTGAAGGAACAAAATAGCAGCAGACTCACAGAACCCAAGAATGGACTAACAGTTACCAAAGGGAAAAGGACTGAGGAGCTTGTGTTGGAAGGGTGGGATAAGGGGATTAAGGGGAATTATGATTAGTACACATAATATGGGGGGGGCACGAGGAAGGAAGTATAGCACAGAGAAGACAAGTAGTGACTCTATAGCATCTTACTATGCTGATGGACAGAGACTGTAATGGGGTATGTGGTGGGGACTTGATAACAGGGGGAATGTAGTAACCACAATGTTGCTCATGTGAACCCTGAGCATAAGATTGTGTATCAATGGTACGTTAATAAAAAAAGATGTTATCTAACAGCAAGTGTTGATAAAAATGTGAAGAAACAGGCACTCATACATTGCTGATAGGAGTATAAACAGATCCATCTCTTTTGGAGAAAGAAACTGGTAATACCTAACAAAGTTGAAGATGTACACACTCCTAGAAGTGAAAAATAGAAATTGATGATGAACATATTCTACTTTCTACTTCTAGGAATGCTTTCCATGAGGTTGGCAAATCATGGTCCCTAAGCCAAATCTGGCCCACCTCTGGTTTTTATAAACTTTTTATTGGAACATGGCCATGCTCACCCACTTATTTATTGTCTATGGCTGTTTTCAATCTACAATAGCAGAGTAGTTGCAACATATGCCCATATGGCCCATAAAGCCTAAAATATTTATTATCTGGCTTCATAGAAAAACTTTACTACTTACTATTACTTCATAGAAAAACTTTTATAATCCTGGCCCCAGACCTCAGAGAAACTCATTTATATGTACACAGAAATATGCATAAGAATGTTTTTTGTAATTGTTTTTGAAAAACATTTGATATACCCCTTTTTTCACTAATAGGACAAAGGGTAAATAAAACATGTTTTCTTCATGCAATAGAATCTCATATAGTAATTAAAATGAAATAAGTAGATATATATGAATAACTAGTATATGTATTAATGTGGATAAATCTCAACATACTGGTTATGGAAAAAAAGCAAGGTTCAAAATTATCCCTTTTTATAGCCACTTTCTCCTACTTCAGCTCCATGAAATAATTGTTTCATGCAGTGATTATCATGCTTTATGAAATACACTTCATCTATGACATTTACTTGACAAGAGAGGTGAAAGAATCTCACCAAGCTTCTAGAGCTACCTTCCAATGCCAGAAAACAAGGGTGATAGAGGAATTAGTTCATGACTTTATAGGGGAATAAATGGATACATTTGGGATGTGGGGCATTCTGCAGGACTACTATGTGGTTTCTGCAAGTCATAGGGAAAAAAGGTAAGTGTGAGTTTGTGGTGTGTGTGTATATGTGTGTGTGTGTGTCCTTTAGATGAACAGAAACTTGAGATGTAACAACAAATACAATCTATTGACTTTGTTTGCACTCTGGTTCAAACAAACCAACCATAAGAGGAATTTTTAAGACAACTAGTGAAATTAGATTATTGTCTCAGTTGATACCAAAGAATTATAGATAATATGGTTAGGTGTGATAATGTAACTATATTTGTATAAGAAATGTTCAGATGGTTAAAGAAATGTGCATTGTATGAAATATGTAGCAGTGAAATAATATGTTGTAGGCAATTTACTTCAAACACTTCAGCCAAAAAAAAAAAGCTGGTGAGGCAAATGTGGCAAAATTTTGATGATTATTGAATCTGGGTGATGGGTTTATGTGAGTGTGTTCTGTATTACTCTCCCTGCTTTAACAGTGTTTGAAAATTTTCATAATAAAAAAGGATCTATCCAGAATTTGACCATTTTTTTACTCCTTGCACTACCATTGTCCTGGGCTAAGCCACCTTCCTCTCTCGTGCAATGGTCTCCTAGGATCTCCCTGCTTCTGCCCTTTCCTCCTTACAAGCTAATCTCAGTACAGCAGCCAGAGTGACCCTTTACTGCACAAAACCCTCCAGGGTTCCATCTCAGAGCAACATCCTTTTGCAGTCCCACCTGCTCCTCACCCTCTGAACACCAGCACTCTGCCCATTACTTTTCTGCCCTCACCCTGTAGCTCTCTCCTTCTGGCTCCCTCTGATCTAGCCTGGCCATGTATTGGCCTGGCCTTTGGACGTATTCAGCATGCTATTACCACAGGGCCATTGCACTTTCATTTCCTTTTTCTGGATGACTGTTCCACAGGATGTTGGGGGGTTTTCATCTCCCACCTCCCCAAATCTGTATCCAAGAGTCACTTTCTCAATGAGGCCCCCCAGAGCATCGTATCTAAAACTGTGCTCTGTCCTCTGCTCCCGGGTACACTGCTGCCCCTTTCTCGGCTTTAATTTTCTTCTGTCATTTGACACACTATGTAGTTTACGTAATTATTCTTTTGTTGACTATCACCCTCAGGAACAGAGATTTTTGTCTGTTTTGTTCTTGGCTTTCCCCTTGGTGCATAGAACTATACCTGGCATCTATGAGGTGCTCAATATTTTTAAAATCTTCTTGATAGAATCTCATTTATTTATTTTTTCAACGTTAATGCAAGGTAGTATTGCATAAGGTCTTGATCCAGAGTGGCTTGGTTTGAATATCAGACCAGTTATTCCCTTGCTAGAATGTGATCTTAAAAGCCATTTATTTTTCTCTGATCCTCAGTTTGTTCATCTTTAAAGTGGGGAGAACATTCATTGCTTCTACTGTCCATGATTATTATTAGGATCAAAATAAAAATTACTATTCAAGTGTTAGGAATCATTACTCACATTACTTACATTACAGTAATACTTATTATCTATTGAACACATAATATGTTCCAGGTACTGTGTTGATATACAGAGTATACATATAACTTTCCTGAGTCCTCATTTCCTCATATGGCAGTTTTGCGGCAGATCGGATATTTTACTGAGGGTGATGCTAGTTTTAAATCTGCTTCAGATGATATAGATGGGATTATTAAATCCAGGTTTTTATGTCTCTGAAAGACAAGCATTTCCCCTCTGTCCAGCATGCTATGACTATTCTACTTTTACTAAAAAACAGTTCAAGAGTCTTATCTTTAAAGCAAAGACCTTTCTTTCTCTTAGAGCCACACAACCAGCTCTCCCATGTGAACATTTGAAGAAAAGAAGACGTCAAAGGCAGAATTGTGACAAAACTTCTTGGCAATTCTTTGTAGATTGTACTGAAACACACCCTAACAGCAAGGCCAGAGGGGAGGTCAAGGCCAGAGCTGCTTCTCTAAAAGGAAATGTTCTCTTCTAGAAAATGCCATCATGGTCCTTATTTTGTGAGAACCAGAGTTCAGTTTTAAGTAGATTTTGAAGTTTGGAGAGCATCAGCGTCTTTGTCCTTCCGTTAACTGAAGACTGTCGTTTACAGAAATCTGGTTCCCACTGTAGCTTCGCTCTCGCCCCCGGATTCACGTTCCCACCATCGTGGGGCAGAGAGCCAGGTCACTGGAGATCATCAGAAATGTGAAGAGACTGCCGTACCCAGGAGGTCCCATGCTTTCCTGTCAAAATACGCTTTCCTGGAGAACACGTGTGGCTCTCTGGCTCAGACAAAGGAGGCAAATCAAAATCATCCTTCCACCGAGAGCAGCCTTTTCCCGGCAGGCGGGTGGGAAAGAGTGAATGATGGTCCAAGGTCGAACCGTGGATAGACACGGCAAGAGTTTGCAGAAATGAAATTAGCCAGTTATTGTCCTATTTAACACAAATATTAGGCAAAAGGAGGAATATATTCAAAGGTGCCTGTGCCTTGAGGAGGGTGAGGCCGTGGCTCAGAAACCGGACCCAGGACCTGGCTTTCTGCATCTCAGTTTGGCGCCCCCACATGGCAGGAGCCACGGACCCTGGCAGCGCCTCCCCACGCCGCTCACAGCCTCAGCTCCCGAGACGAAGGCTCCTCTTTTCTCCCCCAAGATTTACTGGGGTATGATTGACAGAACACTGGATAAGTTGAAGCTTTACAACATGATGATTTGGCATACATATATATTTTGAAATGATTACAAGAGGGTTAGTTAACACTTCTATCACCTCACATGGTTACCATTTTTCTTTTTTTGCAGTGAAAACATTTAAGATCTACTCTTAACAACTTTCAGGCATATAAAACAGTATTGTTAACTATAGTCACTATATGGTGTAACAGATCCCTAGAATCTATTGTATAACTGGAAGTTTGTACCCTTTGACATACATCTCCCCATTCCCCCCCACCCTCTCTAACCCCTGCCAACTAGCATGTTAATCTGTTTCTTTGAGTTCAGCTCTTTTTAGATTCCACATATGAGTGAGATCAGACAGTATTTGTCTTTCTCTGACTTATTTCACTTAGTATAATGCCCTCAAGGTCCATTCATGTTGTTGCAAATGGCAGGATTTCCTTTTTTTTTTTTTAAATGGCTCGGTAATAACATTCCAGTGTGTGTGTTTACCACATTTTCTTTATCCTTTATGGACACTTAGGTTGTTTCCATGTCTTAGCACTGTGAATAAACAATGTGTCAATGAATACATGGGGGTGCAGATATCGTTGAGATAATGGTTTCATTTCCGTTGGCCATACCTGGAAGTGGGATTGCTAGTCATATGGTAGTTCTCTTTTTAGTTTTTTGAGGAACCCCCGTTCTGTTTTCTATAATGGTGCACAATTTACATTCCCACCACCAATACACTGCTCTTGCCTTTCTGAAAATAACAGATGTGAAGAGATGTCTCATTGTGGTGTTCATTTGCATTTCCCCGATAATTAGTGGGCATCTTTTCATGGACCTGTCAGCCATTTGTATGCCTTCTTTGAAAAAAAGTTCTATTCAGGTCTTCTACTCATTTTTAAATTAGATTTTTTTTTTGCTATTTAGTTGTATGGATTCCTTATATATTTTGGATATTAACCTCTTATTAGGCACACAGTTTGCAAATATTTTCTACCGTTTCATAGGTTGCTTCTTCACTCTTGATTCTGCTGGTAATTTGGGCATTATTTTCCCGATTTCATTTAGTTTTCTATCTGTGTTCTCTTGCATTTCATTGATTTCCTTTAGGATGTTTATTTTGAATTCCTTGGCAGGTAATTTGTAGGTCTACATTTCTTTGGAGTCATCTACTGGAACTTTATTGCTCTGGTGGTGTAATACTTGCTTGACTGGGCCTGATCGTGTAGCCTTTCATCTGGGTCTGTGCAATTGAAGGAGCAAATACCTCTGGTTTTTGCCCACTGGTTTCAGCATGTAAAGAACTTCTCCTTTCGGTTCTCTGGGCTGATGGAATTCCTCCTGGAGGAACAGTTGTACCTGGGTGGAAGGTTTTTGAGGCTGTTGCTAGGTTGTCACCAGGAACCACTGTTGGTGGCCTCGTTAACAGGAGCCTGGGTAGGGGTGGAGCTTCTCTGGCCCCCAGGTGGACAGGACTGCCTGCAGTGACTTCTTTAGTCAGGTGGCACTGGGACAAGCATCTGCTTCAGCGGTCACAGTTAGGTCCTTCGACGGTGGGCCTGTTACTGGATAGGGGGCAGGTGTGCCTCCCACCAGGTTCCTGGGAGGCTGCTGCTTGGTCACTGGAAAGGTCCCTGGGCAGGCACGACTGTCCCTGCACCGTGCCTAAGAGGGGCTGGAACTGAGCCCCAGACCTGTTGCAGGTTCCACAGCTCAGGTTGAGGTTTGCAGGCCTGGCTCTGGAGGCACAGATGGGCTCCTGGTCCACCTGATCCCTGGGTGTGCTGGGCTCTGACCACGACGGCAGGGGCTGGAGCTTAGTATAGGCCCTCTGTGGGTACAGACCTGAGCAAGCAGGCATGCTCTGGACCGCAGCTGGAAGGGGCTGGAGTCAGGATCGCTTGGTCATAGATAGGAGTGTCTCCCACCAGAACATGAGACCCTCAGCTCTGCTGGCAAACTGGCAGACGGTGGCTGTGAGGAAGCTAGGCTGCCTACATGACTTTTCAGCATCTGGGGGCACACATGGAAGTTTTTCCTGCCTGGCCTCTCTGCCGGTAGGACAGCTCAGAGACTATGGCTGTGAGGGGTCTGATCCCTAGCGTAGTCCCTGGCAGAATGTACCTCCAGGGCCTCCCAGACCCCAGCCAAGATTGGCTGGAGCAAGTTCATGAACCATGAATCAAGGGTCCACAGCCAGGAAAGAGATCTGTGTGTCTATCACCCTTTGCATGGGTCCCTTGGCATACAGTGCTGTTCACAGGTCCAAGTCAAACAGACCTATAGCTGAGTCCTCAGGGATACAGAGCAGTTTCAGGGTCTGCAGCCAGGGCCTAAGACACGGGAGTGTCTCCTGCTGGGTCCCTGTGCCAGGAAGGCTGTTTGCTGACTGTGGCTGGGCTGGGTTGGAGCCCAGTTACTGGGTGGGCCCTCTCACAATCTGTAGTTGGACTGAGTTTGGTGGGCTATCTCAAGGGGTTCCTAGACCGTGACTGGGAGGGACTGGAGCAAATTCATGGACTAATTTTGGGTCCGTAGCCAGGACTGAGGTCTGTATGTCCATATATACATGGTGGGTTTGATTCCTCCCCGGTCTCTTGGTGTCTGATGCTTATGGCAAATCCCAAACCAAATGGGGCTGTAGTCCAGCTCTCAGGGGTACTGAGCTGTTCCTGTTGCGGTTGCTGGGACCACAGTCAGTGAGTCAGCAGCCTGAGTGTGAGCCTGCCTTTTCAGAACAGCTCTCCGTGGCCTTGGGCTGCACAAGGGTTTCACAACTCCTCCCTGGATCCCAGAGCTCCCAGGAAGGCCCTTTGATCTGTGGGCGGATACCAAATTATTGTTGAGGAGGGATATGTGCAAAGGACGTCTTACCTGGCCGTTTGGCTGAGGCCTCTCCGAGGGATGCACTGCTGTCTCCCGGCTGGTTTGGAAACTCCCAGGGGAAAGCCCTTAGGGCCTGGGGAAGTCACATGCCCACCTGCAGACTGACCACTGTGAGCAGGAACTGGTAGCCCTCACTGGAACTGCATGGATGGAGCTGGGAGAGGAACCACTTCCTAACAGAAAGGGGGAGTTGTACCTGCACCAGACAGAGGTATTTGGACATCCATAGTGTGTCCACGATAGATGATGCCATGTTGCCATGCATGTAGTTATTAAGGGCATAGCATAAATTACTCTCCTTGGATTATCGGTTCCTTTCATTTACATAGCACTTCATGATTGCCAGAGGCTTTTCACAACTGTATCTCATTTGAACCTGTATCATTCTCTGAATTAGGTGAGGCACCCATGAATCTGGAGTGATTTGTCCAAGGCCATCGGTTGAAGTACTTCATTTGGATGGTCCTGGCTACTTTTGATCTATTCATTCAGAGGAAATAAGCATCAATCCACCAGTGTCGTTGTGGGCACCACTCTGATAAACACTCACATATACGCAGCATCGTTCACTGTAGCAAAAAACTGCAATCTCCTTCAGGGCTCATTAGCAGGAGAATGGCTAAGTAATTTACAGTACACCCATTTGATGGAATGTTATGCATATATACTGATGTGAAACAATCTCCAAAATATGGGAAAAGTTGAAAAAGCAAGCAGGTTGCAGAGCAATGAATGAAGCCTGGTCTCATTTATGTGAAAAAAAAGAAAATACTCCATTCATATAGAAATATATTGAACAGGACTGGGAGACTACACTTTAAACTCTAATAGGAACTTACACTGGAGAGGTAAGTAAGAAGGGGCAGGAAATTTGGACACCCTTTATATTTTACTTTAATTGTTACATTTTGTCTGAATCTTTTTCAAGGGATGTCTATGCATTACATAAAAGCAAACAGAATAAAATCCAAAGCATTCTCCAAGGGACACAGTAAGCTGGGATGAATTTTCTCTAGGTTTCTGACTGTTTCATTTGAAATTCTGTGCCTCCCTTATGGATTGGGTCTAATCTCATTTAGTTTAGAGCAATGGTTCTTGAGTGGAAGGTTCTATAAAACATGCGTGTCTCCATCCCTTCTAAGTATCTACTTTACCCATAGATATATGTAGCAAATGAGGTATGAAAGAAGTTTAAGTAGGGGGTTTCTGTTTTCAAGGAGTGTATAACTGGAAAGGCAAAATGTATAATACAAAGTAAATATTAATATACTTGGAGAGGTCTTAGCACTGGAACCTTACCAGGCTTCCTTTCACACTGTGTAAAATGTAGAAGTTAGACTAGATGATGTCTACGAGGTCTTCGGTTCAGATATTTGGAATTCTGTGGGTTTGTTGTAGGTTGTTCAAAATTAAAAAAGAAAAAAGTCACGAGGGGCTATTGCTGTATCAGACTCCAGGTGGCAGGCGCTCAGGACTGAATTCAACATCCCTTCAGGTCACTTGGGATATATTTCTGTAAATAATTCAGAAAACACATGTATGCTCTTTGAATATAAGATGAAGGGAGGTGGCTGGAAAGTTCCATTGTTATATACTCCTGAGCTTAAAAGCAGGAAGTACCAATGGAAAAAGGAAAGGAGCAGAAAAGCAATCAGCAAACTGCACAAGGCTTGCCCATCGCCAGGGCATGTGGACTGTCTTCTCGCAGGAGGACTCTCAGTCCTTGGCCGAGTGTGGTCAGACAAACCCTGAAGAGCAACTCAGAACCAGGTGGAAGGTAAATGGTGGAGATGCTTTTTGCCTACTCAGTAGGCCTCAGAAGTGCTCAGGGATTAGAAATGGGAGAAAAGCAGCTGAGGGAGCTGTGTTGGGGAGCAGATAAAAGCAGAAGCACGGAGTACACAGGCTCTCCACGAGGCTCTCTTTATGGTGAAAGGGCCACTGTGTGCAAACCCTGCTTTTCACTCCCAAATCACAGTTTGGGGAAATGGACAGGACAGCAAATGTAAATACCGAGGCCAGCATCCTTCACATACAGAGCCCTCCTGTTTCCTTCTTGCCACGATGTTTCAATCTACAAGAGGTATGTTAAAAAAAATGGCAGTAATGTACCCCTGCCTATCATACATGGAAACAGACTCGAGGAAACATCTTTGGAAGAGGCAGGATAGCAACTGAGTTAAGGTCTCCAAGCAGGCAGGCCTATTGTGTACCCTTGGGCCTGTAACTTAACCTCTCTGAGCCTGAGGTGTCTCATCTGTGAAATGGAGATAATGATGGTGACTACCTTGTAGGGCTGTCATGAGGACTGAAGATAATTCTCTTTAAGTGTTTAGTACCAGGCCTGGAACATTATAAACAAATTCTGAGTCAGCAGTAAATATTATTACCATGATTATTTATTGCTTTTGTTTTGAAGACTGCTTTGGTGTAGAAATACAAGACAACTCTGCTTTAGGAATTATAGAGAATAATATTTGGTTACTTTCCTCTGTGCCTTTGGGAATGTTTAGATGTAGTCAGAAAATGGGCCTAGGAAGGACTTGCTCACGGAGGGCTCTTCCGGCCCCTGTGTCTCCTGAAGGGGCAGCCAGCCTCCAGGCCTTGGTTTAAACACTGACTCCTTCCAAACCCCTCCAGCCAGGATAGGTCACCCCCTTTTCTCTCACAGCTGGTGCCACAGTTGTAATTGGGGGGTTATATGTGTCATTATTTGTTGAATGTATAAAAAGTTACAAACACGACTTTTGTCCAAATGTGTAGTGAGCACATGTCAAAGTTTGAGCTAACTCAAGAAACTTCCTGGAGGAGAAGCATGTGTCGTTTGGGAAAGGCACGCTGAAGCAAGCTGCTGCTTTATAGACAAAATAGGTGAATGCCACACAGGGCAATAAAACTGTACATTTTGGGGTTAGTTTTGTACTAGACAAAAATCATTTGCATCTCTACTAGACAAAGGTCTAGAGTCTATAAGTGAAACTGTAAGTGCAGTCTTGGCCTGTATTTTTGGTAAATAATAAATCAAATGAAGGTACGTTCTGCTAGAGAATGAAATAAACCCTTGCTGGAGGGGGGCAAGGGCTGTAAAGTAAAGCTTTGGTATGACTTTGCAAAGACAGGCAGTCATCTTATGTCTTATTTCCAAAATTTGGATTGTTTTTCTTAACAACCGTCTATCTCCTTTTCTTTTTTTGAAAGCAATATACTCATTACTTTTAATGGTGAAGCTTTGCTCACTAAAACCAAGACCAAGAAAGCCCATTCACATATCATTGTTTAGAAATTCTGGCCAACATATTAAAATTAAAAATAAACACAATTGACAGGAAGGCATCAAGTTTACATTGTGGCATCAAATAAAAATTAAATATAAACCACAACTGCCACATTACTGGTGAAAGGACAACATAGGGAAAATGTTTTTTTCAAATAATATCTTATTACTTATAAGTTTTGGTAACATTAATAAAATAGCAAGTTTTATCTGAAAGAACAAGCAAGCAAAATAGATAAGGAAATTCACAAAGGGTAAATAGCAAAACAGTAATCTCAACAGATAGTCAATATATTCGTAAACAGAATAAACTGACATTGCCTTAAAAAAGATCAAGATCTCAATAGAAAAACAGAGAAAACTCCTGAAAGAACTCAATGCTGTTGAGTTCTAACTGGCCCTGTGTGCTCAAGCCCTGCACAGTGCCTGCTTGGCTGTAGAAATCACGCCTCAGGGGTTGGGTGGGGTCTTCAATGTGTCTGTTGCAATATCTTGTGGGCTGAGCCCTCTGGGGGTGCCTCTGCCCCTTACTGGAGCCAGTTCCCACTGTAGAGTTGGTCTTCCAAACTCACATCTTGTGTCCTAGGTTTTATTTTGGATTTTGTATTTAAGTTCAAAAGCAAGATTGAGCTATCATTTATTTTTTTTCAGGTGTCTTTAGGTTTTATGATCCAAATCACATTACTGTCCTAAAAACAAATTGAGTTACATGCTATTTTCTGTATTTTGGAATAGTTTTGATAACAACAAGGGAGTAAATTGTTTTTTGGAAATTTAAGAAAATACCTTAGTGACTCCATCAGTAACATTTGTGTTTTGGGGGACTTAAATATTTTATAACTCTTTCTACTTCCGTAATTAGTCTTTTGGTGTATTTATGGTCTCTTTTTGTGATGTCTCACTTTGTCATTTAATATTTTGGCAGTTATCCATAAAGCATTGATAATAATAATTATTAATATGTAATTTAGAGTATCACCCCTACTTTAAAAGTCATTTCTACTCATTGCCAGTATCTTTTTTCTCACCTCACTTTTTACTACTTTTAATAAATTTGCTAATTCTCCTTTTTTAAAGGGCAGAACTGGATTTGCTTGTTTTTTCTTATGAATCTAGAAGAATAGCTGTTTTTCTGAACACTGCTTTGAGAATACTTCACCAATTTTAATATGAAAATACCACTTCAAAATATTCTGTTATATAGGGAATTTTTTCTTGATGGAGTAAGTATTGAAGCACTTAAATTTTTTATATGATGTGGAGCTTTTAAATTCTGCATGCATTTAAAAACTTGTTCATATGATCTATATACATTAAAATTTACCCCTTTTAACCATAGAGTTTAATGAGCTTTAGCGGAAGTATACAAATGTGTAATAACCACCACACATCAAGATATAGAATATTGTTATCACTCCAAAAACCTTCCCATGCTCCTTTGTAGCCAACTCTGTATCCTACCTCTGGTTCCTGGAAATCACCCATCTGTTTTCTGTCCTTACAGTTTTATCTCTTACAGAATGTCATATAAATGCAGTCATGCAATATTAGTCATTTGTGTCTGGCTTCTTTTGTTCAGAATAATATTTTTTAGATTCATCTCTATGTTGAAATATTGATAGAATGCTCATTTTTATTGTTGAGTTACAGTCTGTTATGTGGATGAACCACAGTTTGCTATCCATTCACCAGTTAATGAACAAAAGGGTTGTTTTCAGCTTCTGGCTATTATGAATAAAACTGATAGGATTTTACTTGCATTTTTAATGTCTAATTTTATTGTTTTTAGCATTGTGGAATATTAAATGTTCTGGCTTCTGTTTTCATATATAGTATGAATTATTATGAGATCCTTATATTCTTAAAAATAAAGTGTATTCTTTTCTTCTGTCTTTTGCTTCTTTTCGTTGTCTCTCTGATTGATGCTGTCAATCAGCTCTGCAATTTCTTTTGTCAATTTGTTATTTGTTGATTATTCACATTGAGAGGCAACATAACGTAGTGGTTAAGAGCATAGGCTCTGGAGCGAGACAGACTTGAGTCTGAGCTGCAACTTCATCTCTTATTAGCTATATTTTATTGGCAAAGGCACTTAACCTCTGGAAGTCCCAGTTTCCTCATCTATGTAAAAGGGAGAACATTAATATCACCCACCTCATGGAGTCGTGAGGATTAAGTGAGATAATGTTTGTAAAATGTTTAGTACAGTCCCAGGCTGTTAGAAAAATCCTAATTAATAGTAGATTTTGCTATTTTTATAGTGGAATCATTAGGTCTCTAATTTTAGTTTAATTCTTCTTACTTTTTCTTGAATTTCCATTTTTAAAAAATTTTATGTGTTATGTTCAGCTGTTGTTTGGGACATACAGAGTCAGTATTGTTGGTTTTTTCCTTAATTTATACTTTACTACTTTCATTTAATGACTAGTTCATCTTTCAATGCACTTTATCATATACTGGTGTTAAGTACCCTTTATGATTATGATTTTTATGATGGTTACCTTTATGCTTTGGCAACTCTGCTCTTATTATGTTCTCACAGTTTTTCACTTAAAATTTGATTTTAACTGTCCTTCCAATCAAATACCTTCAGTGGCCACACAGACAGCATAATTGTGAGACGTAGACCAAGAGCGAGGCCATCAGTGCTGAGCTGTTTGCCCTGATTCCAAGCACATCACCTGATGTGCTATATTGCCTTTTGAAACAACACTCCCGCCCATAGTCTACATGCTGCATTCATCAAAACCTGCTGATCTCTGTGCCTGCCTTAGATCTTCCCATTTAGTCATCAGTTAAAAAGAGTTATTTTAGTTGTGTCTGGTTTGGCCAGCCAATTGTTGGATTTATTATTTCATACAGCCCACATTTTATGTGGGAATATGCTTGTTTATGTTTATTGCTATAATTAACCCATTTGTAGTATTTACCAGCTGTCAGTAGGTTTAGCTTAACTGTTGTTAGTGTCTAGTTTTACCTCTTCTTTATGTTGCCTGTAGTGTATCTAAGAAAAATAATCTGCCTACCCTTTGCTATTTTTAATTGCACAAATAATACAACAATATATTATTATTGTAGAAGATTCTAAACAGAAACTGTACAGAAGCCTAGAGCATGAATCCTGTAAGAATCCTCTCAGATTCTTCCCTCCACCCATTCTCACTCCTGTCCCAAGGAAAAATCACTGCCAACAATGTAGAGAACATTTCTGCACTTCTTTTCTATACCTTTAAAAAATATTTCTAGATATAACTATACCTGCACATATAAATATCTTTAAAAATAAATTATATATTTTATATTGTTCTATGGTATCCTTTTAAAAATACTTAAAACAATGTCTTATGTTGATATACAGCTCATTATTTTTAGAAGGTATGCAGAATTTCATACTGTTGTGAACAGTATGAAAACATAATTTGGAATGTCCCAAAATTCATTTTGCTTGGATGGGAATTTACATTGTTTTCAATTTTCTTGTATTACAAATGATGATGCAGTAGACAGACTTGTTCATGCCTCTGTATGCAGGAAGAGCAGGTACCTACAAGCGGAAATGCCTGGTCCAGTGGTGTGCACACTTAAACACACTGTAATACGTACTGCTGAATTACTCTGCAGAGAGGCTGAGACCATTGGTGCAACCACCAGTCTGTACATGAGAGTACACATTTCTCCCACACTCTCCTAAGGTATTTATATATTTGATCTTTCTGATTTTCCAGTCTGATAGGTAAAAAAAGGTATATCATCATTGCTTTCTTTTGTATTCCCCTAAATACTGATAGTTTGGTCCTTTTAATACCTATTTGGGGGCCTACATTATGTATTTTTTCTTTTAAAAATTTTCAAGTATAATTTATGATAGGAAAGGGCAAAGATGAATCATATGTGTACAACTTGATAAACTTTCAGCCACTGAACGCAGGCCTAAAACCATTACCTAGATTAGGAACAAAATATTACCGGCGTTTAGCTTGTACACATCTCAGTCAGCACTGCCTTCACCCTTCGCTCTTTTTGTACTTTATATAAATGACATCATACAGTGTGTGCCCTGTAGAGCCTGGCTTCTTTTGCTGAACCCTGAGGGATTCTGCCTTACTGCATGCAGTTGCAGATCATTCCTTCTCATTGTAGTCTAGGATGCCACTGGATGGATGTATCACAGTTTACTTATCCAATCTATCATTGGCAGATATTTATGTTGTATCCAGATTTTGGCTTTTAAAACTAGTGTTGTAATAAACACTGGTGTACAAGTTTTTGGGGGAACTTTTTTATTTCTTTTGGGATTGCTGAGTCATATGGTAAGTGTATGTTTAACTTTACAAGGAACTGTCAAACTATTTTCCAAAGTGACTTTACCATTTGCATTCCCATCATCAATGTATGAGCTACATCTGCTCTGCATT
Source organism: Manis pentadactyla (assembly GCF_030020395.1). Classification (NCBI taxonomy): domain Eukaryota; kingdom Metazoa; phylum Chordata; class Mammalia; order Pholidota; family Manidae; genus Manis; species Manis pentadactyla. Next base: position 44,084,562 of record NC_080032.1, on the reverse strand, counting down.
TGGTATTATATTTAAACAAGTTTTATCCACTCTAATAAGTATGCTGTATCTTGTGATTTTAATTTGCATTTTTCTAATGCCTAATGCTGTAGAATGTCTTTACATGTGCCTATTTGTCTTCTGCATATTCTCTTTGTTAAAGTGTCTCTTAAGTAATTTGCTCATTAAAATTAGGGTTTGATTTTATACTGTTGATTTCTGAGAGTTCTTTATACGTTCTGGATACAAACCCTTTCCTGGACACATGATTTGCAAATATTTTCTTTTAGTATGAAGCTTGTCTGTTCCTTGTTATTTTAATGCTGACAGTTTCTTTGCTCACAAGAGTTTAAAATTTTTATATAGGCAAATTTGTCAGTCTGTGTTTTATAGCTTCTGTTGTGAGCGTATTGCTTATGAAGGATTATTGTTATATATGCCTTCTTTTCTACTGTTTACAAAAATAACATTAAAAATCCATCAAAACACATATTAAACTACACATTTTTCCTATCCATTATCTGTTTCCTTCTCTCAAAAATGAAGAAACTTAGTGTGCCTCTACTCCTTTTCCTTCTCTGCTTTCCTCACAATTGCTCATGTTGTCAGGTAATTCCAGATGGATAGTATCGCACGTAGTCTTCTAGGCTCATTTTTATTCTTGTTTCTGTTTTCTTTTTGGTGTGTTGTCTAGACACTTTTTTAAGAGAGAGTTCATGGGTTACAAACATTTGGAGTTCTTGCATATTAGAAAATATTAATTTTACCCCTCACTTTTAAAAGACAAGGTAATGATTACAAGTTGAAAATAATTTCAGGATATTGTTCTATTGTCTTCCTGCTCCCAGTATTGCAGCAAAAACTGAAATATCTGATTGACATGTATTTATTTATCTATCTATTTGTTTTATTTGAAAGTTTTAGGATTTTCTTTTTATCCTTGGTTTTCTGAAATGTCACCACAATGTTCAGGTGGTTAATCTTTTAAAAATTAAAAAAAAAAGAAATGTATCCTTCTTAGCAGTTTGCATGCCCTTTCAATTTGAAAACCAATATATCCTTGAAAACTTGTTCTATTTATTTCTTGGAGTTACTCCTCATTCTCATTCAATCTTTTTCCTATCTGTAACTCCTATTAAATGGATAATAATTTTTATGTTGCTTTTGAAATCCCCAATTATTTAATTTTTCCATGTAAAAATGGAATCTAGGTCTCCTTGGTGCATAAAATCTATAGGCAAGAAGGATAGAGGGAGTTATCATGGGTGGCCTTATAAATTAGCTGGGTTAGTAGAATAAATAAAAGGAAAGTTTTCATCTAATAAGCTTGACAACATGGACAGAGTTAAGGTAACCATTTAATACTTGGCTCTAACATTTGCTAATTAGCATAACTACTTAAATAAGTAAGTTTAATTTTTACTGAAATTCACCCTGAAAGACAATTTTTGGAGGATAGAGTTGATTTAGAAGTGTGTTCAGACTTCCTAGTTTTGTATCTTTCACTTTTTATTCACTTTTCCCATTTTATGAGCAAGGAGAATTTCTCAGTCTTCCCTTGAATCTAGTCTCTTGATGCCATGACCAAAATAGCATCAAAATGCAGACCACAACTAGAAAACTAAGGAATTGATTGTGTTCAGGCACTGAATATGAGTGGTGTTTATTTAAGTGAGGATTTACTATGCATTTATAGTATTTACCAGGTGTGGATAAAATTGTAACATTTCCAGAATATCTTGCCTGGCTTTAGTGCATTTGCATATCCTCAGGGGTGGAGAGAAGTTCATCTCCATGTCATTGGGTAATTACCTGGGCAACTGAGGGTGTGTCTGAACCTGAGAGGTAAAGGGGAGGGACTGGCTTGCTTTCTTGGTTCATCCGGAGCAGGAGAGAGATGGTGCTGGACTGCAGTTTATAAGCAATAAACAGGTTTTAAACTTCATTTCTCCCTTGGATTTTGGTTTTTAGAGGTATTCTGCCCCAGGATTTCCTCTCCCCAGACTTACAGTCATCCACCACTCAGAAAGAAGCCCTGTGGGGAAAATGGAAGTTCCTGTGGCCAGGATCCTCACCTGACCCTAAAATACTTGATGATGTAACTGGCCTGCTGATTGTCTTGAGTTTCCGCAGACTTGGTAACTGTCCTAGCAGTCCTGTGTCTCAGGTGTATGGGCTGAGTAGGGTGGGTGGCCCCCTTCCTGTCCCCTGGAAGGCAGCCCAGCAGCTTGTCTTTTAAAATGGTTGGTTTAATCAAATTGTCTTTACTTCAGTGAGGTTTTGGAGGATCATCTACACTGCAGAGCAGCACAAAATGGAGAATAAAGCAGATGGAAGGAATAAGCAGAAAGAAGAGCCCATGAGCAGAAGACGGAGCCAAGCAGGAGGGAACAGAGGCCAGTCCAATAACCTAAATCCCTCCTTGGCTGCTAAACTTAAGTTTCTTTCTCCAGGAAGTTCTGTAACATGCTCCCCACTTCCAGGCTCTTTGGCCTCATTCAGTATACAGAGGGAGGGCCCTTTGGTGGTGAAGACTGGGCAGCTGCTTTGTAAAATGTGTAGAAGAAATGAATCACAAAATCGGAAGAGGGGATGACTTTTCTGGGCATTGCCCTAGGTCAGTGGTTCTTGGCCAGGGGACACATGAGAGCCACCATCTGTGGATGTTTCCAGTACCCAGGTCAGGGCTCCACCCTAGACCAACTGATTCCAAGGAACCAAGGCTTTTTTCAAGGGTGCGTGGTCCAATATTCTCAGAGGCATGGGTGGTGCTTTTGTGCTTGTCTTGTATGATGAAATTAAGAAGTTCACATAAGTTATTTCCTAGCCTTTTCCCCACTGTGAACAGGCATGCTGTATTATATAACATATCTTAGGCATTCTTGACTGTTGGCTGTATTTATCAATGGCAACTGTTTATTGGTTGAAAATGGGAGCAGTAATATTCACCTGACCAATATTCTCTTAAACCATTTCCATGATGATGATGGGACTCAAATTACATTTTTTATTTCAATCACTCCTGATAAATACATTTGAGGAAATAAAAAATCTGAAATGTGAAAAAAAAATATGATATGCATTCTTTTGGTTATGTTTTAGCATGCAAATATTAGAAAACCTACTGCATCATGTTTATTAAATTGGTAACTTTTATAATAAATTTGTGATTCAAACATAATTTTAACTTTATGATAGTTATAAAGGTTTGCAAAAATCCTTCTGTATAGCACTGTATATAAATATTTCATGAAACAAACAAAAAAAAAGGGGCTAGGCCACCTGCAGGTTTTTGAAATGCTCTTCAGGTGAGACCCATGGTATCTCTGATTGGGAATAGCTGCCCAAATCAGTGAGGCTCAAACTTGGTTTTTGCATTAGAATCACCTGGTAGCTTTGTTTAACCCCTTTTGGGGGCCCCACTCCAGAATTTCTGGTTCAGTAGGCCTGGGGTGGGGCACAGCACTGAGTGTTTCTGACCAGTTTCCAGGTGATGCTGATATAGCCAGTCCAGGGTCTGCACTTTGAGATTTTTTAAAAAGCTATATACAAGCTCTGTATTAACAGTACTCAGTGGTTAGCTGCACATAAAATCAAAATACTGGTTGTGGAGAAAGTGAAGGTTCCTATGGCCAGGATTCTCACCTGGCCCTGCTTGTCTTGCTCACTACTCATGTGTGGGCAATATGTTATTACTGACTCTATATAAAGAGCTCTGCCCAGTGCTCTGGGCTGCACGGCTGCAGTAGAGCAGAGACTGGAGTGGTGGCAGCGCCGAGGACAGAGACTGAGACGGCTGTGGGAACAGAGAGTCCCAGAGGCAGAGACTGGCTGGCTGCATGCAGACTCACTCTGAGTGGATGGGACTCTAGTCACTGACCAGCCACCATGGGAATAAAATTGGGTATAAACCCTTTCACCCCAAGAGTGTTCCATTGTCATTTTTCAGTCTTGTTGAATCCATAGTGAACTTGTCCGGGCCTGAAACCCATTGGCAAGACAAGGGTGCTTGGGTTTCATTCTCTAACTACAACTGAAACCCCATGAGGGGAGCCTGGGCATCTTTAGTTTGTAATAGTTCCCCAGGAGATTCTTTTAATTTTTTTACATTTAATTTTTATTACTTTTTATTGAAGCACTTAAAATTGATATACATTATATTATCTTAGGTGTACAACATAGTGATTTGACAATTATATACAATATGAAATGCTCTCCATCGTGTAGTTACTGTCACCACACAAAGATACTACAGTATTATTGACTATATTCTGTGTGCTGTATTTTTATCAATGTAACTAATTTACTTTGTAATTGGAAATTTGGAAGTTTGTACCCTTTATCCCTCTGGGTGATTCTTAAGGGCAGGGAGGTGGTAGGAACACTGCCTTAGACCCTTGCTCTTGGAACGTGGTCCTTGGACTGGCCACAGTGGCATTGTCATCACTTGGCAGCTCGTTAGGAATGCAGAGTCTCAGGTCTGACCAGGGCCACAAAATCTCCATTTCAACAAGGGACAGCTGGGCACACTCAAGTTTGAGAAGCATTGTTTTAGAGAACTATTCATCTCCAGTGCCCATAGAATAATTTATTTCTTATTTTCAATGCTAGAGAACAAATTCCCTAAGGGTGAGCTTCTTGACAAATTCTTCCTCAACCCAGAGCACTTAGCACTTTTGTTTTCTTACAGAGCTGCTCATAATGTTTTTGGGTAAATGAATTTTCTTGTAGGTGTGAATTTGATGCCCATCCTCATTTCCAAGGTGCCTACCTGCTTTCTTTCTTCCCACTGCTGAATAGGCTTCTGCCTGCCTCTCAGATAAAGGACCTCATGTTATCATTTCGCTTTAAACTGCCCCCAATTCTGACACTGTTAAGGAGCTCTCATGGGCAGAAGTCATTTCAGACACTCCTGAAGTTTCAAGAAAAGCAATCTGAAGCTTCCGACTCCACTCCCCTGGAGCCCCTTGTCACCCACAGGTTCCCGAGTGGGAAAAAGGCTTTCGTTCCATCCCATCTGCTCTCGTCAAGTAACATTCCTCTTGGAATTTCCATCACCAGGTTGTAGGGCCTGAGCAGCTTCCCTTGGAAACTCAGGCACATTCCTCTGATCATTTTTTTTGGTAACATGGAGAACTTGAAACAAATTTAAAAGATACTCTATCACTTGGAGCTATTCATTTACCTCATCAGGGTGATTTTTCATGGTTAGAAGAATTTTAACCTTTCTGGGAAATGGTGCAGTTGACGACTTTGAGAGGTACCAAGTCTTGGGAGGCTTTTACAAGTGGAGGGTAGTAGGCAGAGTAAGCTCCTACCCAATATCCAAATTAGTCTACCTAATCCTGACCCCAAGCAGCTAAATATGTTACCTTCCATGGCAGAAGAGTCTTTGCTGATGTGCATAAAGACCTTGAAATGGGGAGATGATCCTGGATTATGCCTGTGACCCCAGTGTGATCATGAAGCCTTAAAACAGAGAATCTTTCTGGCTACAAAGAACCAGAGAGATGGCAGTGTGAGAAGAACGTGACCTGACACGAATGAGTAAAGGAGCCTTGAGCCCAGAAATGCAGATGGGCTTCAGAAATGGAAGAGGCAGAGAAAGGCGTTCTTTCCTAGATCCTCCAGAAAGACATGCAAGGCCTGCATACACCTTGATTTTAGACAGATGGGTGACATCCGTGTTGGACTTTTGACCTACAGAACTGTAAGGTAACGAATGTGTATTGCTTAAGGCATGAAATTTGTGCTAACTTGTTATAGCAGAAATAGGGAACTAATACAGAAATTTTGTTTCTAGTTTAGTTTGGAGGTGAAGGCCAGGTTACAAGCATCCCATAAACAGTTTGTTTTGCTACATTCCTTTGCATTTTCTAAATCTTCCCAGTTATCAGAAAATACTTTTATCTTTTGGCATAAACTTCTGTTTCTAGAATCTCCTTCCTTCCCTCCCCTGATGTGAGTTCACAGGATCCAGCGTTGGGGGGATGGGCGATGATCACAGCAGGTAATGTTAGGGTTTGAAGAGCATCAGTGTGCTCCGGGCCCCCAAACACGTGTCTGCACCCCAGGTCTGAACTTCCATTCTAGTGACCCATGATCTGCATCTTCTTCAGTTTTCAAGGTTTTTCCCCTATTATGAGCACTTATAACTCCAGAGAGGTAACTGCGGAAGCCCTTCTAGGAGAATAGGATAACCTTATCTCTGCATGTGGGAGAGATCTGAGACAGATTATACCGGGAAGGTGAGGCAGGGAAGGAGCAAAGTTACTATCATTATGATTTTGTCAAGGACCATTTACTTAAATAGTTATAGAAGTTTAAATAAGATGCTAAAGGGAGAATGCTACTTGTATTTAGTTAGTGCCTACTCTGTGCCAGGTGACTTATTTAGGGCTATGTCATTTAATCGTTCAATAACACTGTAACATGGCAGGTGTGGGATTTTATTTTACTCTACTTACAAGCTAATACGTTTGCCTGTTAAGGTTTAAAGGGGATTTTCCAGTGAGTATTAGTCTCTTATTTCTGATACTAGCGGATCCTAGGTCAGAGACGAAGGATCTGATGCTTCGTGTTCCAGCAAAGAGCATAAGTGTCGGCACTGTGCCAGTTCCTTTTGATACCCAGCACCCGGGAGGGCAGCCCACATAGATCCAGATGGATGCTGTGCCCTCAGTGGGCTTGTGTCAGAGCTGGGGAACCCTGAGCTCTGGCAATCTATCACTTTCATAGTAAGTGAGGGTAATTGTCCTCTTTGCTCCACAGGGAGACATTACCTCCTGCCTCAAGGCTGCTCAAGGTAAGAGAAAGGATCTCAGTAAAGAGCAGCTGGGGCCACAGACTCCTGGTATGCCCTACATGCCACACACGAGCACCAGAGGCTTATGGGGAATCGTCTCTCCCAATACAAGATACATGCTACTATTCCCATCTCACAAACAAGAAATTTGAGGAGGGAGAAATTCAAACAATCTGTCCAAGGACACAAGAGTTAGTGAGGACAGGATTCAACGTTACGTCTATCTTCTGTAGCCCATGATCTTCCCACCATGTGTTTCTGCCCACTGGGAAAGCTGTTGGAAAAGTAATTATACTACAGTGGTTTTTATTATGAATCATTAAGATAACAGTGAAAACTTCACATTAAAAAAACTAGCAGGGGTAGTGGGATTTCTGATGGACATGTAAAGATATTTTTATTCATCCATTCATTTGCAAATATTCCTAAAAACTTTCTTAGTATATACTCTGATTGGAGTGGGTGGAGAACATGACAAGAAAAGAACAGAGAAGTTAAGGGAAAGGAATATGCTGGGAAGTGGAATGCCTCAGTGCCACTTAGCAGGAGCGTGTTCTAAACTTGAGAATCTATAGAATTTTGACATCCAGAAAAGTTGCTTTCCCTGAACTTCCACTCACTTTAAATTGAAAGTCACTTTAATCTTTTTCTTACGACCTCCCTGGATCTTTGGTTTCACTGACACATAACCTGGATAGCTATCTTCTGTGGATATACATCATTGCATTAGGCATAAAGATACATTCTTGATTCAGAAAAACTCCGTCACTTTCTTAAGGTCGAAATGTTGAAAGACACTTGGGTTGAATTTTCACGTGATTCATTGGAAGGATTCTTACAATTTGAACTTGCTACTTGTACAAAAGGACAAACTCATTAAGTTTCTTGAATGTCTCCAAGGAAGATGGAGATAATTGAGTGCTACATTGTGGCACTTCTGTGTTTCAGGTAAAACCTGAGAATGAAAGAAATTTTTGACTCTTTTGACATCACTTATCTAAACGCATTCATTATCAAAAACAATTATGGGTATAGATCTTAGAGTAGAGAATTCTCAGCTTCCAGAAGGGAAAACATGTGTAAGCCTCTTCCACCTGCTCTGTTCCTTTCTCTTCTATTGATCTAACCTCATGATTTTTTTTTTTTGAGAGGGCATCTCTCATATATTGATCAAATGGTTGTTAACAACAATAAAATTCTGTACAGGGGAGTCAATGCTCAATGCACAATCATTAATCCACCCCAAGCCTAATTTTCGTCAGTCTCCAATCTTCTGAAGCATAACGAACAAGTTCTTACATGGAGAACAAATTCTTACATAGTGAATAAGTTCTTACATGGTGAACAGTACAAGGGCAGTCATCACAGAAACTTTCGGTTTTGATCACGCATTATGAACTATAAACAGTCAGGTCAAATATGAATAGTCGTTTGATTTTTATACTTGATTTGTATATGGATCCCGCATTCCTCCTTTTATTATTATTATTATTATTTTTTAAATAAAATGCTGAAGTGGTAGGTAGATATGACATAAAGGTAGAAAACATAGTTTAGTGTTGTAAGAGAGCAAATGTAGATGATCAGGTGTGTGCCTGTAGACTATGTGTTAATCCAAGCTAGACACGGGCAATAAAACATCCACGGATGCAGATTTCTCTCAAAACAGTGGGGGAGAGGTTCTAAGCCTCACCTCTGTTGATCCCCAATTTCTCACCTGATGGCCCCCCTGTGACTGTGCCTGTCTTAGGTTGTTCCTCCCTTGAGGAATCTTACCCGTCTCTGGCTAACCAGTCATCTTCTGGGGCCATACAGGGAAATGTAAAGTTGGTAAGTGAGAGAGAAGCCATATTGTTTGAAAATAACCTCATGATTTTATATTCCTTTTTGGATTAATCCCTAGAGATCTTTTCATGGAATCAGGTCTACATTGAAAGTTGAAAAAGTAATTAATGTGCTTGGGTATCTATGCATGTCAAAGTGTCTGGAAGGACATTTACCCACCCACATGCTGGCCATGGTCATCCCTGGGCCACAGGAGGCCAGGCCACCCTTCTGTTGGCCTCCTCTGTTCTTCCTTATGGCTGGTGCTGAGCGCTCTGGGGGGAAGAGGAGGCAGAGGCAAAAGCAACTGGGGGCGCCATCCTGGGCTGGAGACCTTCCCTTACATCCCTTGGGGTGTTCGTCGGTTCCTTCGGCCTGCTGGGCCTGTCCGTCTGTTAATTGGCTTGACAATTCTTTACTGAGTGGTGTAATGTGCCAGGCACTTCCTAGGTACTGGGGGGGGGTCTCCCAGTCAATGAAGCAAATTTCCTTCTTTCTTGGAGTTTACACTCTTGTAGTGTAGTCTTGTATGACAAAATAAAAAAGCTAAACTATGATGTGTCAGGTCCTGATAAATGATGGGAAGAAAAATAAACAGGGGCAAACACATGGAGAGGGAGGAAGATAAAGGCGAAGAGCTGTGTGTTGTGGGTGAAGAGGGACATCCTACTGCATAAGGAGGTGTTTGAGGAGGGACCCGAAGGCAGCGGGGAAAGTCCAGGCAGAGGGGACAGCACACGGGCCCTAAGGTGCGGACGTCCGCAGGCTCCCTCGGAGCAGAGGACAGGCCAGGTCTCAGGGCAGAGAGCGCTCTGGGGGTGAGGGGGCTGTGTAGCCTTGCTGGCCACAGTGTGGTGACCTGGACATTTCACTTGAGTGATGTGGGACACTGCTGAGGAGGAATTTTGAGCAGGAAAGTGATTAGATATGATTCTTAAAAGAATCATTGCTCTCCTGTCTACTGTAATTTATTTAGAATACTTTATGCTAGACACTGAATGACCTCTTTTCATTAAGTGTTGAAGCAACACATCATTCCTATGTTCTTGGGTAGTTTTTAAGAATTACATTTAATGGTGCAATAGGATAGAAGTGATACTTTCTGGAGGAGAAAATAACCATATAGAGATTTAGGAGGCCATTTGTTCCTATCTCCTTGTTGGATAAACATCTTGGTTCCTGTGTGCAAGTGTGTGAGAAATTTACAGCTTCTCCCAGACGCATACTCCGAGTCTGAGCTCTGTCATGCAAGGGTTCCCTCCTGTCTGGGCTTCACATAAGCCAGGGGCTTAGGATGCATCCCAGCAGCGATTCTCCAAGTGCAGCCCCCAGCAGCAGTAACAGCATCACTGTGTTAGAAAGGCAGATTCTCTGTCCCCCCAAGACTTGCTGGGTCAGGGACTCGGGCTGGGGACACCCCAAAAACTGTATGTGAGCAAGCTCTCTAGGTAATTCTCATGTATGTCAGCATTTGAGAGTTACCCCATTAAGGCTTCAAGTCACGGGTGGGGCAGCGGCGTCTGCTGCCATCGGTGCAGGATGGCATCCGCTGAGCCCTCTGGTGCTCCCACAGAGGCCCAGCTGGTCCCTCATTCCTGACTGCAGGCCCTTCCGGCTCAGCCTCTCCCTCTCAGCCAGTTTCTGTGCCCACGAGGGTCCCACCGCTGCTGAACCACATCGGGCCACGGGCAAGTTTGTGGTGTTATCTACACTTGGGCCCCTCTGGGGCCTCTCTCAGTGTCACAGAATCATCCTGTCACTTGCTTATTACTGTGTGGCCTGGGCTGCTCATCCCCACATGGCCGTTTTTCTCTCACGGGGTTTTGCTGTCTTCCAGTCTCCGCCCAAGAAGAGGGGCCCTAATCGTTTCTGCTTTCGGATCCCTGCAAAGGTAATGGCAGTTTCTTCCCCTACAACAGGCTCCGAGATGGGGCAGGTTCAGGATTTCTTAGCGGGATCCACCAGAGTCGGACCTCATTTCACTTCCTATCTCCCTCAACCATCAAGGAGATGTTTCCTGGTCTCAGGCAAGAAAATCTGCCTTGTTTTATAAACAACATGGTGCTTTAAATAATTAATACAAAATACTGATTTTTTGCATGAATTACTTATGTAAAACATACCATGGCAAAACAACCATGCTGCCTTTAATGATTAATGCAAGAATATTATTGTTGTTATTAGTATTATAATTAATGCAAAAATACAACTGTGATACATCTTCTTTTGAGAAATTCACCTGTATATGTGCTGAATACCTCTTGAGTGGTTCTTAGATGCCCCGAATTTGGGAAGCCCTGGATTACTGTCTTATCTGTGATGACTCAGGCGGCCCACCACTTTTCTCTCGCTGACCACCGTCAAACCCTCATGTGCCCAGTGAGTCATGACCCTGTGGGTTTGTTACAAGTGCATCATTTATACAGAAGTCTGTTTTTTTGTCCTCAGTAGCTTACGATAAATACATTTTATTACCCGATGTCAATGGCATTGTAAACATGAATGCAAATGAATGACTGGTATTTCGTTATTTGGTTTTGAGTTGATCTGGATGATCAAAAATCCTTTGGAATGAAATGCAAAATCAAATTTTATTGTTTAGTTTTTAAGAATTAAAAAGTTGAGACTATACAGATTATGAATATATTTTCTCTGAATCTCTGGGGTCAGTAGTTTTATTTTTATGTGCCATGGAACCATACATTTTGGAATTGTGGTGCCACCCGTTCTCCACCCCCACGCCAGTTTTCCTGTGTGTATGAAATGTACCTGTGCACTTTTCCAGGGAGAGAGTATGGTCTTCCTTCTGGAGAGAAAGACGCATGTACTTGGTTGTGAAGTGAAAGGATTACTGGGGATGATAAGGCTGATTGCTGTTGAAATGTTTTTGTGATAAGCCGGTGTCATCTAACATATGACTTGTCATCGTTACTGTTTTGGAGGGAAAAATTGCACCAGCACATTTTTAGTCTAGCTTGTAATCCACAGTAATATGAAGTGGTCAGGATCTAATCATGCTCACTGTTGATAAACATTCAAAATAAACCATCTTCTCAGTTCTAAAGTCTTACGAGGCATCTATCCAGAAGGAGCTGAGAGTTTATGGCAGATGTTCAGAATACAACCCCACTGTCCTATGTTAAGGCACCAGTCCATCCATAGATGGACTTCTCATTCCCCAGATACCTTTTTGTAGTGGAGAGTCACAGCTTTTGCTAATACTAACTAAGCAGTATAAAAATGTTCTGAAATGTAGGAGAGGGATGACTTTCTTGCAAAACTTAAAAAAAAAATGTTCTGTTCTCTTACCTATGAATTGTTAGAGAAGCCTCTCAAACTGCCTGCTAGCTGTGTTTTCTTGTTTGTACAATTACTCAGGCCAAGTTGATTAAGACTAATTTTGGTCAAAATAAATTCCTGCCTGGGCAAACAACCAATGTGCAGATTCTCAACCAGAGGCAATTAAGGTGAGATTCATGTTATGATGGAAATTCTTAATAATGATGGCAGCATTAGACATAATTCTGATGAACCAATGGCAACATAATTTTTGTAGCATACCAGGCTACCCTAGAATTTACTTGCTATATTTTTTCTTACTTTAGAGTTGCTCTTTGATTCTGGCACATTATTCTCTCTGGTAATGGTTTCAAATTAGCCTGTCTGATTCATGGCTGCACAGAGAAGTTTTCTCAGGAGCTAGTAGGATGATTATTGGGAAAAAAAGCCATGGAGAGACAGATGGTGGACTTTATTTTACTGGCTCATCTGCTTTTGCAGGGAATGATTATACATTCAAAGTAAGTGGCACCAGAAGTCTCATCTAACTGAGGTTCATCTCACATGTTTCCTTGAGGAGTACCTAAAATACAGCATCACGACAGCCCCAAACCTGAGCAAGTGTAGAGAGCAGGCCCCCAGGATCTGGTCATGGTGTGAGCTGGGGCTGGAGCAGATCGGGAGGTCTTACTACCTCGTTGTCAGATGAGAATTTGGTCTGACATACAGGTCTCTGTTTCCACCTGTAGACAGTTTGTGGCATAACTCTTCCTTCTTTTGAGCTGATATTGACTCCTGCGTAATCTCCATTCATCAATCCTGGCTATGCTCTTTGGAAGCAATGTGGAACTAACTGATTCCTGTTCCACCTGGCAGGTATCTTGGATGTGAGCTAGAATGCCAACTCAAGTCTTCTACAGGCTAAATATTCCCAATTCCTTGTCTCATTCCCCATTTGAGATGGACTGGGTCCTGGCTCATAAGCCCTCTGAATTACAGGAAATTGGAAGAGACAGAATGGGTTTAGTTTAAATTTGCTTAACCCACTTACATGGTACAAACAAATTGAATATTCAATACAAGGCTCATAAAAATAAAAGAGGCTTGTTAACTTGGTTTTAAAGGATAAAGCAGGTGTACTGGCATTGAATGACCATCTTTCCGGTCGCTTGTTCTTGATCCAGGCAGCATATCCTTAGGTCCAGGCCCTGTGTCTTTATAGACCATTGACAGATGTGAAAGAGACTTAGTGGTTTGACCCCTTTATGTGAAGCTGACCCACCCTTGTTCTCCATGGCAGGTAGACTGACATTTTGAGAAGCCAGCTGGGTTGTAAATAGGTCCTGCAAAGAGAAAAGACACCACACCATGTCCTGCAAGGAGAAGAGACACACAAGCCACATCCCACACCAGACATGGCTTATAAGTGCAGGATTTACAGATGAGAGTTTCCAGAACTCTGGTGGAGGTTTCAGGATCTCTAGAGACAGGTTTGCTTTGGGGACTTTGGGGCGGCTGGGTAGGCAGACCAATTCAACCAGAAGCTTTTTGCTCCTTTCTTGGTGTTTCCCATCAGATATTGCTGATTGGAAAAAATAGGTTCTGCAGCCGGAAGACCATTTGTCAGCCAGGACCACTTACCCCATTTCCTCTCCTCTTCCCTTTCTCCAGGCTAACTTTGATTTCATCTCCCTGGTGCTGAGCTAAGGATTATGTGCCTTGTAGGATTCTGCTATCCAGTCATTTGATAGGATATTGGACTGCCCATTATCACATAGGAAATACTGTAATGGGGTGGCCCAGAGAGGAGATAATAGAGAGGTGATTAAAACCTGGCACGCTTTTATGGGCATCTCAGGAGTGGGAACTTGAGATAATCCTATTCCTCATTTCATGATGGTTGAAACCATCAGCTGTCATGGACTTTCTCCTGTTTTATTTCATTTTTTCCCATCTCTTATGTATAGGTATCCAGTCTAATGTGCTTGCTGTTTGTCCTTGGTTATGTATGATCCATGTGACATATAATGTGTCCCTCTGTATGTGTTTGTAGCCTACATAAGCAGTATGGTGTTGTAGGTCTTGCTTTATCTCCAGGTGCCTCTGTGGGCAGGGCCAGTTCAGTGTTTCTGCTGCTTCCGTGTTCCCCGCAGCAGGTGGCTCTCTCTGCAGTTCTCTCCTCCTCATTCCCAGCCTGCAGTCAACCCCCTGGCACTTCAGAGTCTGTGGTGCTTGGGTGACCATGCCTGTAGAGCTGTGTGAGTTTGGGGTGCATTCCCAGGAACAGAACCTGGTGATGTAGAGGACTCAGTTAGGAGAGGGATGCAGTGAACCCGTTTATACTCTCATTGGCAGACAATGCGATCCTTGTCCTCTTACATTCTTATTAACTCTGGCACTTTCTGTCTGCTTAATTTGCTAGTGTGAAGTGGTGTCTCTTTCTATACTTGTTAGCCATTTGGGCTTCTTCTATGGGGAATATTCTATTCTTCTATGGCATTTCATGTCTTTTTCTTGTTGATTTGGAAAACCTACTTGTATATTCTTGATACAAAGACATTTCAGAAATGACAACTATCATAAAAATTTTCTTCCTAAAATATCTGAATGTGGTTGCTAATATTTTAAGACTTCTGCAGTTTCCCTTTAATTGTGAGTGAGAGTGAAAGCTAGGTAAGAGAGGCTCTTACTGCTTTCCTGTGGAAAATTCCACAAGGACCTGCAATGTACTCATCTACCCCTGTGTCTGTGTACAGTCTTAATAAATGTACCTACCAGATGTCAGCTAGAGCCCTCTCTTCAGAGCTGGGTGAAATTGCTTTGAAAAACTTTTCCTTCAATATTTTGTAACCAGATAAAGTAACCCCCAGAATTCATGGAATTCTGGGATAAGTATCAAGATCCTCTTTGCTTTGGGGCTGTCCTGTTCCATATCAACATGATAGCTGAATGTCCCTTTCATTTGTTACTACTAGAAATGCTCCTGTGTCACACATTTGCTAATGTTAAGTTGATTGTCTAAAGTCGAAGGAGTTAGAGCATGGGGTCACTCCCTGAAACTTGAGTGCTCCTGTCACATTGTTTCTTGTCTTCCCCCCAGCCTCCCTCCCTAACCAGCATTGCTGTAAATTCCTCTCCTTCCATTATTTAGAGCAATTTGGCTCTCCCCAAACTTAACTACTCAGACCCCAAAGTGCTTAGCAAAACAAAATGTCCTCTTGTTAGACTGATACCCCGAGAAGCTAGCTGGGTCATAAGTAGGTCCTGCAGAGAGAAAAGGCTCCTTAACATTGCAACACCAACAAGTGGGAGGTGGCCTTTCTTCAGGATGCCATGTTTTTGCATTAGGATAGGTGAGCCCTTTTGGAAGGGGAATGGGAAACATTTCTAGAGCAGAGTTGCCTTTTCTCATTCTTCGGGACCTAAAGCTTTACACTGGTCTTATTAACGCAGGTTGTAAAAAGAACGTGGATCTTGGAACACTATGTGCTCTGACACTTGTCAACTTGGGTAAGTGGCTTATTAATGCTGTGTCTCCATCTTCCTCATTGTCTGATGAAGATACTAAAACCTACTTTTGCAGCCTTGTTTGGAGGAGTAGAGGTAATATAGGGGGCCTACTATGATTCCTGCCATAGAGTAGGTGTCTGTAACATGGTAGGCCATTATTATATACTCCAGTGTGACAGTGAAGAACTCTGGAAGGCAGCACAGACACCAGGCACACTGGGATGGGTGCTGGGACTCTAGAATGGCAAATAATTGATGAGCAGTATTTTGGTAAACTGCTAGAGAAAATGAAGGTGAATTTTCTGAAAGATACAGTTGGATTCTCACAGAGCAGCTTGCTTACCAATGAATGATTGTTGTTGGTCTTGGATTCTTCATCTTTTGATATAATTACTGTTGCAAAGATTCCATTTGGCTCTGATATTAGGTAGTGGAAAGAAATGCTGAAAGCTCTCTTCAAGGCCAAAATGCCCATAGGGAAAAGTCATAAAATCCTTGCAATTCAAATATACCTGAATTGCAGTAACAAATAAGACTGCAGCGTCTTTCCAGCCCTGGAGATCTGCTCTGGGAGCATGAATCCACATTTCATATCTCTGTATCCATTTAGATTTATGGGCACAAGAATTTTCAAATTTTCTAACTTTAAAATGGTTTACTCTATATGCATCTGCCTCCTTAGTTCCAATTAGCGTTTGTGCAAGAAAGTTAAAGGAAGATTCGGAGGATATTATGCAACTTCATGTGACTTCACTGTTCATATGCATTACTTCCAACATTTGCTCCAAAGCTAAGTTTTGTATGGAAAAAATTAAAAAATTCCATTGGTTTCTACAAAATATTCAGCTAGATAGTTATATAGAAAAAACTTTACCCTTGAAATGAGCCACCTTAAGAGAAACTAAAATAATATGATTGAGTGAATAGTGCATTTAGTTTTTTCAGCTACTTCAAGAAAATGTAGACAAGGGGACAATGAATTTACATGACTAGTTGGTATTAAATTAAAAGCCCTATACACACAAATTCATGATACAGTGAAATATAGGTTTAGTTGGTTGGTTGTGCTCCATGATTCCTGTAACTTGAGAGCCTATGTCCTTTCTCCAGATATTCAGAACTTGTGGGTGGAGGAACCCCTGTATCAGATCCTTGCAGACCCTCTAAACTGCATGCATCTCCCCAGGGCACAGGATCACCCATTTCAACCCACTTGTCACCAGGTCTACCACCAAGTCTAGATAAGCTCTGCCCATCTGTGGAAATGGAGATTGACTCTCCCTGCTTGAGCAGTTGCTTTTTACCTGATGCATGAGAAACCAGGAGACCTGCTCTGTGACCAGGCATGTACAGCCTAGAACTAGAGGGCAGTCAACCCCATTTTTGATAACTGGAGATGAGGGCAAACAGATAAATTCTTCCTCCCCAAGCTAAGACGAGCTATCCTGAGATGCAGTAGTTCGTCTGGCTCCTTGGAAGATGGTCTTGCTTGATTGAGTGCTCAGCTGTCCTCAGTGCGGCCAGCTTAGCCACGCACCCTTATGTTTACTCTTGTTTCTTCCCTGGCTCATTCTCTTGCTCTTCCACTCATGTTTCCCTGGGTGCTACCATCCCTGACAAAACTGTAGCTCATAAGCTCTGCTTTCTGGGGGACTCAGGCTAACACAGCTCTCTTCTCACTTTAATATAACATCCAGGCAATACCATTTCACTGATACTGACTTCACATATGATTTCATCAGTATCTGCTGTAGGATTCTGTCTTTCAAGAGTATAATGTGGAACACTTTCATCAAGGAGCCCATGGACACTCAGAGATACCCACTCAAAGTGTATCTGTTACCTCTATGTTTCAGTAGTTCTACTGAATTTTGCTTTGATTTGAACATTTAATGTGTCAGAACTTGCATCCGTGGACCTAATGATAATTCCACTTCTTTACAAAGCTAATGTGCCCTGCATAGCTGACTATGAAACCAGGATGTTGTCTTAGGTGGGGAAGCAAACTTTGTCCTCTGGCTCTTCATTGTAGATTAATAGATTTGTCCATATTTGTGACATGACACCAGCACTATATCCCAAACAAAGCCTTTTGATAACACATTAGTTTTGGGTCCCCTTTGCCTGTGTAAAGGGCTTAAGAACTGTACCTACCTGGAACTTACATGTAAAAAACACTCAAGGGGAAAGTGAATAAAATAATTACTTGGGGGAGAGAAATGAGTTCATTAGGTTGGAGGGATGGGAAAAAGATGGTGGCACGAGAAGTGATACAGAAACCTGCTCCCAAAACCACATGTAACATGAAAATATAGCAAATACAACTAATCCTGAAAGAGAGACCTGAAGACTGCTACAGACTGCCTACATCTGGGGAAAAGATAAGAGCTCAAGAAAAGGGTAAAGTAGCAAAGTCATGGTCCGGGGGGACCCAAACCTTCCCTCCACCCCAGCTCACAGGCAGGAGGAAGAGAAACAGAGTGCAGAGGGAGTAGAAGCCCAGGACAGCTAAACACCCAGCCCTGGAGATCTGCTCTGGGAGCGTGAATCCACATTACATGGCTCTCTGGAGATTAGTGGCATTGGAAAGCAAAGACAGGTAGAATACTCAGACAGACTGAGATTCCACCCACTGTGAAGAACAGGTATGCACAACCATCCCCCTGGGACAAAAGAAAGGTGGGCACTTTGGAAGACTTCCCAATGGCAAGAGGGGTGCTAAAGGGGCAATGATTACAATGAGCTTGATGATCAGGAGAAAGGGCAGGTGGACAAAATCATCCCAGCACACTGAGCCCAGCAGGTTAGGAATTCTCAGAAGCTTCAAATGCTCCATCCCCCTGGTTGATAATACAGCCCTGAGGCCTCCTACTGTGATATGCAGCCTGCTACTCCTTCTTTCTGGCGGGCTCTGGTCCCACACACCTGCTGCCTCCACCATTGCACCAGGCCAGCTGGAGGATGGCCTCATCTGTGGAAGCTGCAGGGGCATAACACAGAGGCTCCTCCCTGTGCTCTTGGCCCTACAGCTGGGAAGCAGCAAAGAACTCTTTCCTCCTGGTAAGCACCGGTGCTGCTTGCCTGCGACCCCTACCATTGCTACAGGTGCTCTGCAGCTCCAGAGAGTAGAGCTTCTGGGCACTACAAGGTGCCATCTACACAGAACTATAATTCCATGGGAATCACTAAAAAAATGAAATGGCAAAAAATTTTGTACAAAGAAAAATACAGCAGAAGATGCCAGAAAGAGGGCTAAGTGAAACTGAAACCATCAATCATTTTGATAAAGATTTCAAAATAAGAATCATAAACATGCTCACAGAGCTACAGAAAAAAGCTCAAGATCTCAGGGAAGACTTCAAGAAAGAGCTAGAAACTTTGAAAAATACAGTACCCAAAATGAAACATACAATGGAGGGATTTAAAAGCAGATTAGATAAGGTAGAGGAGATGGTAAATAATACAGAAATTAGAGAACAGGAAAACAAAGAAGCTGAGGCACAGAGAGAAAAAAGGATCTCTGGGAATGAGAGAATAATAAGAGAACTGTGTGACCAATCCAAACAAAACAATATTTGCATTATAGGGATACCAGATAAAGAAGAGAGAGAAAAAGGGATACAAAGTGTCTTTGAGGAAATAATTGCTGAAAACTTCCCTAATCTGGGGAAGGAAATAGTTTCTCAGGCCATGGAAGTGCAGAGGTCTCCCAACACAAGTACTCTAGGAAGACAAAACCAAAACATATAATAATTAAAATGGCAAAGATCAAGGACAAGGAGAGAGTATTGAAAGCAGCCAGAGAGAGAAAAAAGATCACCTACAAAGGAAAATCCATCAGGCTATCATCAGACTTCTCAGCAGAAACCTTACAGACCAGAAGGGAGTGGCATGATATATTTAATGCAAAGAAACAGAAGGGCCTCAAACCAAGACTACTCTACCCATCAAGATTAGAATTTAAATTTGAAGCAGGGATTAAACAGTTTCCAGATGAGCAAATGTTGAAGGAATTTACCTCCCACAAACTGTCTCAAGAGGGTATTTTAAAGAAACTTCTATAGATGGAAGTGCTCTTAAGGCTAAATAGCTGTCACTGGAGAAAATAAAACCAGAATAAAGGAAGTAGACCAATTAATTACTAAGCAAATGTAGAATTAAATAAACTACTCACAAAGTTAGTCAAGCGGTACACAAAGAGCATAGAATATGATACCTAATATATAAAGAGTGGAGGAGGAATAAGAATGGAGAAAAAAAGAACATTTAGATTGTGTTTGAAATAGCATAACAAGGGAGTTAAGTTAGACTGTTAGAAAGTAAGGAAGCTTCCCTTTAACCTTTGATAACCACAAATCTAACCTGCAATGGCAATATGTACACAGGTATTGATAATTACCCTAAATGTAAATGGACTGAATGTACCAATCAAAAGACACAGAGTTACAGAATGTAAAAAAAATCGAGACCCATCTATATGCTGCCTAAAAGAGATTCACTTCAAACCCACAGACATACATAGACTAAAAGTGAAGGGATGGAAAAAGATATTGCATGCAAACAATAGGGAGAAAAAAGCAGAAGTAGCAGAACTTACATCACACAAAATAGATTTCAAAACAAAGAAAGTAAGAAGGGACAAAGAAGGACATTATATAATGATAAAGGGTTCAGTCCAACAAGAAGTTACAACCATTATAAATATCTATGCACCCAATATAGGAGCACCTAAATATGTGAAACAAATCCTCGCAGAATTAAAGGGCGGAACTAGAGTACAATGAATTCATTTTAGGAGATGTCAACACACCACTTGCTCCAAAAGACAGATCAACCAGAGAGAAAATAAATAAGGAGGCAGAGGCACTGAACAACACATTAGAACTGATGGACCTAACAGACATCTACAGAACACTCTACCCCAAAACAAGAGGATACACATTCTTCTCAAGTGTTCATGGAATGTTTTCCAGAAGAGATCACATACTAGGACACAAAAATAGCCTCTGTAAATTCAAAAAGATTGAAATTGTGTCAATTAGCTTCTCAGACCACAAAAGTATGAAACATAGAAATAGATCATGCAAAGAAAACAAAAAAGCACACAAACACATGGAAGCTTAATAACATGTTCCTAAATAATGGATCAATGACCAAATAAAAACAGAGATCAAGAAATATATGTAAACAACAAGTCAACACCCTAAAATCTGTGGGATGTGCTGAAGGCAGTTCTAAAAGGAAAGTATATTGCAATACAGGCTTACCTCCAGAAAGAAAAACAATCCCAAATGAACAGTCTAAACTCACAATTAATGAAACTAGAAAAAGAAGAACAAATGAGGCCCAAAGTCAGTAGGAGGAGGCACATAATAAACATCAAAGCAAAAATAAATAAAATGGAGAAGAATAAAACAATAGAATCAATGAAACCGGGAACTCTGGTTCTGTGAGAAAATAAACAAAATAGATAAAATCAAGAAAAAAAGACTGTACACACATAAACAGAATGAGAAATGAGAAAGGAAAAAAATCACTATGGACACCACAGAAACACAAAGAATTATTAGAGAATACTATGAAAAATTATATGCTAACAAATTAGATAACCTAGAACAAATGGACAACTTTCTAGAAAAATACAGCCTTCTAAGACTGACCCAGGGAGAAACAAAATCTGAACAGACCAATTACTAGCAATGAAATCAAATTGGTAATCAAAAGACTACCTAAGAACAAAACTGCCATACCAAATGGCTTCACTGCTGAATTTTATCAAACATTTAGAGAAGAGCTAATAATCATCCTCATTAATGTTTTCCAAAAAATAGAAGAGGAGGGAATACTCCAAAACTCATTCTATGAGGTCAGCATCACTCTTATACCAAAACCAGACAAAAAATAACCCCAAAAAAGAAAATTACAGACCAATATCTCTGATGATCATAGATGCAAAAATACTCAACAAAATATTAGCAAACAGAGTTCAAAAATACATCAAAAAGATCATCCATCGTGATCTAGTGGAATTTATTCCAGGGATGCAAAGATGGTACAATATTTGAACGTCCATCAACATCATACACCATATCAACAACAACAAAAAAGGACAAAAATCACATGATCATCTCCATAGATGCTAAAAAAGATTTGACAAAATTCGACATCCATTCATGATAAAAACTCTCAACAAAATGGTTATAGAGGGCAAGTACCTCAACATCATAAAGGCCATATATGACAAACCCAAAGCCAACATCATATGTGACAGCAAAAAGTTGAAAGCTTTTCCTCTAACCAAGGAGGTGAAAGACCTATACTCTGAAAACTACGAGACACTCTTGAGAGAAATTAAAGAAGACACTAATAAATGGAAATAAATCCCATGCTCATGGATAGAATAATTAATATTGTCAAAATGGCCATCCTGCCTAAAATAATCTACAGATTCAATGCAATTCCTATCAAAATACCAATGGCATTCTTCAACAAACTAGAACAAGTAGTTCTAAAATTCATATGGAACCACAAAAGACCCAAATAGCCAAAGCAACCATGAGAAGGAAGAATAAAGCAGGGGGAATAATGCTCCCCAACTTCAAGCTCTACTACAAAGCCACAGTAATCAAGACAACTTGGTACTGGCCTAAGGACAGACCCATAGATCAATGGAACAGAATAGAGAGCCCAGATATAAACACAATCATATACACAATTAATATATGATAAAGGAGCCATAGATATACAATGGGGAAATGAGAGCCTCTTCAACAACTGGTGTTGGCAAAACTGGACAGCTACATGTAAGAGAATGAAACTGGATTATTGTCTAACTCCATACACAAAAGTAAACTTGAAATGGATCAAAGACCTGAATGTAAGCCATGAAACCATAAAACTCTTAAAAGAAAACATAGGTAAAAATGTCTTGAGTATAAACATGAACCACTTTTTCCCGAATATATCTCCCCAGGCAAGGGAAACAAAAGCAAAAATTAACAAACAGTACTACACCAAACTAAAAAGGTTTTGTATAGGAAAGGACACCATCAGCAAAAAAAAAACGGCATCTTACAATATGGGAGAATATATTCATAAACAACTTATCTGATAATTGGTTAACATCCAAAATATATAAAGAGCTCACATGCCTCAACACCCCTCCCAAAAAAAAAAAACGAATAAAAAATGGGCAGAGGATCTAAACAGACATTTTTCCAAGGAAGAAATTCAGATGGCCAACAGGCACATGAAAAGGTGCTCCACATCACTAATCATCAGGGAAATGCAAATTAAAACCACAATGAGAAATCACCTCACACCAGTTAGGATGGCTAACATCCAAAAGACAAGAAACAACAAATGCTGGTGAGGACACAGAGAAAGGGGAACCCTCCTGTACTGTTGGTGGGAACTTAAATCAGTTAAACCCTTGTGGAAGAAATATGGAAGTCCCTCAAAAAACTAAAAATAGAAATACCATTTGACCCCAGAACTCCATTCCTAGGAATTTACCTGAAGAAAACAAGATCCCTGATTCAAAAAGACATATGCACCCCTGTGTTTATCACAGCACTATTTGGAATAGGCAAGATATGGAAGCAACCTAACTGTCCATCAGTGATGAATAGATAAAGAAGAGGTGGTACATATACACAATGGAATATTATTCAGCCACAAGAAGAAAACAAATCCTACCATTTGCAACAACATGGATTGAGCTAAAGGGTGTTATGCTCAGTGAAATAAACCAGGCAGAGAAAGACAAATACCAAATGATTTTCCTCATTTGTGGAGTAGACAAACAAAGCAAAACTGAAGGAATGAAACAGCAGCAGACTCACAGACCCCAAGAAGGGACTAGAGGTTACCAAAGGGAAAGAGGATGAGAAGGATGGATGGGGAGGGAGGGGGAAGGGGATTAAGGGGCACTATAATTAGTTCTCACAATATAGGTAGGTCACGGGAAAGGCAGTATAGCACAGAGAAGACAAGTAATGACTCTGTAGCATCTTACTAAACTGATGGACAGTGATTGCAATGGGGTGTGTGTGTGGGAGCTTGATAATATGGGTGAATGTTGAAACCACAATGTTGCTCATGTGAAACCTTCGCAAGATTGTATATCAATGATACCTTAAAAAAATTTATACATAGTCCTTTGACTATACAGTAGAGGACTCAGAAAGCAGTGCTCTGAACTAGTTTAGCCCAGGGAAACAATGAATGCTTGCCCTGTGTTACCTGTACTGGCCTGTTTCATGAGCCAGGGAGGATGTAATCCAATACTTCCTTGGGAAGTGTTTATTTGGTTCGTGTCCTGGCCAAATAAGGCTGAGCTTCTTCTGGGTTAAGGCACTTCCTTGCTCTACTGAAAATGGATGGGCTTTCAGACTTCACTGTTGGTGTGGACATTTGTTTTTTTTACTTGCTCACGGTTCCTCTCCACTTTTATAGTAGCAAGACTCAGCATTTTCTTTGAGCAATCATCCCTGACCTAAGTTATCCATAGTTTTGACAGGGTTATCACTCTTCCCTTCCCAGCCCAATTCCAGGATTTTAGAGGAATAAGCTTATTAGTATACCTGTCCTCAGCACATTGGTTGGCTCAGGAATGGGCGTGTGACATGATTTGGGTAAAGAGGATCAGGCCCAGGATTTTTACTGGAACAGTTGGGGAAAAGAAATGCTCCTTCCACTGGTTTGAGGCAGTAAGGCTGATCTTGGAGCTACTGAGGGTCACAGTAAGGTAAAAGACTATGTGAGCATGAAGTCTACATGAAGAAAACTTCTGCAAAGGAAAATTTCCACAGAGATAAAAATGGGTACCTTCTGACAATACTAAGTGAACACCCAGATCCAGCCATGGACTGTTTACCCTTGGACTTTCCAGATATTATAGTCCATAAATTTCCTTTATGCTTAAGCCAGTTTGATTTAGCTTATGGTTACTTACCACAGAGAGTCCTAAGTAATGTGTTCAGAATAATAGGGATTGAGATATATATTGATAGCTGATACTAGTATAACTCCGTTAATAATATTTTGGAACATTTTGAGATAAGATGAATATAGTCCTTGAGCTGCAAACACCTAACTTTTCCCTTCTCACCCCACTTCTGTGGCCCCTCCAAGGAGGTCATCGCCACAGCCTTTTACTTCTATCTTCCTCCTGCCCCCATACCTTCCTTCCTAGGAAATTTGCTTATTCAAGTGGATGTTTATGAAACAAATGCCCTTGTATTCCTGTGTCCCTCCCTTTGGAAGCAGCTGAGGTGAGAAAAGTAAACAATCCTATCCCCATGTAGGAAATAATACTGTTTAAAGAAGGAGACAAGAAGGTGTATCAGTTATAAGCTTTTTCTTTTTTTTTAGAATTGAAGCTTTTGAGTTTATCTACACCCACTATATTCATACTTACAATTTGATATCTGCATACAAAAGCTATGTAAAAATCCATTTTTCCCAAATATACAAATTTTCTTTTTGGATAATTTAAAACATTTTGATCACAGAGTTTTAGGCTGAAAAAAATATTACCAACCTAGCAATATCACTTAACACCGTTTGCAAAACACAAATCTTCCTATGACTGTTAATCTTGTCTTATTTCGTGATATTTTTCTGATTCTTGGGACATGAAAACACTATGGGGGGAAAAAGTCTTTTCTCTGGAGAAAGCATAGAGAACTAATTTGGCTCTAGAGTCAAATGAAAAATGCCAAGTTAATTAGGAAGAACCAAAAGAAAGAAGTGGCTTACCGTCAGCTCATTCGTGCTGTGATATCTTCTCTATCAACAATACATGTGCAATTAAATAAAGTGTCTTCTTTTGTCTTACATTGTGCTCTGTAATTTACATGAGTATTATCTGCATCCTGAGGAGGACAGATTTACATCTGATTGTCTTGTGCATAAGGTGGGTCAGCTTTAAGCTTTAAGAAAGCCACAAACAGCGTTTTTACCTGCACGATATTGCTCTGGAAGGAGGCATTAATTCATGTGGAAACACACTAGAAATGCACACTTTTTGCATTTGCAAACATTTATACAGCACAGTAAAAATTCTGTGATAAGGCCAAACCTTTTTTTACCCCTAGTCTGTTTTTTTTTGTGTATGTTTTTAATGTATTTTTTTAAAGATTAAAGTAAAACGTTTCAATTGTAAAAAATACACACCGGGCAAATCCTTACCTGGAAAATAAATATCTACATCACAGTACAATAAAATTTCTTCTCTATAAAATTTAAATATGGATTATAATCTATCACTATCAAAAGAAACACTATGCTAATATTTCCATATTATTAAAATAACAGGAAAAATGATGAGCTTATTTTAGAACCTGATGCCACCGCCATTGGAAAGGGCAAGGGATTCAAATGTCTGTAAGGACTCTCCTTTGGGAATAGGATCTGTGACTTGGTGGTTCACTTAAATTCAGTTTATGAAAAAGGTTTAGCCTTACAAATGCTGGCTACATTTCAAAAACCATAAGACCGATTTCACTATTCATGACTCATGCAGCAAAAGGTCAATATGACACCAATAGGTTAGAGTTCCATAGAATAAAAAATGTATCACTGACAATGACATGCTTTGAGGGTGCTCAGCAGTCCCATGGAAGCTGAGTCTGTGGGGGCTTAGTGTTGAGGAGTGGCCGAGGTTTGCACACCTGATCACGGAAGAGCAATGACAAAGGCGTTGCTGGAGCAGAGCTGGGCCTGGCGGTCCACCTGGATGACCATGCTGCAGACGGAAGAGGTGTCACTCGGGGCACAGGTGAGGGTGCATCGCTGGGCTGAGGCATCAACCCGGCAAGCACGTCCTTGAGGACCGAGGCTCATTTAACTAGAAAAAGCTCTGAGGCAGCACATGGTGTTTTGAGCAGAATCATTAAGTTCTTACTTTTTCAATATTTCTGGAAATACTGCATGTCTCAGTTGAAGAGTACACACACACACACACACACACACACACCATACCACTCATCCCCAAAAGTTAAGTAATTTATAAATAAGAATTCCGGTTGTACGGGTGTGTTCTGCTCTCCTGGGATGTCTCCCCACCATGAGGGGTTTCCATCAGGTCCACACTTGATTTGAAAGTCCGGACAATAAGAAAAAAGGTTTTAAAAAATCCAGAGCGAATCCTTCCTAACTGAGTCTTAGGAGATGGAGCCTTGAGATGCACTAAGTACCCTAATCAGTTACAGAGGAAATGAATCACTTGACCACTGGAGTCATGATGCTTTAAGCCCTTGTAACCTTTCCTTTCAACCTGAAGTACCTGGAGTCTTGTTCTACTCACTATAAAGTATTCAGTCTTCAACAAGATTTTTAGATCAGCAATTTGCCTGTTTAAGGCAATACTTTAAGGAGCTGAGGATCAAACATAAATTTACTTGGGACTGGCTGGATTACTGTAGATATACTACAGTATTTGGCCAGTGCCCAATCATGGTTAATCCTCAAAGCATTCCAGTTTAGCTTTAGAGTAGGCTCTGTACTTATATTTGAATCTGGGTGTGTCTGATGTACTACAGAATCTCTGTCAAATTGAGGACACTTTCCTAGGAAGGCATGATACCCAACTCATCTATGAACCCTCCAATGCCCACCGCCCCTCATGCCTTCCTCTTATTCCCTTCTGGGGGGAAACTTGCCCCACACCACAAAGCTTCTCAGAGTAACCCTGGAGCGTAGATGGTGATTATGCAGTTATGTTTCAAAGAGTAGTTCTCCGAGGAGAGTCAACAGGGCGATCTGAGATGTTAACAAAGCAAGAAGTTAGGGTGACTGGCTAGAGGCTGCCTAGGAAAACAGAACCAAAACAAACAAACAAACAATCTTCAAAGCAAGTTATCTGCCCATGAACTTCACTGCATCCTTTCTCTGGTTAGCAAGTTCCACAGCAATGTCCTTGTCTCTTTTTCCCCAGAGGCTGGTATAACTGCTTTAGTGCATAAAACATACTTTCTTCCAAGATTTTTTCCAGTCATACTTGGGATTTTCAAAGCGGTTCCTCTCCCTCTTCCAAGGTCATCCTACCTTTCTCTAAATAGTTGATGAGAGTGTCAAATTCTTATTATGAATCAATACCAAATATACTTTCCTTAACTGTGACGAAGGCGATAATTTCTAATAAAGCTAGAAATTTGAATATGAAAGAAACCATCAAAAGAGCCAGATTCCCACTACTCCCACCCCTGAAATTTGTACAATATTAAGAATGGGTAACATTTTAGAGTTCACGACTTATTCAATAGATGAAAAAACCCAGACCCAAAGGTCACAAATCTACCAGTTGATAAAGCACAAACTAGAACTCAGACATTCTGAATTCTGAGCCAGTTAAAAAGAATTAGCTCACTGGGTTTTCACAGTGACTTACATTCCTTTGTTTTTAGGTAAATCTCACTGATATGGCTTATTTTCCCCAATATTTCCAGGATAAGGCAGTTCAAGGCAGCCAAAGGAATAGTTTTTGTCTACTATGCCAGTGAAAAATGAGATACGTTCAATTGCGTGGGGACATCCAGTGCCTGTTTTCTGATGTTGAAGCCAGTAGGGGGTCACCGTTTGTTTTCTAGGCACAAGCACTCCAGCATTTGTCACCAGGGAGGTGGGTGAGGCAGAGATGGTAGTGAAGGTTCATGTGCACGGTCTGCAGGTGTTTTCTGCTGGGTATCTGTCAGGGCAGTGCTATAGGGACAGAGAGGGTCAGTGGCCAGGCCAGTCTTTGTTTAGCAATAGTCAAGCCTAAGAATCTGAGGAAAAATGGAACTAGGAAACATTCATACGTTGAGCAGAGAGCCTAAGGATCTAAGGAAGCCTCCTCAAACCCTCTGTACCTGAAGAGGCTCTCAGCACCCTGTATTTCCTTCAACTCAGAGTGGTACCTCACTACTCTCTCCTCAGAACTGCCCCAGAGAAAAATTCAAATTTCAGCTTGTTATCTCTCCTCGATTAGATTTGACCCAGGGGAAACTCTGTTGTCAGCACAGCAAAGATGCAATCAGGAGAAATAACTTCAGGAGTTTGGGAAATAATGGATCCCATGTCACTGAGAAGTGACAACATTCTGTAAATAGATTTGATTTGTGTGGAAGTTTTCTCTGAGACTACATTGTAAAGAAGCCTCCTAGGATGAGGTAATACTATGTGGATTTTTGGAAATTGTTGAGTCATTAACCTTCACAAAGACTTCCAATTTCTTTGGGCTCATTAAAGAAAATTGTCCTTATGGCCTCAATCAGTCAAGTACCTGCACATCTCTGAGTCACACCGTTGTATAGCTTGAATTAAATCACAGGATCATAGAAATTACAGTGAAAAGACAGCTGATTTTTTTCAGGAACAAACATTCTTATACATTCCCAGTTATGCAGCTAGTTGAGAATGAAGAGTGCTGTGAACAGCATGCTCTTGAATAAATCAAAAATTTTCAGAGCTTTCCCTAGGAAGCTGAAAGCTACTTCTAACTAAAGGTGGTCTGTGCCATGCTAATCTGAGCCTGAAAAATCAGGATTGGATCAAGCTGAACATATTATCTTGGTTTTAAGGCTTCTTTAGTCTTCTGCTGTGCCATTTTGCTTGCTTGAGTCTCTGACCAGATGGGAGCTGGTGATGGCTTGGTGCTGGTGAATTAATGATTGTCCCCACCCCACCTCCACAACTGTAAAACCTTCAAAGCATTCACATCAAAGGACTAGATAACAAAATGCAATAGTTACAAGTACCCGCATTCAAGGGGCAATTTCATCCATGTCTATGCTAAGAACTACCTCCCTTTGACCCCAAACAATCCCTCCCAATACAAAGAAACAAAGCAACAAACAAAAAAGAGCTAGGCAATGGAATGAAATGACACCCAGTAGTGCTGTAGGAATTATGAGAATGAAGTCAGTCAGTCTAATCCTCAAACACTTCCAAGAACAATGGGGGAAAGAGTTCTGTGGGGCATTCCACCTTCATGTGCAGGAAGCGGCTGGCATGGCAGGCTCCAATCATTCGCAGGTCTGTCACCTTCATCAGGAGTTTTGGCCAAAAGTGTGTTACATGGTGTTTTCGGTAATTGATATAGTGTTCAAAGGCCAGCAGGAAACTATCTTGGTATTTTTCTATTCTCTCAACGCAGGCGAGCCCTGGACGATCTAAGGAGAAGAAATAAGATGGAAGTTAATTCAGACGTAGAAAGGAGAAGGCTTGCCTTGTGAAGTTCAAGCCCTTTAGTGTGATGTGGGCAGATCTGGGGGCTTTTCAACTGTTAGGAATGATCACGGATGCAACATGAAGTCTGGGCATCAGGGCCCAAGATACCAGAGAGTGGCATAACTTACATGAAAGGAGTCAGTACTTTGTACAGATTAATATCTCTGGTTTAGAGAAATCACCTCATGGGTGTGAATGGGGATGCCTCCTACCAGGGTACAGAAGGAAAAGCCTTGACTAGAGAGCTGAAATATTCTGCATAATGAAGGAAAGGTTTTTAGTTTCCACTGGCTGCCTAGGAAAGAGGGGAGGATAAGCATGGACAGGCAGAGAGGGGGAGATGTGAAAAGAGATTGGGAACAGGAGAGGCCTAGATGCCAAGGAGGAATGTCAAGTAGAAAGAAATTCTCATGAGGACAAGGAGGCACAATATCCATTTTTAGCTGTTTACTAGGCTGTAATGGACCCACTCTTCCTCTTCCTTTATACCTTTAGTAAAATTTTGCTACCTGTAGTAACTTTGTGTTGGTGGTGTTTTGGGGGAATTAAAATGAAAAGAAGAGGGATGTCACTCTGTGTAGAGAAGAGAAGATTTCCACAGTGGAAATCAGAGATAGAGGAGACCATGACCACATAAAGACTGAGAAATCATCCCAAATCTTGGGAGGACCACGATATGTGGAGGGGGACACAGGCAGTTTTAAAAAAATGATAAAGGGATGTCATGAGAAGGCTAGAGGACTGGGGTACATTTGGGCTGCAAAAAACACGTGCGTTACAAAAGTGGGTATAGAGGAAAAACATTTCATCATAACAAAGGCCATATATGACAAGCTCGCAACTAATATGTTCAGTGGTGAAAAGCTGAAAGCTTTTCTTCTAAGATTAGGAATAAGACAAGAAGCCATAGCTAGGGCAATTAGGAAAGAAAAAGAAATAAAATTCATCCAAATTGGAAAAAAAAAAGTAAAACTTTCACTATTTATAGATGACATGATATTTTATATAGAAAACCCTAAAGACTCCACCAAAAACTGTTAGAACTAACAAATGAATTTAGTAAAATTGGAGGACATGAAATCAACTTACAAAAATCTGTTGCATTTCCACACACTAACAATGAACTATCAGAAAGATAAATTAAGAAAACAACCCTATGTACAATTGCATCAGAAAGAATAAAAACCTACAGAAACCTTTAATAACTAGGTAAGAGACCTGTACTTTGAAAACTATCAGGCATTGATGAAAGATATTGAAGATGACACAAACACATGAAAGGATATGCCATATTCATGTATTGCAAGAATTAATATTGTTAAAACGTCCATACTACCCAAAGCAATCTACAGATTCAATGCAATCCCCATCAAAAGTACAATGGCACTTTTCGTAGAACAACCAATCCTAAAATTTGTATGGAACCACAAGAAACCCTGAATGGGTAACACAATCTTGAGAAAGAACAAAGCTGGAGGCATCATACTTTCTGATTTCAAACTGTATGACAAAGTTATATTAATCAAAACAGTACAGTCCTGGTGTAAAAACTGACACATAGATCGATGGAACAGAATAGAGATCCCAGAAGTAAACTGACATATACGGTCAATTCATTTATGACAAAGGAACCAATAATACATAATGCAGAAAGGACAGTCTTTTCAATAAATGGTGTTGGGAAAGCTGAACACCCACTTTCACAAAAATGAAAATGACTATTTTACACCATACCCAAAAATTAACTCAAAATGGATTAAAGACTTGAATGTAAGACCGGGAACCATAAAACTCCTAGAAGAACAGATAGGTGGTAAGCTCCGTGACACTGGTCTTGGTGATGATTTTTTGGATCTGACTCCAAAAGCAAAGACAACAGAAGCAAAAACAAACAAGTGGGATTATATCAAACTAAAAAGCTTCTGCACAGCAAAGGAAACCATCAACAGAATGAAAAGACAACCTACCGAAGGGAGAAAATATTTTCAAATCACATATCTGATAAAGGGTTAACATCCAAAGTATATAAATAACTCATTCAACTCAATAGCAAAACATCAAACTATCCAATTAAAAAATGGCAGAGGACGTGAATAGGCATTTCTCCAAAGAAGACATATAAATGGCCAACAAGTACATGAAAGATGCTCAACATAGCTAATCATCAGGGAAATGCGAATCAAAACCATAATGAGATATTACCTTAAACCTCTTAGAATGGCTATTATCAATATGACAGAGATAAGAAGTGTTCGCTAGAATGGAGAGAAAAGGGAACTCTGGTATATTGTTGGTGGGAATGTAAATTGGTGCAGCCACTCTGGTAAACTGTATGGAGGTTCCTCAAAAAATTAAAAATACAATTCCACTGCTGGATATTTATCTGAAAAAAAACCCCACTAACTTGAAAAGATATAGGCACCCCCATGTTCTTTGCAGCATTATTTATAATAGCAAAGATATGGAAACAACCTAAATGTCCATCTTTAGATGAATGGATAAGGAAGAGGTGGTACATATATACAATGGACTATGACTTGGCCATAAAAAAGAATGAAATCTTGCCATTTGCCACAACATGGATGGACCTTCAGTGCATTATGGTAAATGAAATAAGTCAGACAGAGGAAGACAAATACCATATGATCTTACTATATGTGGAATATAAAAAACAAACAAATAAACCCAAGCTCATAGATACAGGAAGAGATTGGTGATTTCCAGAGGCTGGGGGTGGAGGGTAGGTGTGATGAGTGAAAGGGTTAAAAAGGTACAAGCTCTCAGAGATAAAATAAATAACTCATGGGGATGTAGTATACAGCATGGTCAGAATAGTTAGTAACACTGAATTACATATTCAAAAGTTGCTAAGACAATAGGTCTTAGAAGTCCTCATTACAAGACACAATTTTTGTAACTGTGTGTGGGGATGGATGTTAACTACACTTACTGAGGTGATCACTTTGCAATATAAATAAGTATCAACTCATTATGATGTACATTTGAAAATAATATATTAAGTCAATTATACCTCAATAAAGTAAAATTTAAAAAAGTAATCTATAAACCTGTATGAATTCTTCCTACAGCTTTGAAGAATTCAAAGTTCTCCTCAGTTTGCTTTTTATGGGTCTGATCAAATAAATCCACACTTCAAGTGTCCGTTTATTGAAGTATCTGTATTAGCAAAAACCTCAATCAGTTTCTGCTTAATCTGAAGGAGAATCAGGGCTAATGTCCCAATCCACCCTTCTTGAGCTTAAACAAAATATATGGGCTTTAATACCCTGTTCAGCTCAAATTGTAGCTTGTGCATTTTTATTCTGTTTTCCTTCATATTTGACGATACTGCCCTGTGGAGCTACTCAAGCCCTGTTTCTCCCTCAGTCTTCTTTCTTTGAATGCCCCAGAACAATTCTGCACAGGATCCTTTAACTTGTGCTCTAACAGAAAGTCAACATAATGAAGCTCTGGATGTGCTCCTGGGTTTTGTGGCATCAGAACTATCCATTGCTGTGAGACAAAGACAAGGTGGTCATATAAATGATACAGAGAAAATGAAGCGACATTCTGATGATGCTCAAGTCATCCTAAACATGTTTATGGAGAAACATTTTAACGGGCAAAGACTGCTTTTAACTCTTTAAAACAAAATTTCTGAAAGGTATTTCTTATGGATCTCTCTCTTATCCCTGCATGACCAAAGCCCTCAGCGGTAGTAGCTCCCGAGGCAGGCCTTGGGAAAAAAAAGGCCTGAGACAGGGGACAATGAGGAGGCAGAACTGGGGTCTCACACAGCTGTCATTCACCAAATCTAAAGTGTCTTGAATTACGTTTTTCTGGTCCTGGTGGTATTAATGAAAAGTGTCCAGGTCACTAGGGTAGAAAAAAACTTTAAAAATGTATTACGCATGTTACATGACTGCCAGGCAGTGTACAGCAGCATAAACATCAGAGAATTGGGAAGAATCATTTAGTCAAGTGTCTGATAGAGTTTGATCATCATATTTATGTTTGCCATCTCCACATGCTGTCTTTATCTTCCTTGCTTAGATGATTCACTTAATAATCTGCTAAACTGACTCACAACAGAGGAAGCATTATATTGTTCAGTAAATGAAAATCCATTTGCCATAAATAGAAGATAGCCACAAAAATGGATGTATGGCAAAAAACTATATTAACTTTTAGCTAAAGTTCTTGCTGAGGACTACGCCTGATATCCACTCTCTTTGTTAAAGAGGGATGTTAGCAAGTGTTGGAGGGGTGTTAGAGGCAGACTAATACCAAACTGACCCCCTCTTCTTCCTTATTCAGAAGGAGATATAAACAGAAAGTTGTAAAAGAAATAGCTTTCTCAATCTGTGACTTAACAGTATTTAAAACTTTGAACCCTTAAAATCTTAGCTAAAAATTACCTTGAATCCCCACTCCAGGAATATAACTATCACTTGTCTAGTTCAATTTATTTTAAAGGACCACTGAAGCCCAGAGATGCTAGGGGGTCCACAAGGTCACAGAGGGAGTCCTTAGGTAAGTTACACATTTTTTTCTTGAAGAATAATTCTATGTAAGGACTGCATGCCCGTTTCTCCCTGCATCACACCAGTGAGGTGAGTCTGTGGAGCTCGTCTGCTAGCGAGAGGGAATCTTACATAACGTTATGTAACAGTTATGTGTGGGTGACATTGGATTCTCCATATTCTATTAAAGCAAGCCATGGGTTCTGCATACACTCCACAGGAGGGGGCTGTACAAGGCTGTGAACATCAGACATTGGGAACATGGTGGGCCGCCTAAGGCCTGTCCACCACCGTATATAGAAAGGTACATTCTACTAAGATCTACTTTAGTCTATGTTTGAGGTTTTCTGTAACAAAAGGAATTATTTATTTTTTAAAAAAGTCTGCCATACTGAATTTTCTGTATCAAATCAGTTTCTAGATCAGCTTGAAAAAA
Source organism: Manis pentadactyla (assembly GCF_030020395.1). Taxonomy (NCBI): domain Eukaryota; kingdom Metazoa; phylum Chordata; class Mammalia; order Pholidota; family Manidae; genus Manis; species Manis pentadactyla. The sequence goes on along the minus strand of NC_080032.1, from coordinate 44,049,992 downwards.
AGGAATTCTACTGAGTTATCTGGGATCAACTCTGTAAAGGATTCTTCTTGTACTTGTGACTGATATTTTACCCATCTTTCACTCATTTATCCAACAAACACTTCTCAAATTTTACTAAACACTAGCCTAAGTGCTAAGTATACAACTAGACATATAGAGATATGTCTCAAAAAATAAATAGGGTAGAGGGAGAGATGGTCAAGTTAGGCAGAGAGCTAGATGGGACATGTGCTGAGCACAGGTAGACTCAGAGTGCTCTGAAAATGCAGAGGAGCTCTGACATCACTTTCTATTGAAAGACTAGCTTTCCTTAGAGTCTGATGTGTTCTGCATTTTTAAAATTTATTATAACATAATCCCTGAAGAAAAAACTGTCAGTATTATTATCCATTCTTCACTGATGGGCATTAAAGGTCTTGATAATGAACTATGGCAGGTTGAACACTGTTGCACATTCTTCTCTATTCCTCCCATTGAGAGGTGGACTCTTGGGTCTGGGCTGGTGCTGGGACTAGTTTGCACCAATAGAATATGGCAGAAGTGACGCTGTATGACTTAACACTGGGCCTGAAGAGATCTGTGACTTCTGCTTTTGTGTGCTTGGAACTCTCTTTCTTGGACTCCACCAGCCATGTAAGAGGCCAGCTACCCTGTCAGAGGAGAGGCTGCGTGGAGAGAGGCTTGAAGCTGTGTTTGATGCCTCAGCCCCGACCCCAGCCATCCTGGATGTTTTAAGCCATGAGGTTTTGGAGTGGTGTGCTATATATAGCAATAAATAACTGAAACTTGTAGCTAAGCCATGAGCAGAATGGTATGGTCACTCCTACCCATAGCCTGTGTGCACAGAACTGGACAAGGGCAGGCTGGGTAGTGTCCATGGAAGGTGGGCCGTTCCACAGAGTCTTTAAGATGGCTGCTTTGCGGCTTCCCCACTATGCTGGGAGTCTGCCAAAAGCCTCAGACACCTGACACCCTCCTTGGTTCCCAGCTTACTGGCAAACCCCCAGTTGCCTGATGAAGGAGAGTGAGCTTATTTTGAAGCTGATGGGGGACTGGAAACTCATCAAATGATCTGAATCAGCACCAGACAAGCCAAAGCGCTTTTGACGCCCAGTAACAAGCCTGGGCATACTCACCTGAAGACATCAACAGGACAGCCTGAAGGAGAGCTACTTCTGTGTCATCCAGGTTGAAAGACGACAGCGACATACCCAGGTCGAAGATGGCGTCTGACACCACCCCAAGACCCCCATTTTTCAGCTGGCCCCGTGTCACCGCCATTTCCCCATTCAAGGTCAAAGTCTCACTTTCTGGGTCATAGCGCACAGCAGCGCGAAGGGACATGATCTCCATGCAGCAGCCTTTGAGGAGGATTATCTGGTCTTCACATGGCAGCTGAAAAGAACCAGCCCACATCAGCAAAGAACGAGTGGACAAATGTCAATCAGGAAGGACACGGGGCATCTTAATGGCAGCAGAATTTCCTGTGATCAACATCAGCCCTGCACCCTCTGAGTTCGTGGACGTTCTCTTCCTACTTGGCTGCAAATGTTCAACAACCATTATCCATACTCCAAGTTGGTCATAATCTTCACTAACTATAATCTCAGTTGTTTGCATTTCTTTCATGATGGATATAGATCTTATGATGGTATTACAGTCGTGTGTGAAACTACTTCCTTACTCTGAGGGTTTGTATTATAACACCAGTTGATAGCTGCTTAAAAGTAGGGTTTATGTTAAACTTACCAACATTTTTGTCCTGTAGCTCTATTAGTCAACAGCCGACTCTACTGTTTAGCTGGTGACTGTGCCTCTCTTGGGTTTTTTTGAGCAACTTTGCTCCTTGAGGCTCTAAGGGGCAAAGACCTAGAAGATCTTTCACAGATGCGTGTTATGCATGAGGCCCAGAGGCGTAGCTTTGCCCAAGTCACCCAGTGAGTGAGGGGCAGTGGTGAGGCCGGGTTCACACCTCCTGCACACTGTGTCTCTCTGTCAGTGTGCTAATCTCATTTTAAGCTCATTGGGTGGTCCTGTGAATTAGGATTTGTGATAATGTGGTAACATTAATAATAAACTTAAAAAAAAAAGAACTTTGCTGAGCAAAATAATGAAACAAAGTAGGGTTTTATTTTCTGGAGAGGGAGAATGTTTAATTAAATGCCATTATCAAAATGGTTTGAAAGGCTATTAGTTAATGGGTATTGCTGATGAATTGAGCATCGTGCTGATTCACATACATCAGCTTGTTAAATCTTCACAGCCATGCAGTGACATAAATATTGTAATTTTGTTTACAGATGTGGAAATCCAGGCACTGAGAGGTTGAGTAACATGCTAGGGAGTCACATCAATGTTTTGTGGGTGAGGTTAGGATTTGAAGCTCGATCTGTCAGAATTCAATGCCATGAAAGGAAGAGGACACACTCTTCCGAAGTACTTTAGAAATAACTAGGTTTCCATAGTGACTCTGTAAATTACATGTAATTTCTATCTCTTCATTACAGCAGGTGCAAATTCCTTTTCAGAAATACTCTTGGTCACATTTGAACTCGGTTGGCTTAGGTTATTATATAAAAATACTACTACTACTGAATTTCACTTCAAATACTGGTATTTCATATTTTTCATGAACTCAACCTAGCCACCTTACATTTAATCTCAAATTGCTTAGCTTTTGTTACAGAATAAAAGTCATTTCATATTTGGTTGTGGAATCCATACATGTGAACTCTCTCCTTCCCCTCATTAAAACAAAATGACTGTGATTTCCTTTAATTAGGTTCTCGTTTGTACTTGTCATTCACATCTGGGGACTCCTGGCCCAAGAGCATGGTAGGAAAGAGGAAGCCTGAGCTTGGGTAGGTCCTTCACAGGTAGGAAGGAGAACGGCTGCCTCACAGGTAGGAAGGAGAATGGCTGCAGCAGCAGAGGCTGGCTTTCATGCCTAGGGCACTGGGTTTGACTCCAGCTTCATGCCTTCAGGATTACCTGAAGGCTTGGTCAGCACATTGCTGGCCCTACCCTCTGAGTTTCTGCATTCTCCAGATTCCTAGGAGATGCTCATGCTGCTGGACTGGGTACCCCACTCTTGAGAACCATAGGCATAAAACAGCAAAGAGAAATCAGATCTGATTACATCAAACCATTTAAAAAAATGTGTCACAAAGTACACCAACTTGGCAGGCCCCCTCTGCAGCCAAGTCTGATTATACATGTTGTAGAAGTTTTCTTTTTAAAACTTAAGTGTTGATAAGTTAAACTTTAAATAAAAGTTGGCTAAGTATCTGACAAGGATCACCAATGGTTTAAAAACTAGGCCATATACTTTTTCCTTTAAGAGAGGTTTGTAGGATCCTGGTGAGATTTGTTTCAACATGTGGGCAAATAATCTTAGTCACCTGTCAAAATACCTGTGAAAATGCACCACGGGAGTGTGACAGGCAGAGATGCAGGGACCCTCCCACCACCTTTTCCTGTCTCCTTGCGAGGACATCACGCAGGTTCAGTGGCAAAGATGACAGTGCCCTGCAATCTACCAATGATTCCTATGTGTGTTTTTGGCAGCTCTGCCAGCAATATTTTAGATATTTGCAAAGCCCTGGGTATTCACCAGCCTTACTTGGTGGTTTGGCATGGATCTTAGCAGAAACTTATCATGAACACAATTTGAACAGCGGATGAATCAAACTGCCTCTGGTAAGACACCTCTGGCTCTTGAGACCACCTGGGATCTCCCACCCACTCCCACAGTAGCTCAGGGGCCTGCACAGTTCATTTCCCTCTTTGGGGGTTCCAAGGATAGTGCCAAAAGCTAGTGGTCCTCAGGAGGCCACAGACACCACAATCATATGCATTCTGCTGTGAAAGCAGCTCCCCCTTTTTTCTTCTGCAATTTGGAGACTACAAAATATCAGGGTTGAAAGAGAGACAGAATCATGACTTTGAAGCAGGTTTAAACTTCTGAGGGGAGCTTGAAGAAAGACGCTCACTGCAACCCATGGCTGAAAAATTCCATGTGGACCTTCACTGCTGCCGCAGACAGAGCTGCATGGTGTGTTCGCTCCTGGTGGTGGTGATGGCTTCTTTCCTTTCTTTATTGCAATATGTCTCCGTGGTGGGCTTATATGAGCTTTACATTTTCTAAAGAAACATTTTGGGTGGGTATTCAAAGGGGACCACATGACCGACAGGCTAGCTTGAGTTGTGGGCATAGCAAATTCAATCGTTCCCTTTCAGACACCAAGGACTGGGCGGTGTGCGACACAGCCCAGAGAGGACCAAGAAAGGCCCAGGAAAACAAACAATGCAATGAATAAGAGAAAGAGGACACCCAGGGAGAGGGGAACAAGTACCCGAGACAGAGGGAGTGTACACTTACAAAGTGCTTCCAATTTGGTGGCACATATTGAAAGCCCTGAAAGATGTACATACCTTGGTCCTTAAATTCCACTTCTAGGATTTGCTCTTAGGAAATAGTGTTGTGAGGGCATAGGCATCAGAATGTTCACTGCAGAATATTTATATTAATGAAAAAATGGGAAATGAGCTCAAGATTTAGTGAAGGCAGATAACCTAAATTATGGCAGATCTGTTCATTAAAAGACTATGTGGTCATTAACAATTATCTAGTGAAAGCATCCTTAAATGATATATTCTACAGTTGAGGGTAAACAGTTAGGTACAAAGGGTGCTGGTAATGTTCTGTGTATTTATCTTGGTGCTAATTATGTGGGTGCATTAAGTCTGTGAAAAATTCACTGAGTGGCACCCTTCTGATATGTGGGCCTTACCCTTTAATAAACAGCTAAAAAAGTAGTTTCATAGGTAGAAAGTACATTATAGTATAAATTATATTAATATATCCCATATTTCACATCTATGTGTGTGTGTGTATCTGTACACACACACATATATTTGAAAAAAGACTAAAATAGGCTCCAAAGTATCAACAGCCTATCTCTTGATGGTGTGACCATAAATCATTACCTTTATTATACTGTACAAATTGCCCATGAATACGTATTCTTTTTGTCATATCCTCCCAAACTTTAACAAGTGTTAATTAAAAAACAAACAAAAATAGTCAGAGGCATGGAAAGCTCCACACCAGATACAGATATAAGTCAAAATTCCTTCTCCAGCACTCGCCGGCCCTCGGGAGCTGGGGTGTGAGTGGTTCCCGTGGCTGGTGGCAGTCAGCACACCCTTTGCCCTGCCCCCCACCACAGTGAAGTGGGGGGTGAGGGAGACGCACACTCTCAGCTAGGTCTTGGGGTCCTGATGCCCACTGCTCTGTCCTTCTTGATATGGCTTCTGTGGAGGCTCGGAAACAGGCAATCGGAAGCATCCCTCTCAGAGTCTGAGGTTTCCCAGGCTACAGCTAGGCTCCCCTTGCAAACTCAGACACAAAGGAGTGTCTTTATATTAGGCAGGACAGACCCATTCGAGGAGAAGAAACTCAGCTTCCTTTGAGGTGAGACGACATTCACTTATCACTTGGGGAACTTACGTAAGAGGCTCACAGCAGTCTATGGCCCTATTTGGTCTTTCTCTGGGTTTCCTTGAAAATGTGAAGACCAGTGGATAACTACCTGATGGTGTTTTCAAGGGGAAAAATTCTCCAGAAAATAATCAACCCCACTTGATTAAAAAAAGGAAGGTTGGAGGCAGGATGGTAATGTAATAGATGAAACAATACATTATTAACAGCTTAAATTTATAGAATTTTGTCCAAGCACTGTCCAAGCTCATATTATCCCATTTAAGCCTCACAACAGCTTTAAAAGGTAGATGCCATCATGATGCCCATGGTAAAGATGAGCTAACCGAGGTCTGAAAACACTTAATAACTACCTAGGATTCTTGCCCATGCAGCAGGCTGCTGGGCCCATGCTCTTAGCTACCACACAGTAGGACTGCTCCAGTTAGTGACGAAGTGTCCCAAAGGGAAAGTTTACAAGGTCTGGTGGGTGAGCTTATCAGGATGTCCTGAAGATGGGGAAAGAAAGGGTGAGTTTATAATAAGAGAATAGGTTTAAGGAGATATTAAGATCCTTGCTCTGTGAGGGTCACTTATTCTCAACAATTAAGAAACAATCACACACATCTGGCTGGGATATATAGTGGGAAGAATGTAGACTTACACTGACCACCAAACATGGCCCCATGTTTGGAAAAGTTAGCTCATTCTCTGATGTAAATTCTCCCCATCAGTAAAATGGGATTAATTAAAAACATCCTGCCTGCAGATCTGTTACAAGGACTGAACTGAATGTGGGCAAAGCTGAGCATGGTAACTGGGGCACCGCGGATGCTGAGGGAATGCAAGGCTGCCATCCTGTTTCCCTGCGCCTGGAGTCAGGTGAATGGAGACGATCTTAGTCGGCCTCACGTGGACAAGTTAATAAATGATGACTAACGAGGGGAGGTGGGAAGTAAAATGAAAGTGCATTTTCATTTTGTACTAACATTCCTTTCACATGACTAAGTGCCTGCTAATGAATATTCAATTATAAATAATAGTAGGTATTACTGGAAATTGATGGAACTCTAATGGAAAATAACCCAGAAGGAGAAACAATTTCCTCACCTCACAAAACATAGGCAACTTTTTGGCAAAATCCACCACTCTGGTAATTGCTGGTGTGATGATTTTTGTAAAATGGCTGAAGGCTTCCAAGTCAACCTTTCCACCTTCTGGGGCATTTACTATTGGTGCTTGTCCAATATCTTCTGGCTAAGGAGGGGAAACAAGAAAGGTTTACATGAAGAGGTGGAAGAGATCTTTATCATAGTTCTCATGCGGCAGAACATCTCTTCTCAACTGACATACTGCACGGTTTCTGCTTTTCACATCGATTGTGAACAGATTGAACAGATTTCACATTTAGTTCTCTGAGCAAAGGTACATGTCTTGGCCACGGCTTTAAGAGGGCCCTGGTGCTAACGTTCACAGGACCACTGCTGCAGAAAGACAGACATGGGAGAGAAATAGGGAGGGGGAAAGAAACCACAGGAATGTGGGTTCCACTCTGAATGCACAAAGGCTATATACTTGAGCCAGGTGACATACATTCAAGGGGCCCTAGTGTGGCCCCTGCAGCACATCCCACATTCTGCTGTGTACCTTTGTATTGAGGTGGGTACAGAGTGGGCAGTGACTGGGGAGAAGCCTGGGGTACCCTGGCAAATGACACCCTGCAGATTATTCTTGATTTGGGCCCAACTGCCGCTTGGAGTTCCTGTCTGCCCTGCAGACTCCAGGTGGAGGGAAGATCTCTAGGCTGCCCCTAGGAAAGGAGCTGTGCACACAGGGCAAACTTTTGGGCAGGGTGGGGAATTTACTGGTATTCGGCAGCCCTGGGGCACTTCTCTGCTGTTCACTTGCCCGAGAACATCCGACCTTGCTGCAAAAAGGGTGGTGTGACAGCTGGTTGTCACCTGGGGACTTGATAGAAATGCTGACTCCTGCCCTCTCCCCAGGCTTAGTGGTGCAGAATCAGCCACAGGGGGCTGTGCTCTAGTTAGGTTCTCTGATGGTCCCTGGAGCTGTTAGCTCCCTAAGCAGGCATTCAGGGGCTGCCACAATGCAGCCCCTCGTGCATCTCCTGTTGTCACTGGTGCTTCCTGCCAGACAATCCTCTCCGTTGCCCTTAGTTGTGATGATGATAACCACCATTTACCTGCAGCCTGCATGTGAGCCAGCCCCAGAATTCCAGAGCATCATGCCAGAGATTGCTCACAATATCCTCTGGGCAGATGAGCAAAGGAGGGCTTGGGGAGGTGAAGAACAATCCCGAGGTCAGGATGGGATCTCTCTCACCCAGACCCCACACAGTGATCTGCCAGGAGCCCCACAGCTCCCTCAGACCTGGAGCCCAGTGTGGCCTGTGCACTTTGGACACCGGGGCAGGATTCGACACCTTTGCCACGCCCCTTGCCAGCCTTCCAGGAGCTGTGAGTAGGATCAAAGTGACCAGAGACTCGTCCTGCTGAGGCTAGCCACGAGAACAGACAAGGTGCCCGAGTGGGAAGTGTGGGTGGTGGGCACTATGGGAGAGCTGGGCAGGGCTGCATTCCTCCCCTGCAGCGTGGTGAGGGCCCCACCAGTGAAAGCCTGTAGCCTGGGCCTGATCCCCAGACTCCACTGTGCATCAGAATCACCAGCAGCTGGGCGCCACCCCAGCCTCTGATGTGGCAGGTCTGGGTGGAGCGTGACTAGCCAATCTCCCTGGCTCAGTGCTGCTGGGCTGGGGCCGCACCTTGAGAACCTCTGGGCTAGCAGTACCCATGTCCACCTCAGGGTGATCCACTTCACATTTTTCTTACCACCTCTCCCTGTTAACTGCTCACACCTACTTTTTAGCACTAGGAAAAGCAAAGGATGATTCTTTGCCTCTTGTTGCCAGGGCACCAGGGTCAACGGGAGCAGCCCAGGCCCTCCAAGGGTGAAGTAGGAGTCTTGCTTACAGCCTGCAGAGAATTTTTAAATATATTATATAACCAACTCTGGCAGCACTGACCTTTTTGATTATCCAGTCAGTGCTTTGATTTATTTTATTTTGTTATTGTTTGTTTTGAGAGCAGTGAGTGGATAGGAAAGAAACCTGGTTCCTGTCCTGTTATCATCATCAATGACAGTGTTTTGGGGCACCTGTTGGCATGGCAAGCCCACGGAGAGCTATTGTTTTGCTCGCTGGGCTGCAGATGAAATTGATGGAAAAATCACATGTGCAATCTCTCTGTCTCACCCAGACTGAGCTAAGAGAAAATGTACATCAGCTCCTCCTTTGTGCACTGCGGCTCCCTGCATCCTTCAGACCTCCTTGCTGGTCTCTATAGTACCCCCACCCCCACCACAATGAGGCTCATCTCACCTGCCTCGTCTATTTTACAAGTCTGTTATAAAGATCAACTGATAAGAGGAACATGGTAACATTAAAAAAGGCAGGGAGTTTTATACACCCACATGTATAGATATACACACTCAAATATATCTGTAGGGTGAATTTTTTAGAAATAAGAATAATGGAAGTGTTTTAATAGCAGTTTTGGCCTGGTTGAATCCAAACATCTTCTCATTGAACACTGTCAGATCTAGTTTGATTATACTGAATGGTATTCAGTGTTTTTTTTTTGAAATGTCAATGGGTTAATTCTGACCTGAACATTTCTATTCAATTTATGCACTCATGGGGTCTTTGAATCACCACCTGTGATACCTCTAAAGGTTTGAAAAAAAGGAGGGAATTTATACAAAGAATTACAGCAATTTTAATGAAAATAAAATCCCCAAATGCAACAACCTCACAAGCTTTTCTGGTGAAAAATAAATATTAGAGTTGGAAAAAAATTTACTTTTAACCCTTTGGGTATTTAATGGAAAATACAATTGCTAGAAGTACAACTTTATACAAAGGAAAAACCTTCTGTTATATCACTAAGGTTTATCTCCATAATGGATCTTGGATATTAGAAAACACACACACACACACCACACAACATAGTCTATGAAATGACCTGAGTTAACACCTCAGGTCTGAGAAATTAAGGTTCAGTAATACACACTTGTTTGTGACTTCCCTGAAGATTTTTCATCCATGAGGACAATACATCATTTGTTAGAATATTCAGTAGATGTTAAAAATAAAGAGACAAATATTTGACATCATTTGAATCTATTACATATCTTATTACAGCTGGTAGCCTTGCAATTTACAATAATGAAAGGCATGCTCATACACACACCTATGTACAGATGCACATGAGTTCAAGTTCAAATACTGATGATACATCTCTGGCTTGCAAGTTCCTGAGTAGAGACTGTGGGGAAAACTTGCTTTTTGCTTCTGCAGATCAAACTGCCTTAGCTTGCTCATAGGTGCTTCCAATTCTCACTCTGACTTTCCGGCACTTGGCCCTAATGGACCCCCTGAGCCAGGCTGGCCACTCTCCTCACGTCTCCTCCCCAACTTGACTTTCACTTTTTTATTTCAGGGCTGCCTTCCCTCCTGATTTGCTTTCTCCAAAGTCCCCACTTTCATCTCATCTCTGCCAATTCTAAGTCCCACTCAACTCAAATTCTATCTTCTCCTTGGGAGTCTTTCCAGATGACCTCAGTTTGAAAAGTTGTCTACCTCATTTGAACATACGTGATGGCCAATGTGTATGACTTGTATGGCATTTGGGCATTTATTACTACTACTTTTTTCTGTAGGTGCAGAATAATACAATGTCAACAGAGGATATTGTTCCTACACGGAGTTTACTCCAAACCACATGTCTCACTACCACAGAAGGGGCAGACGTGAGCCACCCTCAGTGGAGAGAGACTGTTTCCCTCACTTGGTGTCCAATATCCCTTGTTCCCATCTCAGTCCACATCTACTTTTCATCATCATTGTCAACCACACATGGATTGTTGGTGGTTAAACTGGGCACTTCTGTACCATCATAGATTTTGAGTGGATTGGAGAAAACTAGAAAATTATATCATTTAAATACTTTAGAAGTAGTTCTAAAGAACGGCATTAGAGTTATTTATGAAAACCTGCATGGCTTCTGCAAAAGTTCCTTATTCTCCAAAGACTCTTATTTTCACAAACAGAAATACAAATTTGAAACCCAAGTCAAATGACCAATCTCTATTTCCAACTTGAGTCCTGGTCTTAGGGTGAAAAATGATGAAGCTCCTTTTGGAGAGCAAGTGACTTTCCCATTCCAGGTAAATGAATGCTTCTGGCTTTTTACAACATATACTTTTAAATCCCTTACGATATATTACTATGCTATGATTAACTTCAGAGGCTTCCTCAACTTCTTTTTCAGAACAAGATGGGCCATCATCACATAAAATGAATTAATATGTGTAGCAATGCTGTAAGCAAAGAAGAGGGTATCAGCCACACACAGGAGGTGCCATTTAGTGAAGCTGTCTTTAATGAAGGATTCTTAAGTCCTTGCAGGAATAATTCACCACTCAAAGAGTGACATTTTTATCCTGATCATAAATAGTCAATGGAAATCACCCTTCTGCAAGGGGTATATGTAAGTATATAAATTAGCTGAGACACAGGGCTTGATCATATCATCTCTGAGGATGGGCTGGGGGAATTGTATGCTCCATTTAACAAATACTTACTGAGTTCTGCTCTGGTTATCTACTGCTGTGTAACAAACTACCCCAATAGTTAGTGGCTTAAAACAAAACATCTTCACTGTCTTTCAGAGTTGTGGGGACTGAGGGGCCCAGGTGGTTAGTTCTCACCTGGGGCCCCTCATCCAGCTGTCATCAAATGGCAGCAGAAGCTCATAGCAGCTGCAGGCTCCTTTACTCATATTTCTGGTGCCTAGACTGGTGGGAGGCTCTCCATGTGGTCTCTTCTTGGGCTTCCTCACAGCTTGGTGGTCTCAGGGTAGTGGGGCTTTAACATGGCACCTTCCCTCAGAGAGGCTAGGTGGCGTCCCTCTCCAAGATCACCAAGTACAAACTGCAAGCCTTCTTGTGAATCAGCCTTAGAGGTTGCTCTGCCAAAATCCGTTGCTTAAAGGAATCACAGAGCAGCCCAGTTCAATGGGAGACAGGAATCAACTCCTCCCCTCCACGGGGGAGAGCGGCTGTGTACCCAGGGAGGAAAGAATCTCACAGCAGCTATCTTGGAGAGAAGCTACTGCATGTTTCAACCACTCATGTGGTGGACACTTCAGTGATGGTGCTGAACAGGACATGGTCCTTCCGAGGAGGAGCAGGGTGATCCCAGGCACAGACGGGGATTGGCGGAAAGAAATGAAGTTTATTGTAGAGCCAGATGTGACAGGGGGGCATTCTGATCTCCCCCAGCATCCCTCTAAGAAGAAAATGGGCTGGAGAGGCACTTCTTTGTATTTGAACCAAGAGGGACAATTTCTTGAAGAGATCAAGGATCTACGCAATTTACACGTCAGCCCCACAGTGGGAGGGGAGATTGGTGGGTAAACTGGTGCTTTGCAAATGTCAGCTTCCTGGAGGACATTTTTTTGTGCCTGGATGAACTCATGGTCCTGACAAAACACAAATGGGGACTCAGGATGAGTTTTCTCTGCAGGTGATCAGACTATGAAAATAGCCAGGAGCCTTTGAGTTAAAGGTGTAGACCTCACTAGTTTTAATTACCAGAGTTGTGCCATCTTTGCTGAGCAAAGGTTTGAAGAGGTCAGGTTATATTTTACTTTTAGAGTTGGTTTCTCTGCTTTCAGATGCAGCTCAAATGTCACCTCTGCAGAGACCCTTCCTGACTACCCTGTTTAGAGAAGTGTTCCGCATCTTCTAGGTCACAATCACACCGTCCTATCCTGACATTTATTTCCCTCATTGTGCCGACCACCACCTGCATCTGTCCTGTCTGCTTACGCTCTTACTGTCTGCTCCCTTCACTGGAACATGGCTGACTTATTCACTTCCTGGCACATGGTACCTGTTCAATCAATGTTTTTAAAAATGAACAAATGAATTTTCAGTGTGGAAAGAAGCACTTTGGTGACCACTGACACTGGTTTAGTTAGAATAGTATCCATCCTCCTTCGTGAGTAAAGAAAATTGAAATGTAAAATTCCATGCAAGAAATCCAGGACGTGCCCCAAATCTATCACCTTATCTGAGATTCAGCTTGGTCTCTACCCTGGAAGCAGGCCTGAAAGTGGCCTCCACAATGTCCATATATGGCTGACACAGTTGGGGAGAGGACAGACGTAGGCTTGGCATTAGGCAGGGCTCTATTTTTCTCTGCCTCAAATATACTGGGTTAGAACTGATCTATGCATCCTGAGTTAGTGTTTTCTGATTCCTGGCAGGTTCGGCAGGGTGGGGCTGAGGACGCAAGGTGAAGGCACTGAGCGGCTGCCTCTGCCAAAGCACTGCATCTCTGGGAGCCCCTCCTGGTTTTGCAGGTGGCCAAGTTGCACAGTGTAGTGGTTCAGAGCACGGGGGCTGGGCTGGGCGGCATCCATCACCACTTACTAGCTGGGCGGCTTGGGTAAGGTTCCTTAACTTCTCTGTCTCAGTTCCCTCCCCTGTAAAATGGGGATATAAACCATGTTACCTACAGGGCCTGGGGAGTCACTGTGTGGAAAGCACTTAGACTGGTACCCGGCACTTGGTCAGGGCCACCTAAGTGTTTGCTGACATTACTTTCAGTGGCCACTACCAAAAGTGTGTTAGAACACATTCATTATGATAATGCAAGTAATTGTTTAAGGGCAGTTGGATTATGGGTAAGTTTTATTATATCCCCCAAATTTCCTTTGAGGTTGTTATTATACTGTTTTCATGAAAAAACTAACCTGCGACCCCATTTTGATATGGCGCTGCAGAACAAGGACAATTATACCACTATACCTTTTGTTTAGGAGGGGAAGCTCTCTAATGAACCCTGGAAATGTGAAGAGACCCTCGGAATGTCTTAAGCTGGGGTTCAGTGAGGTGCTTATAAAGGTTTATGTCATAAGCTGAGGGCAGGGTCAGTGTCTGACATGGTCAAATACCAGCTGGTGGTTGGGGGTGGTAGTGGCCCATCTGGTGAGATGGGTGGAGAGCTTGGACTTGAACCAGAAAAGCTGAGTTACCTTCTGGGCCTGGTTCAGCCACTTCCTGGTAGTGTGATCTTGGGCAAGTCACTTGAGGCTTGGTTAGTGTGTCTGTAAAATGGGGATCATAATTCTGACCTACCCCAAAGCATTGTGAGGTCCAAGGAGAAGCAAATGGGCAGGACTAGTTTTATAAAAACATCAAAAATCGATAATCTGAGGGTCTGGAAAGGTCTCTTTTCTCTAGTTCCTATTCCCCCCATCCTTACCCTCCATTCCCATTGTCTTCTTGGACTCAAGGTAACCTATTTTAAGTTAAACATATTGACTTTTATTGATGATATAAAAATACATTTGAGATATGGGATACTTCATTCTAGGAATTATTCTAAAGTTGATTTTTGGAGTAAGTTTAGGGGCCTAAGTATGTATACAAATGGACATCTGAAGGGAGAAATAGGTATAGAAAGGGAAAACTGGCAGGTAGAGAATTTTACTAATTAGTTGATTCAGGGCTGACATTCCCAACACCAAAATCGAATGTGGCCTAATAAACTGCTTTAGAATTCAGTAACTCATAAACTGTAGATGGCAGGAGTGACTTTTGCCCTCAGACACATGTACATACAAATCTTGGCTCTGCAAGTTACCTGACTTCTTGGAGCTGCAACAAAACAGGGGCAAACACACGGGCCTCCCAGGGGCGCGGGGACTAAATGAGTTGAAGTAAAAAATGCTGGGCATGCAGCCAATACTCTGCCGCGCTGGTGAGCCTTACCAGGAATTTCCGTTTCTGCTTCCAGTGGCTGCCTTGGGCGTTGGTGGCCACGTGGGCTTCGGTGACAGTTTTGATGAGCTCCCACTCCTCATCCGTGGGCTCAGGCTTGTGCCCAATGGATTTCTGCAGCTCCTCTCGCCGCCTCTTCTCCCGGTTCTCCTCGATCAACTTCCTCTTCGCCAGCCGCTTGCTGTCATCCAGTACCACTGGGAGAGGGGGACAGAGAGATGAAACAGAGAGGCCCTCCCACTGGACACGTGGCAGCTGGCATGTCTGGGAGGCTCAGGTGGGGACCACTGATGCACAGATGGCCCAGTGGGTCCTGCACAGTGGGTCACACAGGGGCATTTCCTCCCTTTGGCAGCAAGTTGTTGCTAACCAGCCATTGTCCAATGTAAGCCTTCGCTTCAAACTCCCAATGCCTTGCTAGTTTTTAAAACAAAGCTCTGGGGGAGTTGGACACTGAGCAGACCACCTCCACAGAAGGTGGCCCTAAACAATAATGACACAGAGAGGTACACCCTCGCCTACCCACAGGTTCACAGCGGAGGCGGTCTAGGGTCATCTGAATTCACTCTCAGGGTTTCTGTTCCTCCCCTCTCCCCGCAAATGGCTCTTAGTAAGAACTTCAGGTTGGAGAAAAGTTCTGGAGCAGTGAACAATAGGCTAATGACCCCTTGCTTAGAGGAAAAAGGGCTCAACTCTTCATTAGCTCTCTGCGGGGCTCATTGGAATGTGGATGGGCCTGTGTCAGGCCTTAGGAGAGCTTGGGGTGTATTACTCTCTACCACCACAATGGGGGTTCAAGAGCCCGGGCTTTGGAATCTGGAATGGCCTGGGTTTGAATTCTGATACCACCACATTCTAGCTGTGTGACCTCTGGCAAGTCACTTAGGCTCTCTGAGCTTTCATTTCTTCCTGTATAAAATGGAATCAATCATACCCACTTCACAGGCTATTCAATGAGATATTGTACTACAAGTACTCAATAAATATAGCCATGGCTTTTATCATTTATGTAAAAGGAAAATAAAAAGAGCAGGTAACAAGAAACTATACTGCTGTGGTTATTTTCCAAAACAAAACCACTTCGCTGGACTCTTAGTAACTATTGGTGGAAAAGAAAGGTGCAGGTTTTAAGCTACAGAGTCAGTATTTTAAGAACTGGAAAGAGCCTTCGATTATTATTTAGTCTGACTTCCTCTTTTCACAGAGGAGGAAGTTAATCCAGACAGATCATGCTTGCCTAAAGTCACACAGCAAGTTCAAGGCAAGACCCAGGATTCCTGACCCCAGTCCTACAACATCGTTGTCCTGGGGCCATTTCTTGAAGGTGTGACCTGGCAGGAAAAGAGAAAAAGCGAACAGCGGGAGGATGAGAACCAACGATGTTCAGCTAATCTGCAAACAGAATATTGAAACCCCAGATCACCTAGATTTGATTGGATCATAAAAGTCACTTGTGCATTTACACATGTGGGAAATATGAATGAACCCACATTGGTTGACTTATTAAAGGGAAAAGAGGAATGGGGCTATACTCATAGCTCTGTCTCCCAAATGCTTCCACTGTGCTGGGGATTGGGGCATTTGGAGTGTGTTATCTAATTTAATCCTGAAAACAACCTGCCAGGTCCACGGTAATTTCACAGAAGGGGAATGTGAGGTTATGTCTGAGAGTCACACAGCCAAGATGTGGTAGATCTGGGACTCACCAGTTCTTCTGATTATAAAGCCTCTTACAATGCTTCACAAGCAAGTACGGCACACTCAGAATTGCTAGCCAGTCTAGATTAACACTGAGTTTTTTAACCTCACCTTTAACTTCTCAGTGAAACAATGGAATGGGTACTCAGTAAGAAGAATTCATTATCTGACACATCTAAGTGTTTGCATGCAGGTCAATGATTTTCACACGTCCTTACCAGGCGTATGGCTGGAGACAGCTAAATGCCTTTAAGAGACAAAGACCAAGAACACACTTAGCCAGAGGTGGGGATTAACCTCGGATTCCCAGCCTAATGCTCTAACAAACCCTGCTCCTTTCTTAAGATTCCCCATTCTGTCTTCAATGGACAAACCAGGACATTTCACAGATTTTTTAATTCTACCTGAGAGATTACTGTTTGTCACATATATGTCAAGTCGTGACTATTTCTTCCTTCTTGAGGAAAAATCCTCATTGCATTCTTTTTTCTTTTCTTTCTTTTACTTCTTTTTTTAAACTAAAGTTGGAGTCCTTCACTGGTGTGCAAAAAATTTATGCCAGTAGAAATCATTAACCTTGCTTCCTGGCAAAAGGGAAGCCATGTTCTGAATGACATGCTTATTATTTTACTGGTGGATTAATTCAAGTGATGGGTATAAACCCTTCACACCAGGGTGGGGAGCAGAGACCCAGTGGCTAATCTCACCACCAAGTGCTGGTTTGCTGAACACGGGGTAGGAAGACTTCAGCTTGGAATATTTTTATGTCTAAAAATATAACAAACAACCAACTGCAGGGTGACTCATGCAATAGCGCTCAACTTCACATTCTTTAGAAATTTCAGAACACAATGTGTTCTGCCAATACCCAGTCTCCGAAAACATCCACAAAAGGAATTCCTGCTTTTGGAAAAATATTAGGACTAGTTTATGAGGCTCTCACCACATGAATGTTGTATATAAAATTACACCTTTACGAGCTGAATGGACCAGGCCTCTCCTTTGTAATCTCCATCGCAGACTGCTGCTAATAGTCCTGTAAATGTAATAGGGATAATTTAACCTCTTCCCCTACCCACTATCTGGATACCTGGAGAGTTGGGTATCCAGGTGGTAAAAGGGGTAGAATGGAAACCACCCAGTGATGGCTGTGAGTGGGGAGTTTGTGGGCATGGTAGGTGTCTTCCCTTCACACGAACTCCTGCTTTCTTTTCTGCCTGGGTGATCTCCTTGAACCAAACCTTTCCCCAACCAACACTCCTTGAATATGAAACAGAGGAAGAATACTTACAATCTGTTGCCATGCCAACATAGATGCATTTTTTAAAGCGACATTCCTGGCACTGATTTCGTGTAACTTTGTCTATGACACATTTTCCTTCATATTTACAGGAATAGGATGGATGGAGATTTTTCTGAATGGTTCTTCTGAAAAAGCCCTATATGAAAAAGAAAGATCCAAGACAACAATTTCACATTTTCTAGAAATAAATGACGCTGGAATTTTGTGTCCACAGGACTGCCATGGGTTGTGTTGGACCTGTATGGGCCTGTAGCTCTACCTAGTCAAATACAGGACAATCACTTGGCCCCAAGTGATTCTAAAGAGTTCTAAATCTGAGCTGAAGGAGATGTCATAGGACTATACAGTCAGTATCTTTTAGGCATTTATTTGAGGGAAAGAGGCTAATGGGAAGAATCTAGTGGTTCACTTTTATATAAATTGTCTTACTTCATTTCACCGAGTGCCGTAATTGCGTTACTAAATTAAGCTATGAACAAGTTTGTGACACTTCACACTGGCGAATAAAAGAGCTGGATACCTGTGATATTTTATTAATAATTTAATCATTCAGTAATTATCTGGATGCACTAACTGCCTTTAGAGGTTTAGTTTAATTCTTGTTTTTGACTCTTGAGATGGCCATGACCAACTCAGGTAGCCCTTGAAACAATAGTATATTGGAAGCAAAGATTCCAGGTTCTCTACCAAACTTCTCCCAGAGCTGCGTACACTGGGTTCATAGCACTCTTTTTCTCCAGTATCCATAGACACAGACCTGAAAGGTCAATATTTCTTCCTTTCATAGGCATGGGAGAGTGCCACCGTGAAGCTTTCTGAGGACACCATAGTTTAGGTGACTTAAATAACATTCTCATGGGTGAGTTATACCAGAGCCTTTCTGGACATGCTACTCATCTTGGCAACCATACTTTTGCTTTGTAGCAGTTAATAATGCAGAGAACACTTAGCGTGAGGGCACACTGCAAAGTGTAGACACATTGTATATCCTTCTATCCCTTCTACAACCTTATGAAGCAGGTATTCATAATATCTCCCTTGTCTGGATTAAAAAATGAAGCCTAATGACTTGTGCCAAATCGCATGGTAAGTACATGTTAGAACTTGGTTTGGAACCCAGGAGTTGGACTCAAAATCTTATTTACTTAAGTGTTTATATCATATAAGCTGAATCCAGCTTATTTTACTGTATTATTTAAGTGTTTTAAATGAACAAATTATAAATAGTCCCCTTCCACCCACCCCTCAAAAAAAAAAACAACACTTCATTTTATCTGTTTTTGTAGAATCACAAGGCAAAATAAATTTTGAAGGTTTTTGTCTACTAAAGCTTAAAGGAGACCTCTAACTTTGTTACTTACATGGTGGGACTGAAGTACCATTTGACCTAGATTAAGCACAAATTTTAATGATCTTCTTTAACTTTTCTTGGCCTTGATTATGTGCATACATTTCATTCGCATATTCCTCATTCAGACAGCAGCTCTTTCTCATAATGAATAGGTCAAAGGTAGGATTTTACATTGGGCAAAGCAGAATAAAATGGAAAAATGACAGCAATAACTGAAATTCATGGACTTGAATTTTGGGGCATGTGTGCAAGTCCCTTATCATTTCTGCTGCTCAAGTTTTAACAGAAAAGCTGTCATATCATATTTGTGTTTTGCATCCTTAAACACTTGAGTCCAACTCCTGGGTTCCAAGCCAAATTCTAATGTGTACTTACCATGCAATTTGGGGCAAGGGATCTAACCTGTTTTAGGCTTTGTTTTTTAATCCAGACAGGGGAGATATTCTGAGTATCTGCTTCATAAGGTTGTAGAAGGGACAGAAGGATATGGAATGTGTCTGCACTTTGCAATGTGCCCTCACGCCAAATGTTCTCTGCATTAACTGCTACAAAGCAAAAGTATGGTTGCAAAACTTGAGTAGCATGTCCAAGTGTTTGATGATGTTGATATACTGTTATAAGATTCACTAAATCACACATGGGGCAGCTCTTTGACATGTTGGCAGCATTTTCTTGGGTATTCAAGATGGGCAAATCCTGCCAAAGCATGAATGTCAGGGCATGCTGCCAGAGAGGAAAACACACTTCCCTGTGAACCTCCCTCCCCTACTGTTAACCTCTGCCCATCCATTCCTTCCACAGGGAGGAGAGGGGCTGGGAAGCACACTTCCTTCTGGAGGAGGCAGAATTTCCCTAGAGGTGGAAAGACCTTAGTCTAGGGCATCCAGCAAGAAGCTGATTGCCACTATGAGGACCAGAAGAGCGTTCCTCTGTCTGAAGTCTGAGACCCCCTCCATCCCTAAACTCTGAAGTTGACTCATAATGGATGAAGGGAGCTTACTGAACAGTCAGAGGACAGTAAGGAGAGAATGAGGTGTGGTCTACCAGACACAGGAGTAGCTCCCATTCCTCCAAAGTGGCTGCTCTGTGAACTTTCAAATGGATTGAACGAAAAAGTTTATACATGGCTTATTACAAAAAAAGTCTTGAGGTAGTAGTCTCTGCTACTCACAGTGCCATCTTTTACGTGGCTTATCTCTGATGGCTTTTCTGGGGCACTTCAGGGGATGGTGACCTCCCCTATGCTACAATAAAACATGTCTGCACAC